>NC_085140.1:70226249-70826249 GCF_024139115.2 Armigeres subalbatus
TACAAAAAATATTTCAGATGCAAAGCAGTGTTGCCAACTACATTATTTTTATAAAAAAAAATAAAAAATAGCATTTTTCTCAAAATACGTATAATTTTTTTTTGATTTCTCAGCGGATTTGAGTTTATCAGGCAATTTCCTGTCAGAAACACTTATCGTAACAAAGCAAAATGAGCAGTTGCTGAGTTATGACGGTTTTAGTTAGGCAAACCTTCGATTTTCATTCAGCGTAACGTTCAATTCGTTCTGTAAATGTAAACAACTATGATAATGTATTTTTTTTTAGTTTTATTCGAATATTTTACAAAAAATAACATATTTTTGCAGCACATAATGCTTTTGAGGCCAGTGATGCCAGATTTCCACTGAATATGTTTTAATGGTTTAAAGTTATTTTTACAATTCCTGATCATAATACCTGGTTTACAGTTCGTCTTTGATTTATAAAACAGCCTACTTTTCCATACCAACGAAATGGGTGATTTAATGTCCATTATGCAGCTCAAATGGGTTGCATAAATTTCATTATAGCACTCATTTGGGTGCTGTAATGAAAAACCAACATGAGGACGGTAGTAACATGACTGCATTTTGCTCAACTAGGTCTGCTGGTGGGCTACAAAGCTTCAGTTTCAATAGATCTTTAAACGAGGGACATGCTATGATTCCATTAACTTCAATAAGATCAATTTTTGCTCCCGTAAACATCAGTTTGAAGTACTCATGGATTACACATACACATGCTGTATGAGTGCCTTCTGCTCCTGCTAAAACGCATTCGGGCGGCCATGTTCGGCGAATTTGATAAATCCAATTTCGTAAAATAGAACATTTTTTCCTTGAAGAGAGCATATATTTCAGACAGATTCGCTAGAACCAAACGCTTCTGCTTCTGCACCTGTTTTCCTCCTTCACGCACACTTTTGTTCTATTTTTTCCCTGCCAGTTTCTTGCTTACGTCGGCCTCGCGATAGAAATTCTGAACTTTTTGTATGATTCCTTGTTGGAGGGGATTACCCCTCTTAAGATTGGGGTAGCACAAAATACCTTTTGTGTCAACGCATTTTTTCATGTTCCTTATTAAGCGTTCTGAACACTGAAATTCGCCTGAAGATAATAAAATTTTGATAATTATGTCAGTACATAAATTTATAATCAATAAGGGGTGGCCAATAAACCACGATACATTTTCAAACACCATCTTCTTTAATTTCTTAGTACAGAGGTTCCCAAACTTTTTAGATATGCTAGGTGGGTCTAGCAGAATCCAATATTGTTTGCGACCCACAAGGCGCAAAATGAATTGATTTCTTGAAATTTAATAAAAAGTGAGTTATATTGAGCGAATCATAATAAATTACTTCATATTCCTTCATTGATTGTATTTGGATTGGTTTTGGATTGAATTTCAAACGATTTGGATTAGTTTTCTATTGAATTGAATTTGGATAGGATTTGGAACAGCTTTGGACTGGATTAGATTTGGATCTGAATTGAATCAGATTTGATTGGATTTAGATTGGATTTAGATTGGATTAGATTTAGATTGAATTTGGATCTGATTTGAATCGGATTTGTATATGATTTGACTGAATTCTGATTTGCTTTGGTTTGAATTTGGTCTAGATACGGATTGGATTTCGAATAGATTTTTCAATTGAATTTATATTGTTTTTGGATTGGACATGGATTTTGACGACCAGCACAGTTCAGCATTCATATTTTCATTTGTTTTGGATACCTAAAGAAGGCTAATTACTTCTTAAAATTTGTTGTTCTTTAGTAATTCGTTCATTAGTACATATTCCAAATCTAATCATTACTTATAAGATTCAAATCTTAAAGCTGGTATAGATTTTAGTTCAAAAAAGGGACCCAAGTATGAATCAAGAGTTGCCTTTCGCGGCACATCAATGATTATCCCGCGACTGCCCTGGGGGTCGATAAGTGTTTTTGACAAGAAATTGCCTGATAAACTCAAATCCGCTGAGAAATTAAAAAAAATTATACGTATTTTGAGAAAAATTCTTTTTTTTTTAGAAACATAATGTAGTTGGCACTGCTTTGCATTTGAAATATTTTTTGTAAAATCTTCACAAAATTTCAAGCGGAAAACAGGTACTGACGTTTTTTGTAGCTTTATCAGGGGCGGAGATATCGATTATTGAAAATGGCATGTTTTTAAAAATCTTCAAAAACGGAGAGGAATGTTTGGCCCGAGGGGCGGCTCAAACGGTCAGATCAAATGCTTTTTCGAAATGTGGGTCCAAAGTAAGCAGATACACCTATTTTGGTTGGAATTCATAGTATTCACCTGCAAATTTTCACTTTTTTTTCGGTCACTTGGCGCGGAATGACCCAAATAAGATTTACTAAAGCTGCCATATCTCAGCAACGGCGCATTTTACTTTGTATCGATAAGTGTTTCGGACTGGAAAAAGTCTGTTAAGCTCGAATCCGTTGAGAAAAAAATATACGTATTTTGAGAAAAATGCTTTTTTATGGCTAGGTATTTTTCATTATTTTTAAATAGGTTAATTGCACATGCTCGGTCACTTGGCGCGGAATGACCCCTATATAAGTAACTTTGTACGAACTTTTTGAAGTTTTGGCAAGATTATTTACTTAGACCTCCAGTACAATGCTTCACATTTACCGCTGTTCGAAGTCAATGTGCTTTTCATAATTGCTACTTGTAGGCGAATATATTCTTTTCAGTGCATGAGGGTTTCGTGGCACCCACTTTCATAAGCGAGTGGTCATACATTTGTTTACTAGCTCCAACTAGATTTTCATTAAACCGTTTGACGATAAAACAATGATGGAGAACGTCCAGGCAGGACCTCCTTCACGTGTTACGGAAACGACCAAGCGACATCATCACGATGATCAACACAGCAAGCGCAATCATTTCTCTCAACTTAGCGCAAAGCAGGAGCGACGACCTCGATATCAAAATTTGGTGTGAACTAGCCTTGCATAAGAGGTAAAATACCAAATAATAGTACCAACAATGTGATGCGTTTGGTATTGAATTACCTAAGCATGTTATGCCTAAAGTATTTTGCATTTTGATGTGTGGTATTATTTTTTGGTATTCTACCTCTTATGCAAGGCTAGTTTATAACAGGAGTATGGTATTAATAATATAATGAGGTATTATGATTGAGGTAATTTATCCAGCTCAGGCGGCGTGCATCTTCCTGATGAATTACAGATATATACTACATTGAGTCGCTTTTTACGCGATTTGTGTTTGCTTTGGATTCGATGAAACATTTAGTTAACCTCACAAAATATGTACAACATGTGATAGATTTAGTTCGGAAAAGGTATTGGAGGGTAACCGCCCCTTCGGTGGGGTTTGATCCCACGACCCCAGTTCGCATGACAGGTGCTTTCCCTACTAAGCTACGAAGGACCTCCGTCGTCCACCGCAGCTTAGCGGGTACTGATGAAACAAATTCCCAGCACCAGGTACCAGCCGATCTCTCGCAATACATTTTCAGAACTAACTCTCTCAAATGTATTTTTGTACACAATGTCAACCAAGTAGGATGAGTATTTAATATTGTCCGGCTCCTACACACTTGCTTCATCAGCAACGGCGCTCAATGAAGTAGGGTTGTGTGAGGTTGTGCCAGTTTGGTCGTCAGATCCCAACACGACCACACAAGCGAAGAGAGATCGCCACTCAGATCAGTAGGAGCCGGACAATATTAAATACTCATCCTACTTGGTTAACATTGTGTACAAAAATACATTTGAGAGAGTTAGTTCTGAAAATGTATTGCGAGAGATCGGCTGGTACCTGGTGCTGGGAATTTGGTTTCATCAGTACCCGCTAAGCTGCGGTGGACGACGGAGGTCCTTCGTAGCTTAGTAGGGAAAGCACCTGTCATGCGAACTGGGGTCGTGGGATCAAACCCCACCGAAGGGGCGGTTACCCTCCAATACCTTTTCCGAACTAAATCTATCACATGTTGTACATATGCATAATCAAGTTTCAGACATAGTAATTAATTTCCACTCCGGGTGGCTTAATACCCGGCATATAGGCAATTAACTTTGAATGTACTGATCTCGAGTGGCGATCTCTCTTCGCTTGTGTGGTCGTGTTGGGATCTGACGACCAAACTGGCACAACCTCACACAACCCTACTTCATTGAGCGCCGTTGCTGATGAAGCAAGTGTAGGAGCCGCACAATATTAAATACTCATCCTACTTGGTTGACATTGTGTACAAAAATACATTTGAGAGAGTTAGTTCTGAAAATGTATTGCGAGAGATCGGCTGGTACCTGGTGCTGGGAATTTGGTTTCATCAGTACCCGCTAAGCTGCGGTGGACGACGGAGGTCCTTCGTAGCTTAGTAGGGAAAGCACCTGTCATGCGAACTGGGGTCGTGGGATCAAACCCCACCGAAGGGCGGTTACCCTCCAATACCTTTTCCGAACTAAATCTATCACATGTTGTACATATGCATAATCAAGTTTCAGACATAGTAATTAATTTCCACCCGGGTGGCTTAATACCCGGCATATAGGCAATTAACTTTGAATGTACTGATCTCGAGTGGCGATCTCTCTTCGCTTGTGTGGTCGTGTTGGGATCTGACGACCAAACTGGCACAACCTCACACAACCCTACTTCATTGAGCGCCGTTGCTGATATAGCAAGTGTGTAGGAGCCGCACAATACTAAATACTCATCCTACTTGGGTGACATGTGTACAAAAATACATTTGAGAGAGTTAGTTCTGAAAATGTATTGCGAGAGATCGGCTGGTACCTGGTGCTGGGAATTTGGTTTCATCAGTACCCGCTAAGCTGCGGTGGACGACGGAGGTCCTTCGTAGCTTAGTAGGGAAAGCACCTGTCATGCGAACTGGGGTCGTGGGATCAAACCCCACCGAAGGGGCGGTTACCCTCCAATACCTTTTCCGAACTAAATCTATCACATGTTGTACATATGCATAATCAAGTTTCAGACATAGTAATTAATTTCCACACCGGGTGGCTTAATACCCGGCATATAGGCAATTAACTTTGAATGTACTGATCTCGAGTGGCGATCTCTCTTCGCTTGTGTGGTCGTGTTGGGATCTGACGACCAAACTGGCACAACCTCACACAACCCTACTTCATTGAGCGCCGTTGCTGATGAAGCAAGTGTGTAGGAGCCGCACAATATTAAATACTCATCCTACTTGGTTGACATTGTGTACAAAAATACATTTGAGAGAGTTAGTTCTGAAAATGTATTGCGAGAGATCGGCTGGTACCTGGTGCTGGGAATTTGGTTTCATCAGTACCCGCTAAGCTGCGGTGGACGACGGAGGTCCTTCGTAGCTTAGTAGGGAAAGCACCTGTCATGCGAACTGGGGTCGTGGGATCAAACCCCACCGAAGGGGCGGTTACCCTCCAATACCTTTTCCGAACTAAATCTATCACATGTTGTACATATGCATAATCAAGTTTCAGACATAGTAATTAATTTCCACTCCGGGTGGCTTAATACCCGGCATATAGGCAATTAACTTTGAATGTACCTCACAAAATAAATATAAAAAAGAAAGAAAAACCAGGTGCATTTTAAAAGATGTGGAAATTAATGTGTACTGAGAAATTAATGAAATCCATCCACGTAAAAAGCAACCCTAGTGTAAAACATAGAGCCTCTGACTGTGTCCATGAGTTTTTGTTGGATAAATTAACAGTAAAACATTTTAAAATCATCTACGTTAAGTGACTTTTTTTAATGCAGCATATTACTCAGATGATGAGTCAGATCCCCTCTGTACTGAAAATTGACGGATTGAATTCATAATAAAATAGTCCAGAATATTTTTCAGGAAATTCTATGTAGCAACTATTTTTGTATTATTAATCACCAGAAGAACACAAAAGTGAACATTTGAATGAATTCCAACAGCACTTACAAGAATTTCCACTAGAAACTGTGCAAGAGTTTAACGAATTCCAAGACTGATTCATTGTAATTAAAATTGTATTTATTATTCTCACCAGTAGCAGTTTACATGTGGATCAATAAAATTGTACGGGAATTTACATTTGTAGAATAAAATAAATAACAATTCGTATTAGACGTTTCATCTCTTCTAATTTTGTTATCTTGGAGCAATTAAATCGAAGTTTTAGCTTTGATCTCAGCTGAAGGTTTGTTTCAGATAGACACTTATGCCGAAGATTAGAACGATCTTCTGGTGCAGGTTGTTGGGGAGACAAAATGTCGGGTGTGAGCCGGTTTCAGCGAAAGTGTTGTTGCCAATAATCAGGAATAGCGATGATCCACACTTTTCCCAGGGAATAACGAATGCGGAGGTGATCATTATTGGGAAAACCTTGTCCAGGTTTCTCACAGGCACAGACGGTAAAAATAATTTTGTGGAAGTATTTTCCGTAACGAGCAATCACGATAGCTAGAATATATCTAACATATCGAAATCAAAGAACATACGACTTTGTCGATACATATTTTCGATTTTTAATTTGTCACTGTTATTGCTGTTGGTTGTTAGCACGTTATACAGAAAACAAGGTAGGCTCGTTAGAAAAATGACACTTCGAATGTGACGCATATTTTATCGCTCATCGCTTGCTGCGATTCGAACGAACACTCGCGCCTAGGGATCCTATATTCAAAGATAGGTATACGAAAGTTACCATCTTGAGCCAATCGAGTATTGAGAACTGTCAAAATCAGGGAGAAATTCACATTGTTATTGTTGCAGATTGAAAAGTATTTGCGATTGTATTGAAATAGATTATAAAAAATAGAAATTGGATTATTTTTCATCAGTCTTTATCAATCCCAAAGATGCATGCTTGGCCAGTGTTATGATGGAATTCGGTTAATAAATGTAAATATTGACAAAGAATATCCAACTTTCTTGAATTCTATTAACTGTTTTTGTAGAATTATAGTCACTTATATAATTCTGCAAAAACAGTAAGTAACTTAAATCGAATACTAAGTATATTAAATTTTATAGATTGTTTACACATTAAAATCATTATTTTTGTTTCAAAATCTTCTTGTGATTGTTTTTATGATCACACTTCTGTTGTAGTTCTTACTATACCGTGCTGTAATGAAAAGTACTGGGTATTGATATTGTTGAAGCAATTATCGAAAGATCGAATTACAGATGAATTTCCGAAAGGTGAAGAAATAAACAATCAGTGAACGATAAAGCTTTTAGTAAAGCGATAAAGTAGCACAGGATTAACACTTTGATTTGTATTTACTTTTGGGTTAGACAACAACACATGAAACAAAACAAATTGAATCAGACTGCTTCGTAGATCCACTTTTCGCATTGTTAAGGTGCATTGCGACAGAGTCCAAAAATGGCTGCCACAATGGCCGTACTCCTCGCTCACCTCGCGTTTTTGTTCTCAAAAATGTAAAAAATTTCACTAAAGAAAGGCTTAAAATATTTTTTCTTCCTAAAATTCGATTAGAACAAAAATGTAAATTTATAGGCGACTAGCACTTCTGGAACCCTTTTTTCGTGTGTGCAGCAAGTGAGTAAAGATCGTTTGCTTTTGGGGTTATGTGCACTTGAAAGCACTCGATTCATCTTAATATCAACACGTAATAACCCCACATTGGTAAAAAAAATGATCAAATCACATTTCTGTTATCAAGAAAGTATTGCAAGAAGTGCCGAAAGAATTGTCCATTTATTTAGGTTGAATGTTTTCACATCCGCTTAACCTATACGCTTATGCCTGTATTAGTGCCTAAGCGCAGTTTGAAGAAATCTCCATAGCCTCATTTTGTGAAGATTTGTTCGAGTGACTCGATCGTGGGATTTGTTTACATACTGAACGCACACTACACGTGTGAGAAGTTGAGAGACTACTTAAAAAGAACTAGTGAAAATAATTTATTTTACTTTTATAAGAAAGTGTTGATGTTTATTGTAGGCTTTATACCAATAGACTTCCTACCATCATTGCATTATTGCTGCATAGTGTAAACATTTTTCTATGAAATTCCATCGGGAGAACCTGACAAACAGTCCTACGATATGATAAGCAATGAGAGGTAAAAATAGATGAAATGTTACAATTTTGTAAAAACTAAACACGAGCGTATCCATCAAATGAATATCAAATGGTGGGTCGACTAATTAAAAGCAATTTCCAATTATGGACCCCTAGAGGATCTAGTTTGAGGCGGATTCAGTAATATCTTCAAACTATGTATGCATCGTGCAGAGTAGATGCATCCGATACTACACAAATTTAATATAGGGGGGGTGCACCGGTTTTGGCCAACTTAGTGCCTAATTTGGCCAACCCTGAAAAATACATATTTTTCCAAAATAATCGATCAGTTGAAAGCAGCGTTGAAGCGTGAGGGATATATCTCTTGTTGGTACTAATAAAACCCTTGCGAATTGCTTTATTTTTGGAGTTATTCGCAAAATTGGCCAAATTAGGAACATGGCCAAAACCGGTACAGTTCCCCTATTGGAAATTTCTTCGCCTTATAGCAACAACTGCCAATATCCGCTAGCAAGTCCACTATTGGTCATTTTTCCTATTAACTGTATCAGGATGTTGTTGAAAAAACATCCTTTCTGAGTGGTTTATGAACAACCTCACATGTGATCAAAACTAATCATCACCATCGACCGTCAAAGTTGGCAAACTGTACATATTGCACAATCTATCTGACCGGTTTCCATCCGTTTCTTTCGCACCTGACAGCCTTTGATCACGACCTGTACAAAGTCCGGTAATTTCCATCTTCAGGTACTTCAAAGAGGATGTTTTGATCAGTATACAATGTCGACGAAATTCTTCCGGCCTTTCCGAATGGAAATTGTGATCAACGGATTCGTCAAAGAATTTTCCGCCATGTCATTTCGCCGAAGATCCACAGACAAGTTTCACTTTCACTTGCACAAATTCCTGGTGACCAATGGCGCACCATGATCCGTCTAACTTCTGTTGACCAATATGATGTTATTTACCTCTCCCATGTGACTGCGATTTTATTGGCACAGTTTTGCCATACCTTCGGTAGCGCACGTATCTATCTAAGCGCGGCAATGATGATACATTCGATGGGCGATAAAACCGAAAGAGAAAACCCCTGTTTGACATAGATATTTCACAACTGCGCCGCATCAAGAGTGGATATATTAAAAATGCCCAAGGGGTGGCTTTTATGACGTTTGTCCACGGCGATGGACCGCCCGGACTAGACGGGCTTATGCGGCTTGCCCAGGAGAAAAGTTTCAATCACAACCGTCAACAGGTTGAAACAAGTTTCTCGGAAGTGGACGGGTTTCGTAATCGATGGAACGTTGTTGTGTGAACCGGTGCGAGTTTCGAATGGTTGCGGTGGAATTTTATTATGAAATTCTGCGATAGGTTAATTTGGGTTCGGATTCAATCAAATATTAAATGTCCAAAAGTTTGAGAGCTAATTTAGGTTTTCTCTAAATCGTTTCCAGCTTTTTTTCTTCATGTGAACTGGTCTCAAAAATGTGAAATGGACATTTTTATATGGCAAAGCTCTGTAAGCGGTAAAAGTTTTCTCTCGCTTCGAAGCATAATGTCTATGTATGTATACAAATCGATGTATTATCATGGAAAATTCTTGTAAACTTGATGGCAAAAAAAATCTTATACCAAAATCTGTGTAATTGTTGATAAAAACACCTCAAACTGGAAGGTATTCCATGTTCCAATGTGGAAATAAAGTGAAATATAGGAGACGTCAGTCTAACGACAATTACTCAATTTCTTGGGCTCTCTCAGTTGTCCAGACGCAGAAAAAAAAACTATATAAGGCTTTCAGCAGGGAAGGCGATCAATCATCATTCATTGGCCATGCATGGAACGGAAAGGGGCTTGAGCTTGCGGTCCCATAGCGCTGATGATTTAGTGACTTGCTTGATCGTTGGAGACTGTGGAAACTCAGGGTAGCCAATGATGAACGGCGACGGCCGCCGTTCGTCGGTTTTGATCAATTTGACTCGAAACGGGTTATTTTCTTTGGGATTGACCGTCCTCCAGTGAATGTCCGTGCGTCCATGCTTGGATAATTTCTGTCGCTCACTATTGGATTATGGATTGCGCGATGGAACCGACAGCATAATAGAGGAAATGGATTTTAAATTTTTCCACTTGAGTGGCTATTCAGCAGCACCGATGAAAAGGGGGACTGCTGCGGAGAATCAATCGGTTTTTGTGGTTAAGATCTCGGGAAAGATTTTTGTCTGGCGGCTAATGTTTGTTCGTGTTGCTTCCTGAATTACTTCCGCTGATGATGCCTAACATTGTTGTAAAATTTTGTTTGTATAATTTTCCGAGAACTTGGCAACGCTTAAATGTGCCTATAATTTTGCCCAACAGAACTTCATTGTTGTGAATCATGAATCAGAAGCGAATCATGGAATGACCCGTGTCATTTTGAAGATATTTCTTATCTGTCTCAAACTCTATACTATATTATATTATTTACTAGTCGACCCGACGTTGTCCTGCATAGTAGGCGAAATGTGAACTGCCCATGCAAAATTTCCATACGATTCTCAGTTTTAGTTTTTCACGATTTACTCAGCTGTAATCAAGATGAATACAGTAGGGCAATTGATCCGATGGTTGTGGGTGTACCAATAGTTGCGGTAGTCCATGTTATGTCAAATCTACGAATTAATCGCAGTAGTCTACATGATCTATCGTTTGCTTGACATATCAACACACTATTCACAGAGAAACATCCACGGAATTCATCCAATATAGGTAATTATCATTAAAACACTTTAATGTCTTCCGTCTTTGCACCAATAGTTGCGGTAGTGCTCCTATAGTTGCGAGTCCCATAGAAAAACAATGGGATTCGCAACTATAGGAACACAAATTAAAAAATACCGCAACTATTGGAACACTGTACCAATAATTGGTGGTTTAATTTTAGAGCACAATTATGAATATTGTTGCGATGGTTTCCCGACTGCAAGAAAAGTAAGTCCAAAAGCTTTTGGATACACCCACAAGGTAAGCGAAACAAAATATGTATCAGTTTTAAGAGCTAAAACAGTGAGGGGAAGTGCTTAGCTCCTCCACTATTGGGTCATTTACCCTAGTAGGTGCTCCAACCTGCCAAGTTTGTAGAAGAGAAGACGGCGGGGGTGAAAAATTCATTCTCAGTGCAAAACGAAAACAAACCGACTGGCTCTCCCATACTAAAATCCAAGATGGCTGAATCGTGAATTTGGCAGATTGTAACACCTAGTGGTGTATTCATCTTGGCTGTAATAATGATTTCGCATGAGGAAACATCATATAAACCCGTCGGAAACGATAACGAACATATCTGCTGAAGGAATGGAGAAAATCCATCCAGCCGTTTTCGAGTTATGCGGATACGAACACAGACAATTTCATTTTTATTATATAGAGAAGAAGAAGTAATGTATAAAATTCATTTGGAAATGTTGTATTTTCATCCATTATCCAACGTTCAAATATGCTACACATTCCCAAATGCCCCACGCTTAAAAAAATAAACAAATAGCACTGAAAACGACAGAAAATCAATCGAGGAACAGTCCAATTCCTGTTTTTATCAGAAAAAGGGTTTTTAAAAGCAAAGAAATATTGAAAGATAGCAATTTTGACGTGCTTGTTGCGAGAAAATGGATGAATCTAGAAAATTTAATTCTTATGCAATTTAAAAATTGAAATAAGCAACTGTTTGAGATTACGAAGTTCATAGAGTTTGCTAAGTTTTGGCAGGTTAGCTAGTAGAAGCATAAGTACTAAAACGCTAGTGGCGCTGTAGTCATTAAAATTATTTTGCCAAATTATGCTTTAACAAGCATCAATTTGCCATAATTTATGCATCATATTGTAGTGCATGTTTAATCCTATCACCAACATCGGTTTGACACTTGTAGTACCGGTACTTTGGCTGCCAGGTCAGGTGTTTCAAACGGATATGATAAATAGAACTCTGTATTGAGTAATGAATGTTTGACAACAACTTTAGAATCAAGATCGCGAAATCAAAGGGAGCCTTGCATGCAGCCGGTTGTGTTTCAATTCTTGAAAGCATATTTTCTTGCTCTTGATAAATATATTTTCCAATTTAACTGGCGAATATTGTGTCATCGGATCAATGTTTTTTATGTTTTGTCGGATCACGAGTTAAACTGTATCTGATGTTATGGAAGAAAGCTGTCCGTTTAAACAGTCATATTTAATCTGGGAGTTAGGAAGTGCTCTATTGCAGCTCCAGTGATGCATTGACTGCCTGGTATTTCATGACCAGTCCGAGGTCACTTTTGGTTACAATAAGCCCCACTACTGTTATCAAACGGACATTGGGTCCATAAACAAACTTCCGGATAATCCAATCCAGTGCGTATTTAGTTTTTTTTTGTATGAAATTAGAGTGCAAATTGAAACAATCTCACCAATTCTGTAGCATCAGCAACTATCTGGAAATCGGCTTCGTAGCACTTTAGAAGATGCGCCAACACGTGAATTCACTTTCCACCGCGATCCTCAGTCACCAACGCTGCATCTGACCTTTATTCCAAATTCCAAATTGCACTAGGGTAAAAGACCCAATAGTGGAGGAACTAAGCACACTCTCACACTATTTATACGCTTACTCTCAATTGATATGGAATTTCGCTCACCTGTAGCACGTATTTAAAAGATTTCCTCACCATCTTTGCATGGAAACTGCTTGCACCGCCTCAAAATTCACCACCATACTCTAAAATTGAACCTCCAATTACTGGTACCGTCAACTGGGGGGAAGATGATCATTTTTAAGACAAAACATGCAATAACAATTTGTGTTTACATTTTAAATCGAAACAAATATTTTCAAAACATGTACTGCTATACGATGCAATAATCAACAACTTTAGTTTTCTGAAATGCGTTCGCATTTATAAAAATAAATTAAATTATCACTCATTTTTTTAATAATCTGGTTTGGGGTGAAGTTGATCAAGACAGCTCTACTCAAACCATTATGACCTAGTAGTCAAAATACACTAGGCTATTTGTATGAATGTTGAATTTACTACGTAAAGAAGTCTAAGAAGTCAATATTTGAAACGAAAATAGCGTCATTTATGACTATTTCTCTCTTTCTTCCACAAAATACATTTTCATGATTATAATCGAAAAACTCGGATTTCTACCTAGCGGTAACATTACTTGAATGGAGAATATTGTTGACTACCGTTTCATAAAAAAATTTGGCACTTTTGACTGACACATCAAATGATCATCTTCACCTCAATGATCATCTTCCCCCCAGATGACGGTACTCTGTTCCAATAGTTGCGTTATTTTTTAACTTGTGTTCCTATAGTTGCGAATCTCATTGTTTTCATACGGGACTCGCAACTGAAGGAACACTACCGCAGCTATAGGAGCAAAGAGCACGAAATAATAAATAAATTTGCAGATACTTTACCGATTTTCACTAAATTCACGCACTATTTTTCGTTGCACAATGTTATGACGTGTCACGAAATCGATATGAAGTGCGGGTTGCTAAGTTAAATTCGTAGATTGAGCGTATACCACACTACCGCAACTATAGGTACACCCACAACTATCGGAACAGTGACCCTACTTATAATAAAAACACATCCACCCGCGAGCACAGCTCACTTCGATTCCGTCGTATGTGGAATTCCTTTGTAACCCAAAAAGCGCAAAAGGTGAAGGCTATTTGCAACATCTTTTGTCTGAAATAAAAATAACATAAATTCTATTTGGAAATTCTGTCTACAAGTGCGTTACATAAACAAAAAAAATCATTCGTAACTTCATTGTACTTGTTTCGTTATGGCACTTGTAGAGGATTATTAAAAACAAAATGCTGCAACATATCAGAATTAATGCTGCAACAGCAATGAACCAAAATGTTTTTTATTGGTGCAACCTATCAGTTTTGCTTGTGATATGCAACATCTTGATTCTTGAACACATAATCAATCCAGAAGTCAGTTGCGAGGCAAATCGTGAAGTCAGTGAAACGGAAATGAAACATTTTGTGTTTCTGAAACTGTAAGTGACTTAAATGAGATTTAATTACCAGAGTCTTCAATGCAATTTATTGGCAAAAATGAGCCATTTGAAAGGTTTTGCGCGTGACAAATTTTCGGTAAATTGGTGAAGAGTTTCATCATGTCAAATCTAAGCGACAAAGAAATTGGATTCACATTGTAATGAGACAAAAAAAACAAACTTTTGATGAATCACGAATAATTATGCTCATATTTGACTGGATTATGCTAATGATAAAAGACCCGATTTTTGGCTACATGAATTATGATACATGAATTCAGCCATGAGGTCGTTTAAAATCCTATTTATAACAATTGAGATTCACAACCATATTTGTTATTCATTCTGGATAGTTGACTTTATCGTCTACTTTACCCAAAGTTCATGGTACACTTTACTCTAAAGTTGCAGGTCAAGAAGACGTCTCACTTCTCCATTTTTTTTCGATAGTACCTTCACATTTTTTACTTCACTATTGTTCTGCCCAACGACTTTCTCTTTTTTTTTTCTTTGTGATGTCTGTTGACAGACGGCTGGCGACTTTCTCTTTGGCTTGCATTGCCGGATAAAATGCATTTCGCCAAATAACTATTTCAGCCAAAGGACTTTTTCGGCCAAATGACCAGTTCAGCTGTATGTCCATTTCGGAAAAATAACATTTTCGGTCAAAAGACTTTCGACTAAATAGGTTTTGGTCCAAGCTTTGGCCTAATGTTTTGTTTGTTGGCCTTCGTGGCCGTACGGTTAGCGACGTCAATCGTCTAGACGCATGAGATATGGAGTGTAAGTTCGATTCCCGGTAAGGAGGAAACTTTTCGTGATCGAAAAAATCTCCACTGGTCCACTGGGTGTTATTTGTCCTGTCTGTTGTCTAGGTGTTAAGTATTCAGTCTGTACGACCTATGGTCAAATACGGTGTTCCTGTCTTTTATAAAACATTCGCAACCCAACTTTCCCAATCAAGACACTTTCGACAGTGGACTTCGGCCAAATGACCAAACAGCCGTTGCACTATAGCCAATTGTTACTCCACCTCTCATCTATACAATATTGGATCCAAGCGTATGAGATAACTCTCCGCAGTAGAAAGAATACAAAGAGCAAGAAAAAAAGACGATTTGATGTATGACATTTGAGCTTTTCAAACCAGGAGTGCCAGCCGTCACATCAGGATTATTGCCAGTGAGATCCTGATTATGGCGAAGGCTGACAGAAATTCTATTCTCTTGATAAAGCCGACAAATGTCTTTTTGATCTTTTTAAATTTAAATTTTTCGCGAAGGTTTTCTTCTAAAATCTAAACATTTCTGGGGATTTTCGAGACGCGTGATTTGCAATAAAAACATTATCTGTATCTTTCTTCATTACCAAGTTTTATCAATTAATTTTAAAAATTATGGCATTAGTAAAATTTGTGAAACTCGAGATATAATAAAAACATACAGTGAAATCTCCCTATCTCGATGTTATGTAATTTGATATTTTCCCTAGATGAAATTAAAAGTCCCTTGAATCTAGCATACTGCGCTTCTTCCGTAAGTCGATATCTCCCTTACTCGATATTCTTTAAGTCGAAGTAATTTTCCAATGCATTTTCACCTCGCTAACTCGATGTTGTTAGGTAAAAGTTTGAAGTAAAAAATGATAAGCGAGAAGTGAGAAATAAGCGAGTGGTGGGAAAAGAGAAATGAGAAGTGACAAATACGAAGTGCAAAGTGCGTAGTGAGAAGTAAAAAGTATGAAGGGAGAAGTGAGAAGTGAAAAGTTGGATGTTAGAAGTGAAAAGTGATAAGTGAGAAATGAGAAGTCAGAAGTGAGGTATAAGCAGTTATAAGCAAGAAGTTGAAAATGAGTAGTAAGAAGTGGGAAATTAATAGTTCGAAGTAAGAAATGAGAAGGACTAAGTTAAAAAAGAGTAGTGGCAAAAAGGGAAAAAAAGTGAGAAATGCGGAGTGAGAAATGAATTTTGAGAAAGGAGTAATAAGAACTGATGATCGAAGAACGAGGAGTGTGAAACGAGAGATTCCCCAAGTAACAATGTCCATGCTTCTTGGACTTATCTAATTCTTATTGCGGACTTATGACAGCAATCCCGAAGCTAATTACTCAGTTTTATTGGCGCTCTTATTGCTATCAATAAACCTCTCATAAATCTTCTGAAAAAAGCTTCAAACGTCAAATGCCTATTGACCATATGAACAGATCTATGGTTGTAATAAAGAGCGTAATAAATCTAATTTTCAACGCTCGGATACAGCTTCAATTTTTGGTCATAATGTGGTCAAATGAATTACCCCCATAAGAATGTTTGCATTGCGAAGAGTTTATGACGGTGTTAATAAAAGCGAAAATTTTCTGATAAAATTCCATGATGGCCATATTGAAAATGAAGTAGCATCTCGCAGTCAGTGAAATATATCACTGAAATTCATGATTTAAGGACATTTTCGACGCGTATCATACTTTTTCTGATGAATAATTTTATTTATTTATAATTTGGGCAAAGGTACTAATTGATTTAGTGGACATCCTAGATGGTGTGGTAATAAATATTTTCGATTTATTTCTCTGAATTACGTTATATTGCCGGCGCGTGGTGATCAATCTTATTTTTTCCCCAGCTTTTACCATAGAATCAAACGGGCACTTCTTATCAACGGTACTAAATCGAAAAATAAACCTGGAAAATAAATATTATTTGGTTGTCATCAGCATAATTTTTATCAACAATCCATTTTGTTATTATTTTTCTGCGAAGTTTTGTTTCTCTTTTTCTTCAAAGTTACATTTTGACAGCTGTTGCAGCCAAATTCCCTTTTTTCGTGGATGGTTTAAAAAGGATTTCTAAATGCTCTTATAATAGGTTTATAGTGGCTATCTGGAGAGGGCCACTTGGCAATATCTTACTCTTATAGTTGTCATCAAAAGGTGGCTGTGTATTATTCGGTTTTATTGTTAGATCTTATAAATTGACCTTGAAAACCATTTTTAGAGCGGAATAAAACTTAATATGTTACTTGGGTCATCCTTTCTTTTTCTTCTTCCTACTTCTGCCTTCCTTCTCCTTTCTGTCTTAAATCTCTTCACTCACTTCTCACTACACAGCATCTCGCTTCTCACTTCCCAATTATAATTTCTCACTTCTCACCCCTTACTTCTGTTTTTCTCACTACTCACATCCTACTTCTCACTTCGCAACTATCACTTTCTTCTCACTTCTCATTCCTCACTTTCCACTACTCACATGTTACTGCACACATCTCACTAATCAATACTCACTTCTGTTTCTCAGTACTCACTTCTCATTTTTTTTTTAAGATTTATTAATGTGTTTTTTTAATTCTAGGGTTAAGTTCAACACAGTACTCACTTCTCACTACTCTGTACTCGCTGTTCACTAATCACTTCGAACATCTCACTTCTCACTTCACTTAACTAGGAAACAAATTTTAACTGTTCGGCTGAACGTCAATCGGCCAAATATAAATGTGTTCCCTATCTCGATACCTGAGGGGTTGTGCACTAATTACGTAAGCTCATATGGTGGGAGGGGGGGGGTCTGCTATTTTCTCCATATAAATCCATATAAATAAAAAAAGATTTATAATTAGTGTACAGCCCCTGAACAAAACAGAAGCAGAGAAGTGATGGGAGTAGAATTTCTGTATAACATGATCCGCTGATGATGATTGAAGTTTTTAGTACGTCAAAACGTTCGGTAATTCCTTATTTTTTATAATGATCACCGAAAACGCCTTGCATGATTAGAAGGGGTGATGAACTTTTAAAGAATGGATTAGAATGGACAAGAATGGGTGCACCCTCCATTGCCATAATCCGAGAAAGAGCCTTCTTTTTAAGAAGGGATCACATCCTCCTTTGCCTTGCCCGAGCAAACGCAACCCTATAGATGCATTATTGTTGTTTTTCACTGGGAAACCATGAATCCAATGGAGGGATAACAATTATCATTCCTTTATACTCGGCTAGTGCATGCTTTCTGCAAAAAAAAATGTCGTTTCAATATTATTATTGATCGGTGTTATATTCAACATTCCGGTTGGTTATTCAGAACCACTTAGTCAAACAACTAATTTCTTGAGCACAGAAAAAATGTATGCCAAATGTTCATTATGCCAAATAATTCTCTCTTTTGACGCTATTCACAATTATGCTATGGCCATGGCAAACGAAAACCCGTAGGTGAAGCGATTTTTGTCAAGTCAGACGATACAAGGTATGTCTTAAAGGCCATCAGGAGCGACAAGAAGCTTTCTCGCCTAGAAGGAATCGTCAACTGCATCCGTCTAACGCGGATAGGTGAGATGATTGGATATACCCCGTTAGGCATAAGTACGTAAGGCATCAGCATGTTATGCATAATGTACGTCAGGCATAATGAGCGTTAGGCATAAAATGACCCAAAGAATAGCCCATGTCATAAAGAAGGCAGAATTAGGCCTAACGTTCATTATGTCTAACGTATTTATTCCTAACGTCCTTATGCACAACGTCGCGAACCAGAGAAGAGGAGATGAAGTTCAAATGAGAGTCCTATGACCAGTTTCGATTATCCAGTTCACAGGCTTGGATGAGATAACCAAAGCAGACTATTAACGCTGAAATAAAGCTATAATTGTGTGGATTTATTCATTTTCATATTTTTGGTTTATTGCCAGGGTTTTACTCTAATTATTCTTTTATGCTTTGTTCAGGTCAGCTCTTCTTGAACCACTTCGAGGCAGCACAACTGCTCCTACAATAGTCGGTTATTGAGTGTAAAGCTGATGTCGCATTGCTATTCAATTCATACAGAATCCTGCTGGAAACAGCAGTTGGAGATATTGGAGATATTGATGGGGGTTTCTTTAAAGCAAAGGTGAACGGTGTTCAGTTTTTTAGCTTTTACTGTCCTCTACGACGGAGTACAGAGTAGTACAGGGTAGTCGATAGTCTTGCAGGTAAGCTAGCTCCCAAGTAGCACAACCGAAGCGGATTTGGTTGCTGCGACTTGATTGTGACTGAATCTGGTCACATATGAATTTCAGCAATCTGTTTAGAACATGTGTGCTGCTCAGGCTGGTTTTAAACCGTTTGTAGTTGCAGGTGACTTCAACGTATTGGTAGTAGACTAGGGATCCCATTTGAGGGTTCGTTATACCTCCAACATAACCACAAGATGGACCGGTACAGCTGATCCAGGATGGTGCACCTCGCAATTTAACCCGAAAGTGCTTGAAAAATCATTTCAATGATATAGAGCTAAGTGGTGATACGTGCATGTGACGTAACGATGCCCAGGAGGACTAAGCCAACCGGCAATCGCCAACCGGTGTATTGGTAGTCGTACACGATTGCTGATCTGTCTGTCTTAAAGCTAAAAGAAGGTTGCGACGTGCAATCGACACGCGAAACGGCTTGAGAGACGCATGGTATTCCAGGCAACGAGCATAGCTCTGATCTATGATATTACAAATGTAGTAAGAGAGTCTGCTTCTGCTTCTACCTCCTGAGAAATCCCCGGAGATGTTAGCCAGGAACCCGGTGGGTTGTTCCCGAAGCATGACTCATGAGACTGGTCCGCTACAACGTACTGGTCACTTGGCGTAGTGCCATTAGTGACTATAATGACGAACTTGTCGTAGCTGCAAGAAACATTAAGCTAAATAAGGTATCAGGTCCGTATGGAATTCCGAAACATAAACATGCAATTCTGGCCAATTCAGATATCTTCAGAAGCTGCCTGCAGTAGCAACAGTTCACGCACTACTGAAAATTCGAAAAAAATAAAGGGACCAAAGTAGGTTTTAAAAATCTAACAATTGGAATAATGAATACATAATGAAAATAATGAAATTCAAGAAAATAAATGTCTGAATTTACTGAAATTGTCTCAAGTTCTGAGTTTTTTTTTTAGATTCTTAAGATCGCCACAAAAGCTTGGTGGCCATATGGCTACCACTTCTCATACGCAGGAGGTCGTGAGTTCAATCCCAGGCCCGTCCCATTCCTCCTACGAGAAAGCTTGTTTCGGCATCCAATTAGAAAAAAAAAATATACCAATTTTCCATTAATATCATATTGGCAACCCGTGAACCTCTGCCATAGAACTTAACCCCCAGTTTCCAATTGATTCCGCATAATATCGTGGCTAGTGCAGAGGTGTTCTCGGCCTACAGTGGGCGAGTGTTCGTATCGATCATTTAAAAGCGTATCGATCATTTAAAATACTAGAGCTCTCGGCCTGTGCACATTGTGGTTGGAAAGCAAATCTCATGCTGTGAAATTAGTTTATGTGACTTAATATACAACTAAAACACGTCACATATGAGTTAATGTGACAAAATTGGACTTAATTGTGTTACTAGGGTAGACTATGTCACAAGCCATCGGCCGGAACTTCGGGCAAGTGAAAAAGCCATCGTCCTGATTCTTCGGACTGAGAGAGCCAATTTCCGATTATTTAAAAATTTAAACTGTCAAATTGCACATTGTGGTTAGAATACGCTCAGAGATGCATGTGCGACACTTTCTGTACATGTGCATCCTAATCCCACATTAGCTCAAACTTTATTCTGGAGTGCAATCAAGCTATGCCAGTTTCTTTTTTTTCTTATTTGTGCTTCATCGGCTTTTATGGCCAACCACTCCAACTAAGTCGGTCGATCACAAAAGATCGCCCAAACTGGTATTACGCACCGCTCGAAATAGTAAAACCTACCAAAACCGATCGCAAAACTCCGCATCAAACACTACGGCAGCAGTAGGTAGCTGCGCCGGAGAAGGAACGGCAAAAGAAAGGCCGCGCCGAAGAAACACAAACCTAAATCAGCGGACACGACACGAAGAAACAACTCATAACACTTAATTCCTCTCCGGACGAATAAAAGCGAAAGTGAAATTGTGTGACTTTCCGCTTGCCTGCCTTCTCCAAGTCGTCACTACCTTACCTGATTAGCGGTGACGGGGTTCCGCGCAAGTTCCGACGACGGCTCGAACGACCGCGTTTGGAATTCAGCCAACAACGTTACGACAGAGCGGTCCTGCCCCGGCTTAGTTTATGCTACAGTGTGTGTACGATGAAAATATGCAAATGAAATATTTTTTTCTCAATTTTTTTGGACGCTGTTAGTTTTAAAGATCTTGTACCTATTTACGTAATTAGATTCCCTGATTTTTAATATTGCCTTCTCACAGATTAGCAGAAATTCCTCATTACTATTTATACCTATTATTTGTTTTATGCATTTCAACGAATAAAATAATGCAGTCCAAAAATTTCACTTAGGACTAACCAATAACCGAAACCAGCCATTTTAGGATAGCTTGGTTTCATTATTGCACGCTGAAACACTGAATTATTCATAATTTTCAATGCCCCACACTGTAATTCCTACCACTGTTATGTATCAGGTTCGTTTCTGTTGCGCATTAGCTATGTGCGCCCGTGCGTCCCTCATAATAGAGTGTTTAGCTGAAGACGTGAGACACCACTAATTTCTATTGGGTGAATGAGTGGGTGCTGGCCGACGAGAAAGGGGTAGTCCTACTAGCATCCTATTGAAGCCGGTCCTGTGAGGCAACTTCACGTATGTATACTACAAGCAACTACTGCCGACAGCAAAAGAGGCATACCGAGTTGCCGAGTCGAAGGCAGTGTGTCTGTGGTTTGTTTATGTTGTTGCCAGCGATCAACAACGCGTAACCGCATGCACTGGTTTCTGCGGCCATGCGTGAGGGGTTTCGGAGACTTCCTCTACCACGTTGCGCTCTGCTAATGAGTTTCGATTGTTTCTGAACTACTTTCCTCGTTCGTAAACAATGGCTTCGTCGGTACCGTGTGGCTGCAGCAGCAGCGGTGAGGAAAGTTGCATCGAGACCGGGCTGTTGACAACAAGGTTCGAAGAGTTGCGTAATACGCAGATTGGTGGATTGTTTTGTAGGTGAAAGTGTCGTTGATGAATAATTTAGGCGCATGATTTCAAGGTCTATTTAGCTTTACTATATAATTTTCTGTAAGAAACAATACATTTTATATACGCTTCAAAGTTATACCTGGACATTGGGCGAGTAGACAATTTATGTTAATCGAATATTTCATCGCTACCACTCCTTGAAATATGTATCTTATGAATTGAAATGGAATGAACTCACCAATTGTAACAAAAAATCAAACCCGGGAATCGTCAGTCTATTATACCTATAATTATTTTTTCGCTTTGTAGTGTTTTTCGCCGCGTTTATGATTGACATCATCTAAAGGCATACAAATTAAAAACATTTCAAAATCACATTTTTTATAAAATAACTTATAATAAATATACAGTAAAATTTTAAGGAGAACAATAAATTTTGTTTTATAGAAGTCATGGTTAGTCATAAAGTTTATATGTTTTCTCTTAAATAATGACAAACTATGAAAAATTACAAAAACCCTAACATATCAAATATGAAACGTTCTTTTTCGATCGTGCTTCTGTTTCCTTCCTCAATATTATTTCACTATACCGGCTGCAGCGACATGGCCGCAGGCGGGTTGCAAGATCTTGTATTCGTTTCCTTTCCTTTGCCATTCTTCCACCGTGATCGTACACTGATGATGCCAATGCCATTTCATCCCATCCCTTGGCCACTTCCTTCACCCGGCTTGAATCCGGCGACGCGTCGACAACGGAGTGAAGTGCAATTGAAAAATAAAAGAAAAAAAAACAGACGGAAAAGCAAAACAAAAGGTGCGGTAATAGTTAATGAGATTTATTGCGCCGTTAACGTTTTCTCGTGTGAATTGCGAGCGTCCCGTGCGATCACTCTCGCGTTCGTCGGCGAGATGCTCACTTATTGAGATTTATGAGCTGCTGTTTGTCGGAAGCTGGTAAGCTTCCGTGGACCCCCGCCGCTCGACTTTTCGCGATTTTTATTTCCGTTCTCAAAAAAAAAAAAAATTGATTCGATTTCGTTGAAGTTTTATTTTGTACTGACAGTATTTTAGAGAACTCACCAAATACCCATTCCACTGTGTGTTTCTGTGTTTTGTTTGTGTTCTGTTTGCTCAATACCGATTATAATTTTCATCAAACAAATCTATAATTAATAGTAGTCTTTCTATTTTCAGGTAAATCAAGCAATAACAAAGACATCTGCGGCGACGACAAACATAAAGAGGATGGCGACCCGTGGAACGTCGAGGCACAGGCGGCGTTTCTGGGACCGAACCTGTGGGACAAAACGCTACCCTACGACTCTGATCTCAAAGTGCACCAGGTGAGTGGGAGATGTGATCGAACAGAATCTCAAAATACTCAAATTCTCAAACTGGTCATCTTCGATACTTTGTAAACTATTGCTGAAAAAAAAATAATGGGTATTAAAAAAATATTTAGCTTATGGTTCCGAATAGTCGAGGAACCGAGGAACAGGTGTGGGCCGGTTCGAAAATCGTCTTCAACGATATTTTCGACCTAACGCGAAAAGCATTTTATATTTTTCAAGTAAAAATGCTTCCGAATTCTAAAAACAAATCTTCCACATAAAATTCTACTGAAGATTTATTTTGTTCTGCTGATTTTTCCTCGACCAATTCAAAGTTTAATATTTAACTTACTTTTAGTCTAAAGATGTCTTCTTCTTCTTCTTATTGGCATTACATCCCCACACTGGAACAGAGCCGCCTCACAGCTTAGTGTTCATTAAGCACTTCCACAGTTATTAACTGCGAGGTTTCTAAGCCAGGTTACCATTTTTGCATTTGTATATCATGAGGCTAACACGATGATACTTTTATGCCCAGGGAAGTAGAGACAATTTCCAATCCGAAAATTGTCTAGACCGGCACCGGGAATCGAACCCAGCCACCCTCAGCATGTAGTCTAAAGATGTATCTTCTACCAATTTAGGTAATAGAGTCGTCCAACTTTTCAAGGCTAGGATCGTAGCAAGCGACAGACGCGCTTGATTGACTTCATTTAGTTCAATCATGGTTTTCCCATTTTTTTCAATAGGAACGACTTGTTAAGCAACGCGTTTATAATTTAATTAGAATGGAGATAAAATAGTGGTTTGTTTCATGTTATTGTATTGTACCATAAATATGAGTAAAACGGCTGAACAGTCTGCACAGAGCACAGTCTCAAGTAATTGAAGCGAGTTTTATTCTTCATCCGACGTTTCGCCTTAAGATTCACACGCGTAATTGGAGATCTTTCGGCCGGTTTTAAAAGTACTATATGCATTTTGTGGACTGACCAGATTTTGTTTACTCCTGTTGCATCATGATTTCAGCCTGAGTTTATTGCATTTTGCATCACCGAGGCATTTACAGCTTTATTATTAATTTATTATTTATTATTTATTCAGACTAAGGCCGAAGTGGCCTGTGCGGTATATAAGAGTCTTCTCCATTCGGCTCGGTCCATGGCTACACGTCGCCAACCACGCAGTTTACGGAGGGACCGCAAGTCATCTTCCACCTGATCGATCCACCTTGCCCGCTGCGCACCTCGCCTTCTTGTGCCCGTCGGATCTTTGTCGAGAACCATTTTCACCGGGTTACTGTCCGACATTCTGGCTACGTGCCCGGCCCACCGCAGGCGTCCGATTTTCGCGGTGTGAACGATGGATGGTTCTCCCAACAGCTGATGCAATTCGTGGTTCATTCGCCTCCTCCACGTACCGTCCGCCATCTGCACCCCACCATAGATGGTACGCAGCACTTTCCTTTCGAAAACTCCAAGTGCGCGTTGGTCCTCCACGAGCATCGTCCAGGTCTCGTGTCCGTAGAGGACTACCGGTCTAATGAGCGTTTTGTAGATTGTCAGTTTGGTACGGCGGCGAACTCTATTCGATCGGAGCGTCTTGTGGAGTCCAAAGTACGTACGATTTCCAGCCACTATGCGTCTCCGAATTTCTCTGCTGGTATCGTTATCGGCGGTCACCAGTGAGCCTAAGTACACGAATTCTTCAACCACCTCAATTTTGTCACCACCGATAGAAACTCGTGGTGGGTGGCTCACATTGACCTCTCTTGAGCCTCTTCCTATCATGTACTTCGTCTTCGACGTGTTGATGACTAGTCCAATCCGTTTAGCTTCGCTTTTCAGTCTGATGTAGGCTTCCTCCATCCTCTCAAAGTTACGTGCCATGATATCAATGTCGTCGGCGAAACCAAATAACTGGACGGACTTCGTGAAAATCGTACCACTCGTGTCAATCCCTGCCCTTCGTATTACTCCTTCCAAAGCGATGTTGAATAGCAGACACGAAAGACCATCACCTTGCCGTAACCCTCTACGGGTTTCGAAGGGACTCGAGAATGCCCCTGAAACTCGAACTACGCACATCACCCGATCCATCGTCGCCTTGATCAACCGTATCAGTTTATCCGGAAATCCGTTTTCGTGCATTAGCTGCCATAGCTGGTCCCGATCGATTGTATTATATGCGGCTTTGAAGTCGATAAATAGATGATGTGTGGGCACGTTGTATTCGCGGCATTTCTGCAATACCTGACGTATGGCGAACACCTGGTCTGTGGTAGAGCGTTCACCCATAAATCCCGCCTGGTACTGCCCCACGAACTCTCTTGCAATTGGTGTTAGTCGACGGCATAAAATTTGGGAGAGTACCTTCTAGGCGGCGTTCAGCAATGTGATTGCGCGGTAGTTGCTACAATCCAGCTTATCGCCCTTTTTGTAGATGGGACACACGACACCTTCCATCCACTCCTGCGGCAGAACCTCATCCTCCCAAACCTTGGTAATCACCCAGTGCAGCGCTCTAGCCAGTGCTTCACCACCGTGTTTAAACAGCTCTCCTGGTAGTTGGTCAACTCCAGGGGCTTTGTTGTTTTTCAGCCGGCCGATCTCCTCCTGGATTTCCTGGAGATTCGGAGCCGGAAGTCGCATGGCCTGCACGCGTGCTCCTAGGTACATTACCATACTGCCACCGTTGTCTGCCATATCGCCATTCAGGTGCTCTTCGTAGTGCTGCCGCCACCTTTGGATCACCTCACGCTCGTTCGTAAGAAGGTTCCCGTTTATGTCCTTACACATATCGGGCTGTGACACGTGGCCCTTACGTGAACGGTTCAACTTTTCATAGAACTTTCGTGCGTTATTAGCGCGGTACAGTTCCTCCGTCTCTTCACGGTCTCGATCTTCCTGCTGGCGCTTTTTCCTCCGGAAAATCGAGTTTTGTCTGTTCCGCGCCCGTTTATATCGTGCCTCGTTCGCCCTCGTGCGGTGTTGCTGCAATCTCGCCCATGCTGCATTCTTCTCCTCAACTAACTGCTCACATTCGCCGTCATACCAGTCGTTTCTCTGATCCGGAGCCACCGTGCCTAGTGCAGCGGTTGCGGTGCTTCCAATGGCGGATCGAATATCTCTCCAGCCATCTTCAAGAGATGCTGCGCCTAGCTGCTCTTCCGTTGGGAGTGCCACTTCCAGCTGCTGCGCGTAGTCTTGGGCTAGTCTACCGTCTTGTAGCCGCCCAATGTTGAGCCGTGCGGACGACTCCGACGCGTGTTGATCACCGTCGAGAGTTTTGAGCGCAGACATACTGCGACGAGGTAGTGGTCGGATTCAATATTCGCACTGCGGTACGTGATGTCGAAGAAGAATTTACCGTCGATTAGAACGTGGTCGATTTGGTTTTCCGTTACTTGATTAGGTGATTTCCATGTGGCCTTGTGGATATTCTTACGGGGGAAGAAAGTGCTTCGGACTACCATTCCGCGGGAGGCTGCAAAGTTTATGCATCGCTGGCCGTTGTCGTTCGATACGGTATGCAGACTATCCGGTCCGATGACCGGTCTATACATTTCCTCCCTTCCTACCTGAGCGTTCATGTCACCGATGACGATTTTGACGTCCCGCAGTGGGCATCCATCGTATGTCTGCTCCAGCTGCGCATAGAACGCTTCTTTCTCGTCGTCAGATCTCCCTTCGTGTGGGCAGTGCACGTTGATGATGCTATAGTTGAAGAAACGGCCTTTTATCCTCAGCTTGCACATCCTTGCGTTGATTGGCTGTCACCCAATCACGCGTTGGCGCATCTTTCCCAGCACTATGAAGCCGGTTCCCAGCTCGTTGGTGGTGCCACAGCTTTGGTAGAAGGTCCGCTCGATGCCCGCTTTTCCACACTTTCTGTCCTGTCCAGCAGATTTCCTGCAGCGCTACGACATCGAAGTTGCGGGGATGTAATTCATCGTAGATTATCCTATCGCAACCTGCGAAGCCTAGCGACTTGCAGTTCCATGTTCCAAGCTTCCAATCGTGATCCTTTATTCGTTGCCTAGGTCGTTGCCGATTGTATCGAGTCGTATTATCTTCTATGTCGTTCGTAATAGTTGTTTTTAAAGGCGGCTTATTGGGCCTGCGAAACCTCCTGTCTCGTCGGAGGGCCGTCGTGTCAGGGCTGTTTAGCGTCCCACCTAACACCAGGACTTGGGCTTGTGCGCTTTGAGCGGCACACGGTCGCTTTGGCGGAGCCTACTTGCGGATACATGCAGCTTTTTATAGAGGTTTAACAGGGCCCACTGTCAAACCCCACCACATCCCAGGCAGGCGCCACAACTCGCAGATGGCCTGGGGAGGGATCGTCAAGCCCTTGGACATAGTCCCTGCTGCCCCCGCAGCCTGATTTTATCGCATTTTGCATTACCAAGGCATACACAGCTTTATATTAATGATAGGGAACCGTGACAGCAACATATAAATAACTGCCGTCATGACTGTGGTTGATCTGCAGATCTTGATTCTATGAAGTTCATAGACTACATAGAACTCATGACAACAGCAAGAACTATCGAATGGAAACTTATGCCCAGTAGCGACGAGATGTAGTGCCTTCGCTTCTACTCGTCGCGTTGTCAATGACTAGTAAAGCTTTTGCTTTCGTCGTGCAACCAAATTTTCATGACAACATCGAAGCTCGCAGACTCCATACTATTTTTATCCGAGCGGCAGCAGCTATGTGAAGATTTTTTTAAACCGTTATAAATAAATTAAAATTATCCTACAAAAAATATCTGACAATTATTATATAAAATCTTGGCATATGCAATTTTTTACAGATATTGTATTAAAATAATTCAAATCTTTAAGATTTCAATGGAGCAATTGTATTAAAATCTTCCGTTTTTAACCATTACGTCTTTGGTGCCGTGCAATCGATAATGTGAAGTGCCTCTAGAAATCGTCATAAATTTTGGTCGCTCGTCTATCTTCGTGGTAGACATGTGACGCGAAAAAAAAACGAAAGGTAATGGTAGGTTTAATGATATGACGAAGATTTTATTAATTTAACTTTCTTCCTACGACGCAAATGACTATTGTCAGCCCTTCTTTTACCAAGACGGGGTCACATAACTTGGTTATTTCTTCAATAACTGTCTCGGTCATGGAGGTTGATTTCCAGATCTTGACTCTATGAAGTTCAAAGACTATACGGTCTGATTTCAGCCGAATCGCACCAAGTGGCTGTTTGACTTGCTTATATTATTTTGTTCATACAAAAAAAGACAATCATTTATATAAAGTCATACGTACAAATGTACATTTGTGGAAGGGTATCCTCAGTTATGAGGTTGAAGGATATTTAATACGATTTGCGATCAATTAAATTCACTAAACGAAAGCTTGGGCAGAAAAATGGGTATTTTTTTGTTGGCGAGATTTGGCTGAACCCCGGCCATATAGGTAGAACTCTTGACAACAACAAAAACTGCTTGAATGCAACGTAGAACCAATCCCAATAACAAGAACTACCTGGGGCGCGTGGGCTACATGGGCCGATGGTCCACTGGGTGTTATGTGTCCTGTACGTTGTCTCATGTAAGGTGTTAAGAGTTCAGTCTATATGACAGTTGGTCAAAGACGGTGTTTCTGACTTTTTTTACTTGGAATGCAAACTTACACCAATATGAGGTCACACAACTTGTAAATTCTTTAATGACTGCATTCGTTATGGAGGTTGATCGGCAAACTTGATTATACAGAGTCCGTAGCCAATGTTGGATTTATGACAACAATAAAAACTACTTGAAATGCCAATTTATTCCAGTATGAGTTCACATAATTTATTAAGTTTTCAACTCTTCAATAACTGCCTTTATTAAGGAGGTTGATTTGAATATCTACACCCTATGAAGACTGTAGACTCCCTAGGACCCTTCCACTTCCAATACCGATTCAAAATTGATCAAATTTGCGAATTCTTAGGAATATGAACAGAAAATATCTACCTGAAATCCTTCAGAATTCTTATGGAAGTAAAAACGGGGAATATGGAGACGCATGGTGCATTGGTCAGAATCCTGTTTATTTTTTCGCGCATAAATTTCAAATTTTATAATTTTAGAGAGCCGGTTGTCAAAAATACAGTAAAAAATAATTCGACCTGAAGTCAACGCTTACTTGAAGTTTCACTTAGAAGGGCTTATGATATAAAATGGAAGATTGGTTTCTTGCTTCGCATAGTAGGAAATGGATTATGACTGAACATTAGGGCAGTTCAATTTTTAAAAATGTTTGAAAATTCCAACTCCCATAAGTCTAATAGCATCATTTTGATAATATAGGAGTCCTGGAAAAATTTCAGGCAATTCGGTGGCCATTTAGGGGTGGCGCGAAGTCAATTTATGTTTATATGGAAATTTATATGGGAAAAACGTAAAATTTATTCAAGTCTCCCTACAGCTGTCAAATCGTGATGAATTCAAATAAACATCCCCAACCTCCCTTTTTGAAATCTATATAAATGAGACCTCCGGGTAACACATTAGTTATGAGTGGATTGAACGGTTCTATTGACAGTGTGAATGTGGGATAAGTGGCTAAAATGGTGTAATTAGCCTCAACGTAGCAGTGGAAATATAAATCAAAATTAATGATTTACCCACTGGTTGAGCCCAAATAGATTCCAAAAATGGAGGTTGGGGATGTTTATTTGAATTCATCACGATTTAAGAGTTGTAGGGGGATTTGAATGAATTTTAAGTTTTTCCCATACAAATTTCCATATAAACATAAATTGACTTCGCGCCACCTCTAAATGGCCACCGAATTGTCTGAAATTTTGCCAGGACTCCTATATTATCAAAATGATGCTAATAAACATATGGGAGTTGGAATTTTCGAACATTTTTGAAATGTGAACTGCCCTACTGAACATGCCTTAAATTCGCATACAACTGTCAAGTCAATTAAATAATATCAATTATTTGTACTTTGTTATGCACATGAGATTGTTTGCCATAATTTGCCCCTTCCAGTTATATCAAATATTAAGGGTATGCGGTAGCACACTTTTTTTGGCAAAACGAAACGAAATTTGAAATGTTCATATTGCTTCGAAACGAAACGAAATATATTTTATTTCCGTGAATGCGAAACGGAACGACATTAAGGTCCAATTTTATTCCAAATATAACGAAATAAAACGAAATTTTTAATTTTTGTTCCGCGGAATTTTTATTGAATTGTTATTTTTATCATGTACTAGTCGACCCGGCAGACGTTGTCCTGCATAGTAAGCGAAAATGTGCGTTGTAAACAGCCCATGCTAAATTTTCATACGATTCCTGATTTTAGTTTTTCACGATTTACTCAATCTAACTCGTGGTTTTTGCATGAGGAAATATCATTTAAACCCGTCGGAAACTATAACGAATGTAGCTGCTGAAGGAATGAAGAAAATCCATCCAGCCGTTTTTGAGTTATGCGGATACGAACACAGACCATTTCATTTTTATTTTATAGAAAGATAGAAGATAGATACATTTTTATTCTAATATTTTTTATAGCCAAATGATTGTTTTGTGATGAACAGTATTTTAGTAACAAATGAATCAGTCTATATAAAAAACACTGAGTTTTTATTCATAGATCATTGAGGGCATTTTTTTGTTTTGCTTAGATTACTTAATCATTGATATTTGAATATAAATATGATATATAATCATTAGAGTGGCTCAAAAAACACTTTTTCAAATTTTTTGATGGGCCGCCCTCTTATTCGGTTCTATTTGATGCCCTGATGCTCTGGACAAAATTTTAGCCAAATCGGTCAACGTTTGGGCGGTGCTAAACTCGTTGGAAGTTTATATGCAAAAATGTATGCAGAAACTTCCAAAAACAGTGATTTGTAGTTGGAAGGCACATTTTACGATCAAGAACAATGATACTCATTCAGTTCTTGTAGAATTAAATACAGAATATTATGCTGAAAACCGCGAGAAGATTAGAGTTTATTAGGCAAAGATATTAGCATTTTACTGGAGTGTTGTAGGGGTGAATTTATTTCTTTTCAAAGGTAAAAGAAACGAAATTTGCTCAAACCCCACTTCAGAGAAATGCTAATAACTTAGCCGGGCAAACTTTAATCTTCTCGCGGTTTGCTGCATAACATTCTGTATTAAATTCTTCAAGATCTGAATGAGTATCAAAGTTCTTCTTCATAAGTTGTGTCGTCCAATTGCAATTCATTTTTTGGATGTTTCTGCATACATTTTTGCATATAAAATTTTAACGAGTTTAGCACCGCCCAAACGTTGACCGATTTGGCTGAAATTTTGTCCAGAGCATCAGGGCATCAAATAGAACGGAATAAGAGGGCGGCCCATCAAAAAAATTGAAAAAAGTTTGTCCCATACTAATTTGAGCCACCCTAATAATCATAGCAATCCAAAGACCCAAATTGTATAGGTGAACATTACATGTTTCAGGTCTTCCAATAATTTCCTATAGTTTTGGCTTCAAAGCTTCCTAAAATTTGTTGGACTCTTTGGTATGGAACATGCTCCCAGCATTTCTAAATATTCAAATTGTACATGCCTTAAACATGTGTTTCATTCCAGGATATCCAAGAATTCCCCGGAGTATATGCCTTAAGGTCAATACGCGCAACGGAAGATCTATTTGCACCTTCTAGAAACGAAACACGCTCTCAGTGATCATTGAAATCAAACAGGATTTAATTTTTTGTTCAAGGCTTATCCAATGTGGATATACAGTCAAACCTCCATGAATCGATGTTCTATGACGCAATACCGACTAGTGGAAGCAAATCATTCTATATTGAAAACTATTTTCAGGATTACTGTGAAGATCCCTTCAAACAGCTTCCCATAGATTTTCTATTCTACATCTCGAAATTTCCTTCAATATCGATTCATGGAGGTTTTACTGTATTTAACAGTCATTGAGGTGTGTACTCCAGAAAATTGTTGGATGATCTAGAATACAAGAACTTTAAAGGATGTGCCCAATCTAGTTATATGAATAAGCATTTAAAAATAGAGAAACCAGTCATTTGGTTACGTATTCAGACCTTAAGGCCTCAACTACAGGAAACTCTTGAACGAACTGCAATGGTACATTTGTTGAACGCTCATTCACTTCAAATCCATAGATCACATTCAGCAAAAACCAACAGATCTCGAGGTGCTCAAGCCCCGTACTCCAGGGATTTCTTGAATGAACTGGGTTGCAAGAATTGTTCGAACCATATAAATTATGTTTAATCTGTGGATCACAAGGGCATCAACCATTTTAAAAATGCTATTCCAGACCCATGGTTACTTGTCTGGACATTAAGCCATGTTGTTCTGGGAATTACGATGACCTGGAAAGGAACATTTTGTAATTAATCAATTTGATTCCATGAAGCATGGTTCATTTTTGATAATAGATAACAGCCCTTTGATGACGCGTATAGACTAGGGCAGTTCACATTTCAAAAATGTTCAAAAATTCCAACTCCCATATGTCTATTAGCATCATTTTGATAATATAGGAGTCTTGGCAAAATTTCAGGCAATTCGGTGGCCATTTAGGGGTGGCGCGAAGTTAATTTATGTTTATATGGAAATTTGTTTGGGAAAAATTAAAATATATTCAAATCCCCCTACAACTGTTAAATCGTGATGAATTCAGATAAACATCCACAACCTCCATTTTTGGAATCTATTTGAGCTCAACCAGTGGGTAACTCTTTATTTTTGATTTATATTCCCACTGCTACGTTGAGGCTAATTACACCATTTTAGCCATTTATCCCATATTCACACTGTCAATAGAACCGTTCAATCCACTCATAACTAATGTATTACCCAGAGGTCTCATTTATATAGATTCCGAAAAGGGAGGTTGTGGATGTTTATTTGAATTCATCACGATTTGACAGCTGTAGGGAGACTTGAATAAATTTTACGTTTTTCCCATACAAATTTCCATATAAACATAAATTGACTTCGCGCCACCCCTAAATGGCCACCGAATTGCCTGAAATTTTGCCAGGACTCTTATATTATCAAAATGATGCTATTAGACATATGGGAGTTGAAATTTTCAAACATTTTTGAAATTTGAACTGCCCTAGTATAGACCTTAAGGCCCAGGGAATCATTTGATGACCAGGAATGAAACAATTGTTGAAGACGTATGCAATTCGGTTATGGATGAAAAGGGCATGCCCCACTTATAACATATACTCCAGGAAATTCTTCTATACGCTGGAACGGAGCAGTTATTGAAGGCTTATTCAATTTGGTTCTGTAGCTCAAATAGGTCATGAACTATTTTTAAAAAGAGTAATCAGCCATTTAGAAACGCGAAAGACCTTCCGGGAATTCGTGAAGGACCTGAAGTGGAACAATTGCGGAAGGCATATGTTGAAGATGCAAAACAACTACTTGTTTTTACTTTTATTGTCAATAATGCTGACAATTTTTATTACATTATGTGTCGTTAAAAAGCGACGGTATGGTATAATGTAGAATTTAGTGACGTATGATAAAGACAAGACAAGAAGATACTTCATCTGTGATCAGTTACTGTTACTTTATTTGAACGAAAATACAGCAATAATAGGACTTAGTTGTCTATATTTGCGGTATTTTCCGATGCTCAGTGCTATTCAGTACTGAAGAATGCTATTTCATCAAATAGACCACAGTTGCTCATTAAGGTCTCATTTTCGTATTCTATTTTTTTTTCGACAATGCTTAAATTCTGAAATTCCGGGTAGGACCTTAAATTCCGTGGTAGGGCCCTCCTTAGCCGTGCGGTAAGATGCGCGGCTACAAAGCAAGACCATGCTGAGGGTGGCTGGGTTCGATTCCCGATGCCGGTCTAGACAATTTTTGGATTGGAAATTATCTCGACCTCCTTGGGCATAAAAGTATCATCGTGTTAGCCTCATGATATACGAATGCAGAAATGGTAACTTGGCTTAGAAACCTCGCAGTTAATAACTGTGGAAGTGCTAATTGAACACTAAGCTGCGAGGCGGCAATGTCCTAGTGGGAGATGTAATGCCAATGAAGAAGAAGAAATTCTGCGAAATTTCGCGGAATTTCGTTTCGAATTACCTGAAAAGATTTTTTTTTTTCGAAATACCGCATATCCTTATCAAATATGTCTAAAAAATCTATAAAAACTGTTATAACATTTTTATTTTAATGTACGTAAATTGACCTTACCCGTCTAAAGTTGTAAGTTTCTCGTATTACTGTCTCAGTCGGCTCTATGGCTTATTAAGGGTCAACTTTTCCGAAGAACCCATATTTTTTAAGCCTCTAACAATTCAAAAAATCGATAACATAAATTTACCCGATGTTCGTTCAAAATTGGGGAAATATGAGGTTAATCTTGAGAACGGCACTTTTTCGATTGATTGTTTTAAATTTATAAATATGGCTTCGTTGGGAAAGTCAACTTTAAAACAAATAAAGAATCGATTAATCGAATAAAAATGTTTAATTATTAGTCATAACTTTCTAGGACATGCCAAAATGTAGAACAAAAAATGAATAAGATATCATGAAAAACTCATTTTTAAGGTTTGAAAGGTTTTTAAGTAATGAAATTACGAACTTCGCATTTTATTTTGTAAAGACGCACACCTTCTACCGTTTGGCTCAAATCCCGAACATGACTCATATTCCTAACAATGGCGTTTTGGCACCCTAAAACTAAAAATGCCATCGATTTTCAGTCCTGATGATCAATATTACAAATGAATTCAAGATCCTATGGAGAGAATTACACGAATAAAGCCAAAATGGCCATTTAAAAGCGAGTGTTCGGAATAAGAGCCATGATCGGAATTTGAGTCAAAAAGGTATTCTGTTAGGCGGAAAAAGAAACACACTCAGATAAAAAAACATGTAATTTTAGATGCTTCGAGACCGTCACCCACGAGTGTCACTATTGATGTGAAATTAAGTCATGACAAAAGCAAATGTTGTGTCAAATCAAAATTTCCCTTTTAATTTAACACGGCTGTGTCATTGAAACTAAAATCATAAAGTTCCAGACGGGAATTGAACATTGGTTTGCAGCCACTCTCCTTACCAACCAAATCATCTCCGCTTCATGAAGAAAGGAAGAGCTTTTATATTCTAAAGCTGTGCACTGCATCAATCCGTCAACTTTAGTGTTGGGTGCTTTTGGTGTTATTTCGATCATTCAGCGTACTGCTTGCTGTTTTCCATCTCCATACTGCCGTTCTACGCATAATTGTCCCATGTAACCTTTGACGAAAAATCGTTAACTCAAGTCAATTTGTCCCACCGAAAAAAAGGAAGTTGTTTTTTGATGATGATAGAGACTGAAAACCGTTTAAATAAATAGTAATTCGTTTTATATCCTGGAAAAGTCTTGCCTATGCTCATAACATCCCATAAATATTTGTTAAATTTTAAGATCCAATCGATTTTGAAATCAGTGGGACAAATTGAATTGAGTTTGGATTTTTTCATCAAAGGTAACATGGGACAATTATGCGTAGAACGGCAGCATAGTCTCAGTCCAATCTGGCCATTTTTACAATAAAAAATGCACTTGTCATAAGTCGAGATTGTACAATCCCATTGAATTCCACCACTTAATTGTATCTTGACAGATACGTATTTCGACCTCAACAGTAAGGCCGTCTTCAGTGTCTCGTACTTGACTCGACGTCGAGTCAAGTACGAAACACTGAAGACGGCCTTACTGTTGAGGTCGAAATATGTATCTGTCAAGATACAATTAAGTGGTGGAATTCAATGGGATTGTACAAACTCGTCTTATGACAAGTGAAGACATTCCACTAAAAAGCTCAAAATAATTTTCTTAATAAAAATGATCAAAACCTTTTCTTTCTTCTTTTCCAAGTGATACTTCTCGCCAGGTACATCCCTAATAAGTCAAAATATCCGTTATTTATATTTTTTAGATTGTTCAACTAGGGAGTGAGTGCTAGTAATGGACCCCCTGAACAAAAACCGAAAGTTTACGCTTGAATCTACAATTTCCTGCAAACTTCCATAGGATAAAGTTGCTTCATTTATCAGGGTAGTAGTTCCATACAATTGTTTTGCACTGGGAGACTGAAATTTAGTTATATTAACTAATTTGTGAATGTAAACGCGCTAGAGGGTCCATGACTAGCACAAAAGGGGGGGGGGGGTCCATAATAGGCAACAGGAACATGTTGAAATGGAACATGTAAATCAAATGGGGAAGGGACCATAATACGTATGTAAACAAATTCGATGTTGCGTATTATGGACCCGGGGGTGGCCATAATAGGCAGCCTAGCAACATAATTTTAAAATACATATTTTAGTAGTAAAAATGAATGTTTTACCATGTGTTATGTACGAAACGCTATGCCGATACCTGTTGCTCGTCATCTAGTGCTGCAGAATGGCAATTTGTCATGAGTCTTACTCTAGCGAAGCGATTGAAGTAAGTTTCCGTCGTTAAGGGGTTCATTAGTAGCACTCACACCCTACAATACAAAATAAGGCATTTCTACATAACATTTCAAAAAATTAGAAGTCTTCATCAAGCTGTTTTTGAGCCATTTTCTTCAAGGCTTATAATTATATGGTCAGGAAATAGCCATGCGCCTCAATTATATCAAAATTGCTCATTAAATTTTGCGACATTATAATTGACTCAAAAATTCCAAACCTTAGGGACAATTCAAATTATTCGTGAGTTGCAACGCACTCAACTCAGCACTTAAAAGAGCGGTATCTACAATGACAATGGGTACTACTTTATTCGACATGATGCAAACCCTGTGATTTTATTTAAGTGTTTTCATAATATAGAATCTCTCTTATTATTATGTAGTGATTTTTTTTTTGGTTTGACATCCGTATCAATTTTACAGAATGGGTTGTCTATTTGAACTCCTCCTACACACTTAAATTATTTCACAGATTTCGGTTAATTTTGCTTCAATTCACCGAAATCTCAAAAGCAGATTTGTTCGGTAATTATTTCACCGATTTTCTGCGATATTTTCCTTTGTTCAATTGTCAAAACCATCAAAAAACCTGTGAAATTATTACCGAACAGTTCTGCTGTTGATATTTTGGTGAAATTTCACAGAAATTTGAAAATTATTTTAAGTGTGTAGAAATCTTTTTGATGGGCATGCAAAGTTTGAATAACTTTTCTAGTATTGTTTAAACACAATCATTTTTTCCGCGTAAATATACAAAACAACCGACTCTGATAGAAAAGTAAACAAAATTTAGGATATTTAGATTTTAAATTCTTGACTCAATATGCGGACACTCGATTCCTTATTAGTCAAGTTATTTACGGCGAGGTTTTTAAGTCAAGCTACTGTTTTGTATTTGTGTATCATCACGTTCCATTCTCACACTGTGTATCTTTCTCTATATTTCTTATGTTCTAGCAATCACTTGAACTCTAATTCCATCTTATACCTTCAACTCGACCCATCTTATTATAACTTCAATTTATTTTCTGATTAGTATACTCGAGAACTATGCAGAAATGTCTTTTTTATTTGCATCTATCTCATTTGCGGCCCACCATTCCAGAAGGAAGAGGAGTTTTGACTCTTCCAAAACCTCCCCAAGACAGATTTGATTCCATTTGATTGATTCATTCTCGAGGTATGAAGAAATTGGAGTTTATTTGTATGCGGGAGCTCCCCTTTCCAAAAGGGGAGAGGGATCTCGAACCATCTCAAGAACCTTGCCCGGCCCCAAAAACCTCTGCACACAAATTTTCCCACCAATCCAATCGGTTCAGTAGTTTTCAAGTCTATAAGAGTCAGACAGACAGAAATTCATTTTTATGTATATAAATATAAATATGAAGAATTTTCACACGGAGTTTTGCAGAATTTCCACCAAGAAAGGGATTTGCAATGGGAAATCAAAAAATATGTATGCACCACGCGTCTCCATTTCATCGAATGCTGATGAACCCTACAAATACTACCCCTTGGAAGGTCCATTCACTTGAAAACACTTAATTGCCATCAGCGAGTATGACGGCTATACTGCCCTTCTACGCATAATTGTCCCATGTTACGCTTGATGAAAAATCTCAAACTCGAGTCAATTTGTCCCACTGAAAAAATGAAGTTGTTGTCTAATGATAATATAGGCTAAAAACCGTTCAATTAAGTAGGGACTCGTTTAATGTCCTGGAAAAGTGTTGCCTACGCTCATAACATCCCAAAATTATTTGTTAAATTTCATGATCGAATCGATTCTTGAATTGGTGGGACAAATTGACTCGAGTTTGGATTTTTTCATCAACGGTAACATGGGACAATTATGCGTAGAACGGCAGTATAAAGAATGTTCGAACATTGCATCATAGTGGTGCGACTGCGCATTGGTAACAGCAAACGGTAACTTTTTACCATCAAGTAGTCCAGTATTGCCACGAAAATGTTACTCTAACAAAATCAAAAGATTGCGGGTTTGAATTGTTTTCGCTAAGGAACGATTTTACCAAATTTTACGAAAATTTGAGAAATCGTACTACTGGTTTCAAATGAAATATTTTCATTTGATATTGCTGCTAATTCTCAAAGGGCGAATTCTATTTTATGTTAGAGATCATTCTGTTGATATACAATTTGCTTTTTATTGACTATAGTTACTCAGTTACATCTCTGAGAATAAGTTACTTTACTTCAAGCACAGCTTGCAGTTATTGATCTATTATTATTTTTGGATAATCGATTGTTTGATTGCGATTTTTAGTTCACTGGGAATAGTTCGTTTTTAAAGTCACCACTCTTAACAGATAAAACATGAACCGCCTGTAAATTACATCGGTCTGCCATTCAAGCATTGCTTCAAGCAGCACCAAAGCATCGCCCATTTGATTTAAATAATTAAGTCTCCCATTAGGCATCAGGTCATCTCAAATTACAAACTTTTACACGGTCCCTAATGGCTAATTGTTTATTATTGAAAAGTTTTGAATTGCTCCCGCATCTCCACAGATCTCAGCCAACAACTGGAAAGCACAGCGTGACGTTATTGCCATTTGGGTTCAATGAACCACAGACATACCGCGCACGGTCTCATCATCTCCGAGAGATTTTGCTCACTTTTGGTTTTTGATGGTTGGTTCGAAAAAGAAGAAGCAATCCAATCTCCAATCAAGCTCAAATTATCTGGTCCCGATGAACAATTGCTTTCGGTTCATTTTGTTCTTTTCCTGATGCCACCGTGTTTCAATACGATCAAAATTCATAGTCGTAGCTAGGGACTAGGGAACTTAAAAATTTTCATTAACTTGTCGTAGGACGAGTTTGTACTATTCCATTTAATTTCACTACTTCATTGTACCTTTGACAGATACGTATTTCGACCTCAACAGTAAGGCCGTCTTCAATGTCTCGTACTTGACTCGACTTGCGACGAGTCAAGTACGAGACACTGAAGACGGCCTCACTGTTGAGGTCGAAATGCGTATCTGTCAAAGGTATAATATAGTAGTGGAATTAAATGGAATAGTACAAACTCGTTTTACGACAAGTAAATAAATTCCACTAAAAGCTTAAAATAATTTTCGAATCAATCGAGTAGCAATCGAGCAAGTAAGTGCAGTGCGTGTTTTATTCGTCGGGAAAATAATAAAATATCTATTTTGTTTTCTGTCGCTCATGCGCATGTATTGCGCTTTGCCAAGTTTGAAACAAGTGCGGTCTTCCATAGTTTGATGTAGCTATCGGTCTAATAAGTACAGAGTGCTGCGCGTCCGTTCGGACGTCCAAAACGCGGCTCTCCTCAGTTTCCATATGCCATCGGGCGTGCACGGTTTAACTTTTTTCTCGTGGCGAGAGAGCAAATTATTGTTGTTTCCCATCCCATAGATCGCATCACTTACCCGAGTGAATCCAAATGAAATATCCTATACAACTAGCACAATACCACATCCCAAGACAATCGTGGAGATGCAGAGGTGTTCTCGGTCTCCAGTAGCAACGAGAGTCGAACAAACAATCCTTCTCTTCCTATATGACCGTAAGGACGTGGCCAATGCCGTTATTAACTATAAATAGTTGAGCTCCTGAAACGTGTACATTGAGAATGGGAAGCTAATCCAAAACCTCATTTATTGTGTTCTCTGTACAATTTCGCAAGTTCTAGTCGGAATAGCAACTACGAATTGTGCGGCCATAATTCTCATGCTCATGCTCCACTAAAAGCTTGAAATAACTTTCATATCAATCTTCATTAAGTTATTTGAAAAGCACAACATCATTACAAATTATGAATTTCGGAAATTCTACTTGGCCACACTCATCTTCTTTCCAACAATATGCAGACATCGTGAATTAGTTGAGAGACGTTTGAGTTATGACAGTTTTGGGACAAAAAACGAAGGGTTCATAAAAATGATTTCGTGTAAAACTAGGTCTATCTGTCTGAACAATTGAACTCGGATTTTTAATATACTCGTTAAAACCTTTCGAATGAGCGTAATATTAGGCATATTTGAGAACCTAAAGCAAATAGTGGCCCGGTCTCAGCAAGAAATACTCATATGTAAAATGCTTGGCCTCAAAATATTGATGATTGATTAATTCGGCTCTGACTACTACATAAATTCACATTAATTAACCAGCGTATCTTTCATAAACTCCTTGATTGGAAAAAAGAGGGTGCTGGGAAGTGAAAGGTGAAGTTAACAAAATGTTTACATGCTCTATGTTTTATTTTTTTGAGAGCCTTGAGTGCTCACTACGGGATTAAAAATCTCAAAACTAAACCATGCAGTTTAAACATGACCCCTTTTCATTATATTCTTTAGTGGAGATTGTAGGAGGTTGCGTTCTTGACGGGATGAGCGGAAATTTATTAAATTTATCTTCAGAAGTTTGGACCATTTTATAAATTTATGTTTTCCGAATGTATTTACGGATAATGTTGAATTCTGCAGAAAATATTACTTTTGATTACGAGGGTGACGTTTTGAATCGTTGTATCAACTTTCCCTACACCACGCATTTCTATTTGCCCCGATTGGTTTAAAATGCGGAGCTACTTCAAACGATCGTAAAATAAAAATTATAACGGCCCTACATCGATTTTTCATAGTCATTATGCTTATTTAACATTAAGCGATTACCAACCGTTAACATTTAATGAGAAAACTCTTCCCAACATATTTTTGAGACTTGTTTCATTGGCACGTCAAAAAGTTTGTTTAGATTTTGCAAAAAATGAAAAATAAACAATGACAAGGATTGCTTTTAGTAGCTGAAATCTTCCGGGAATGACAATCAGTAGGTGAATTTAGGGGAGTAGTTTGTTGAAAAAAATAATCAGGACATTCGGTTATTTCCGATCCAAATTACAGCTTCCGTTTCAACTTCACCCGCATTTCAATTTGCCCTTGTGTACTTTAGTGCGAACTCGTCTTATGATAAGTGAAGAAATTCTACACAATAATTTTCTTATCAATATTTGTATATTTGTAACAAATATTTTTGTAAGATAAAAAGCGCAAAAAATGGAGCTTTCATTGGCTTCCATTAGTAAAAAATGGAGCTATTAATTTTAAAATACATTGGACGTGCATCTTGCCCTATTCCAAATTTGCTCAAACAAATCTCATCTTTAGAAACTTATATCTATTCGTGGATATGAATGTTAAAACTGAAACTTGAATAAATCCAATTATACTTGTTTGCCTTTATGTTCAAATCCAGAAACCAAAATTTGTCGAACAAAGAAAACTAACATTCGTTACTAACCAATTACATTTTTTGATAACGTCGTGGAGAGGACACTAATGATTACTTTTGTAGGGTAAAAGACCCAATAGTGAAGAAACTAAGCATGTTCCACTACTATTTTTTGGTTTTCAGCAAGCCCATACTCCATTTCACCTCAGGTATGCAAACGAATCGTCAATAATTATCGTTGTTGCCTGAAACTGTTATAGCTAATAAAACCCCTCGAAAATTGCTTTATTCCGAATTTATGTGAGAAACCGGCCAAATTATTAACATGGCCAAAACTGGTACATTTACCTTCCCGCAACTATAAGAACACTCACGTCTATCGAATCAAATACCCTAGCGATATTTTTTAAGGAAAGCTGTTTAAAATAATAAAAGCAAGCCATCCGATGTATAAACATCAAACAATGATTCAACATGATTCTCAAAAACATTTTGGCACAGTTGTTTCACAGAAATTCATTTCAGCGTTTGTACTACAGAATTTGTTTTCGGATGCCAAGAAACGACAAACATATTGGTTAAAATTAACTTCTAGTGGTTGAAGGTCAGTACTGGAAAAGGTCTGTTCATTACAAATAAGTACATAGGTACTGTTGAATTGACTTTCTTCGACTCAACTTTGTGAAATATTTGTTTCTCCATACACATTTACGACTAGTATTAGGCGAATGCGCTTAATCAATGTTATGTTTTCGGTGCTACTAGAGATTGACATCTTCAGCCATTTTTATCGTCATTTTGTTGCAAAAATACATAATAAAGGAAAATTTCTGGAGACAAAAGTTCAAATTTTAGAGTATTTTTCTAAGTAACTCCTGGATAAATTGTCGAACGGATTATCTGAAAATTTTGAACGAGTTTTAGCAGGAAATTCTGAAGGAGGAAGGGGTAGAAACTAATTGAATTCTTGAAGATTTTTTAAAGTTATTTTTACGAAGCATTAAATTAAATGTCGCGTTATGCGAATTACACCAGCCAATGATTCTAATTCATGGACTTTAACAGCATATTCAGAAATGCTGCATAATTGCGCTTGAATAAACTCAAGTTCCAATGGGAATTACGAACAGAGGAACAAGTCGACATGTTGTCTCCTAAGTTTCCTCAGTATAAGACGGAAACTCTGCACCACCAGGCTTTGACGGCTACCGCACTGACAGAGCATCAAACTTGTTTGTCAAAAATGTCGTGTCCATATACCTACCTCTGCCGCCAATAACGTGTCCATCGTTGCTCCGCATCCGTTTACTGCTGGATGGTTAACAGATGTATTTTATCTTTTCAACGTTTCGGTTGGATTTTCACTGAATAGGCATTGCATCGCACAGGATTTTAACTAATGAAATAGTATTCTCTACCTGATTTCAAAACCAAGAGAATTATATACAATAAACGAGGAAACTACAGTTTTGCATCAAATCCCGTACATGACTCGTATTCCGAACACTGGCGTTTTGACGCCCTAAAACTAAAAATTTCATCGGTTTTCCGTACTGAGGATCAAGAATGTAAACAAACTTGAGGTCTAACGGAGAAAATTACAGGAATGAAGCTAAAATGGCCATTTAAAAGCGAGTGTTTATAATATGAGTCATGTTCGGAGTTTGAGTCAAAACGGTATACGCTAAAAGAAAAGCAAAACATTTTCAATCGCGTCGACACACCGCCGAAGGTAACTGTCCCTTCCTTGCTTGATACTCTGGCTTCGTCCATGCCGGCATCCGCCTTTATCCGTAATTTATGATGGAAATAACCATTCCGATTGGTCAATCATATCATCATCGAGGAGAGCTTTGGCGTACCATGTCTGGGACTGGCGGAACCGGGAGGAAACTTTCACTTTTCGGAGGCGCGCCACCGAAAAGTTTCGGAACGAAGCTGAGGACCAAAGCGAATTCGCATTGCTGCTGGTTCCACGATTCGGCTTTGACGTGATTTTGTCGAGTTTGTTTTCGGCGGCTGATTCGCGTCTGGCGGGTTCGCAGACAGTGGTCAATTACGGAAATAAGTGGTTACGTGATTGATGGAGTAATTCCCGTATTTTTTGCTTCTCATTCGAGGTACCCATTACCTGAGATGTTTATGATTTGATTCGATTCCGAAGTGACAGTACGTCATTAAGACCTGATTCTTCATCTTTATTTTTTGTTGACATTACACCCTATCTGACGACTGAGATATTACAAATCTGGTGTTCATTAAGCACGTCCACAGTTATTAACTGCTGAGGTTTCTAACACAAGTTTACATATCTGTATTTGTATATCATGCGATTGATGATACTCTAGACTACCGGTAGACTAATGAAAGCTCCAAAAACTAATTATTATAGGATGAATTAATTAATGGGGGATTCCTTGATTATTATACATTATATATTACTATTTTAAAACTACGTTTATAATTTATATTTTTTACGCAATGCATGAAAGTATTATCATTCATTAGCATAAGTATTGGAATTGAGCAATTCGCACAAATTCGTTGGTGGTATAAGCCTGGACTATTGTATGAGAGTAGCATCACTCCATCCGTTACCACAATTGTGTAACTCTAGATTCCAAAACATTGTTGTTTACAGAATATGCATGGCGATCAGTAAATCAAAACCGATTGAATCCTTCCCATTACAACCAGCATAGTGTATGAAGGGCTGTGGAACAAAAGATTAAAAGGACTAAAAGTGAAGTGACTCAAATCTGAAATCTAAAGGTTTGGAAGTCTCTGAAGGCTTTTCCGAAAAGCTCAATAGCTTCGTTGAAAAAGGCGTAGAAGCCTCCTTTGACAAGGCTGAGAAACCTCCTTTTAAGAGGCTAGGAAATAGTTTTTCAAAAGGCTCGGAAGCTTCCTCTCCAAATGTTTGGAAGCCTTCTTTTGAAAGGATCAGAAGCTTCCTTTAAAGAGGCACAGAAGCCTACTTTCAGGAGGCTCGGAAACCTCCTGTTAAAAGGCTGGAAGTCACCTTTCAAAAGACTGGAAGCCACCTTTCATTAGACTGGGAAGCCTCCTTCCAAGAGGCTCGGAAGCCTTCTTCCAAGAGGCTCGGAAGCCTCCTTCCAAGAGGCTCGGAAGCCTCCTTCCAAGAGGCTCGGAAGCCTCCTTCCAAGAGGCTCGGAAGCCTCCTTCCAAGAGGCTCAGAACCTCCTTCCAAGAGGCTCAGGCCTCCTTCCAAGAGGCTCAGAAGCCTCCTTCCAAGAGGCTCAGAGCCTCCCTTCGAAGATGCCTGGAAGCCTCCTTCGAAGAGGCTCAGAAGCCTCCTTCGAAGAGGCTCAGAGCCTCCTTCAAAGAGGCCTGGAAGCCTCCTTCAAGACATCCTTTCAAGAGGCTCAGAAGCCTCCTTTCAAGAGGCTCAGAGCCTCCTTTCAAGAGGCTCAGAGCCTCCCTTTCAAGAGGCTCAGAGCCTCCTTTCAAGAGGCTCAAGCCTCCTTTCAAGAGGCCTCAGAGCCTCCTTTCAAGAGGCTCAGGCCTCCCTCCTTTCAAGAGGCTCAGAAGCCTCCTTTCAAGAGGCCTCAAGCCTCCTTTCAAGAGGCTCAGGCCTCCTTCAAGAGGCTCAGAAGCCTCCTTTCAAGAGGCCTCAGAGCCTCCTTCAAGAGGCCTCAAGCCTCCTTCAAGAGGCTCAGAGCCTCCTTTCAAGAGGCCTGGAAGCCTCCTTTCAAGAGGCTCAGAGCCTCCTTTCAAGAGGCCTGGAAGCCTCCTTTCAAGAGGCTCAGAGCCTCCTTTCAAGAGGCTCAGAAGCCTCCTTTCAAGAGGCTCAGGCCTCCTTTCAAAGAGGCCTCAGAAGCCTCCTTTCAAGAGAGCTCAGGCCTCCTTTCAAGAGGCTCAGAAGCCTCCTTTCAAGAGGCTCAGAGCCTCCTTTCAAGAGGCTCAGAGCCTCCTTTCAAGAGGCTCAGAAGCCTCCTTCAAGAGGCCTCAAGCCTCCTTTCAAGAGGCCTGGAAGCCTCCTTTCAAGAGGCTCAAGCCTCCTTTCAAGAGGCTCCCAGCCTCCTTTCAAGAGGCTCAAGCCTCCTTTCAAGAGGCTCAGAGCCTCCTTTCAAGAGGCTCAGAAGCCTCCTTTCAAGAGGCTCAGAGCCTCCTTTCAAGAGCTCAGAAGCCTCCTTTCAAGAGGCTCAAGCCTCCTTTCAAGAGGCTCAGGAAGCCTCCTTTCAAGAGGCTCAGAAGCCTCCTTTCAAGAGGCTCAGAGCCTCCTTTCAAGAGGCTCAGAGCCACCTTTCAAGAGGCTCAGCCTCCTTTCAAGAGGCTCAAGGCCTCCTTTCAAGAGGCTCAGAGCCTCCTTTCAAGAGGCTCCAGCCTCCTTTCAAGAGGCTCAGGCCTCCTTTCAAGAGGCTCAGAAGCCTCCTTTCAAGAGGCTCAGAAGCCTCCTTTCAAGAGGCCTGGAAGCCTCCTTTCAAGGCTCAGGCCTCCTTTCAAGAGGCTCAGAGCCTCCTTTCAAGAGGCTCCAGAAGCCTCCTTTCAAGAGGCTCCGAAGCCTCCTTTCAAGAGGCCTGGAAGCCTCCTTTCAAGAGGCTCAGCCTCCTTCAAGAGGCTCAGAAGCCTCCTTTCAAGAGGCTCAGAAGCCTCCTTTCAAGAGGCTCAGAGCCTCCTTCAAGAGGCTCTCAAGCCTCCTTTCAAGAGGCCTGGAAGCCTCCTTTCAAGAGGCTCAGAAGCCTCCTTTCAAGAGGAGCTCAAGCCTCCTTTCAAGAGGCTCAGAAGCCTCCTTCAAGAGGCTCTGGAAGCATCCTTCAAGAGGCTCAGAGCCTCCTTTCAAGAGGCTCAGAAGCCTCCTTTCAAGAGGCTCAGAGCCTCCTTTCAAGAGGCTCAGAGCCTCCTTTCAAGAGGCTCAGAGCCTCCCTTTCAAGAGCTCAGGAAGCCTCCTTTCAAGAGGCTCAGAAGCCTCCTTTCAAGAGGCCTCAAGCCTCCTTTCAAGAGGCCTGGAAGCCTCCTTTCAAGAGGCCTCAGAGCCTCCTTTCAAGAGGCTCAGAGCCTCCTTTCAAGGCCTCAAGCCTCCTTTCAAGAGGGCCTCCAAGCCTCCTTCAAGAGGCTGGAAGCCTCCTTTCAAGAGGCTCAGAAGCCTCCTTTCAAGAGAATCAAAGCCTCCTTTCAAGAGGCTCAGAAGCCTCCTTTCAAGAGGCCTCAAGCCTCCTTTCAAGAGAAGCCTCCCTTTCAAGAGCTCAGGCCTCCTTTCAAGAGGCTCAGGAAGCCTCCTTTCAGAGGCTCAGAGCCTCCTTTCAGAGGCTCAGAAGCCTCCTTCCAAGAGGCCTCAAGCCTCCTTCCAAGAGGCTCAGAGCCTCCTTCCAAGAGGCTCAGAAGCCTCCTTCCAAGAGGCTCAGAAGCCTCCTTTCAAGAGGCTCAGAAGCCTCCTTTCAAGAGGCTCAGGCCTCCTTCAAGAGGCCTCAGAGCCTCCTTTCAAGAGGCTCAGAAGCCTCCTTTCCAAGAGGCCTGGAAGCCTCCTTTCAAGAGGCTCAAGCCTCCTTTCAAGAGGCTCAAGCCTCCTTCAAGAGGCTCAGGAAGCCTCCTTTCAAGAGGCTCAAGAGGGCCTTGCCTCCTTTCAAGAGGCCTCGAGCCTCCTTTCAAGAGGCTCAGAGCCTCCCTTTCAAGAGCTCAAGCCTCCTTTCAAGAGGCCTCAGAAGCCTCCTTCAAGAGGCCTGGAAGCCTCCTTTCAAGAGGCTCGGAAGCCTCCTTCAAGAGGCTCAGAGCCTCCTTTTCCAAGAGGCTCAGAGCCTCCTTTCAAGAGGCTCAGGAAGCCTCCTTTCAAGAGGCCTCAGGAAGCCTCCTTTCAAGAGGCCTCAAGCCTCCTTTCAAGAGGCTCAGCCTCCTTTCAAGAGGCTCAGGAAGCCTCCTTTCAAGAGGCCTGGAAGCCTCCTTTCAAGAGGCTCCAGAAGCCTCCTTTCAAGAGGCTCGAAGCCTCCTTTCAAGAGGCCCCAAGCCTCCTTTCAAGAGGCTCAGGAAGCCTCCTTTCAAGAGGCCTCAGAAGCCTCCTTTCAAGAGGCTCAGAAGCCTCCTTTCAAGAGGCTCAGGCCTCCTTTCAAGAGGCCTCAGAAGCCTCCTTTCAAGAGGCCTGGAAGCCTCCTTTCAAGAGGCCTGGAAGCCTCCTTTCAAGAGGCTCAGAAGCCTCCTTTCAAGAGGCTCCAAGCCTCCTTTCAAGAGGCTCAGAAGCCTCCCCTTTCCAAGAGAGGCTCCAGGAAGCCTCCTTTCAAGAGAGCTCCAGAGCCTCCTTTCAAGAGAGCTCAAGCCTCCTTTCAAGAGAGGCTCAGGAAGCCTCCTTTCAGAGCTCAGAGCCTCCTTTCAAGAGGCTCAGAAGCCTCCTTTCCAGAGGCTCAGGAAGCCTCCTTTCAAGAGGCCTGAAGCCTCCTTCCAAGAGGCCTCGGAAGCCTCCTTCAAGAGGCTCAGAAGCCTCCTTTCCAAGAGGCTCAAGCCTCCTTCCAAGAGGCTCAGAGCCTCCTTTCAAGAGGCCTGGAAGCCTCCTTCCAAGAGGCCTCGAAGCCTCCTTCCAAGAGGCCTCCAAGCCTCCTTTCAAGAGGCTCAAGCCTCCTTTCAAGAGGCTCAGAGCCTCCTTTCAAGAGGCTCAGAGCCTCCTTTCAAGAGAGCTCAACAAACCTCTCCTTCAAGAAGGCTCAAGCCTCCTTCAAGAGGCCCGGAAGCCTCCTTTCAAGAGGCTCAAGCCTCCTTTCAAGAGGCTCAGAAGCCTCCTTTCAAGAGGCCTGGAAGCCTCCTTTCAAGAGCTCAGAGCCCTCCCTTTCAAGAGGCTCAGGCCTCCTTTCAAGAGGCTCAGGAAGCCTCCTTTCAAGAGGCTCCAGAAGCCTCCTTTCAAGAGGCTCAGAAGCCTCCTTTCAAGAGGCCTGGAAGCCTCCTTCAAGAGGCTCAGAGCCTCCTTTCAAGAGGCCTCAGAAGCCTCCTTTCAAGAGGCTCAGAGCCTCCCTTTCAAGAGGCTCAGAAGCCTCCTTTCAAGAGGCTCAGCCTCCTTTCAAGAGGCCTGGAAGCCTCCTTTCAAGAGGCTCAGAAGCCTCCTTTCAAGAGGCTCTGGAAGCCTCCTTTCAAGAGGCTCAGGAAGCCTCCTTTCAAGAGGCTCAGGAAGCCTCCTTTCAAGAGGCTCAGAGCCTCCTTCAAGAGGCTCAGGAAGCCTCCTTTCAAGAGGCCTCAGAGCCTCCTTTCAAGAGGCTCAGAGCCTCCTTTCAAGAGGCCTCAAGCCTCCTTCAAGAGGCCTGGAAGCCTCCTTTCAAGAGGCTCAGAAGCCTCCTTTCAAGAGGCTCAGAAGCCTCCTTTCAAGAGGCTCAAGCCTCCTTTCAAGAGGCCTCAAGCCTCCTTTCAAGAGGCCTCAAGCCTCCCTTTCAAGAGGCTCAGAAGCCTCCTTTCAAGAGGCTCAAGCCTCCTTCAAGAGGCTCCGGAAGCCTCCTTTCAAGAGGCTCAGAAGCCTCCTTTCAAGAGGCCTCAGAAGCCTCCTTCAAGAGGCTCCAGGCCTCCTTTCAAGAGGCTCAGAGCCTCCTTTCAAGAGGCCTCAGAAGCCTCCTTTCAAGAGGCTCAGAGCCTCCTTTCAAGAGGCTCAGGCCTCCTTTCAAGAGGCTCAGAGCCTCCTTTCAAGAGGCCTGGAAGCCTCCTTTCAAGAGGCTCTGGAAGCCTCCTTTCAAGAGGCCTCAGAAGCCTCCTTTCAAGAGGCTCAGCCTCCTTTCAAGAGAGGCTCAGAAGCCTCCTTTCAAGAGGCTCAGGAAGCCTCCTTTCAAGAGGCTCAGAAGCCTCCTTTCAAGAGGCTCAGAGCCTCCTTTCAAGAGGCTCCAAGCCTCCTTTCAAGAGGCCTGAAGCCTCCTCCTTTCAAGAGGCTCAAAGCCTCCTTTCAAGAGGCCTCAAGCCTCCTTTCAAGAGGCTCAGAAGCCTCCTTCAAGAGGCCTCAAGCCTCCTTTCAAGAGGCTCAAGCCTCCTTTCAAGAGGCTCGAAGCCTCCTTTCAAGAGGCTCAAGCCTCCTTTCAAGAGGCTCAGAAGCCTCCTTTCAAGAGGCTCAGGCCTCCTTTCAAGAGGCTCAGGAAGCCTCCCTTTCAAAGAGGCTCAGGAAGCCTCCTTTCAAGAGGCCTCAGAGCCTCCTTTCAAGAGGCTCAGAGCCTCCTTTCAAGAGGCTCTGAAGCCTCCTTTCAAGAGGCCTCGGAGCCTCCTTTCAAGAGAGCTCAGAAGCCTCCTTTCAAGAGGCCTCAGCCCTCCTTTCAAGAGGCTCAGAGCCTCCTTTCAAGAGGCTCAGAAGCCTCCTTTCAAGAGGCTCAGAAGCCTCCTTTCAAGAGGCTCAAGCCTCCTTTCAAGAGGCTCAGGCCTCCTTTCAAGAGGCCTCAAGCCTCCCTTTCAAGAGGCCCTCAGGAAGCCTCCTTTCAAGAGGCCTCAAGCCTCCTTTCAAGAGGCTCAGAAGCCTCCTTTCAAGAGGCTCAGAGCCTCCTTTCAAGAGGCCTCAAGCCTCCTTTCAAGAGAGCTCAGAGCCTCCTTTCAAGAGGCCTCAGAGCCTCCTTTCAAGAGGCCTGGAAGCCTCCTTTCAAGAGGCTCTCAAGCCTCCTTTCAAGAGGCCTGGAAGCCTCCTTTCAAGAGGCTCAGAAGCCTCCTTTCAAGAGGCCTCAAGCCTCCTTTCAAGAGGCCTCAGGAAGCCTCCTTTCAAGAGGCTCAGAAGCCTCCTTTCAAGAGGCTCAGAAGCCTCCTTTCAAGAGGCTCAGAAGCCTCCTTTCAAGAGGCTCCAGAGCCTCCTTTCAAGAGGCTCAGGCCTCCTTTCAAGAGGCTCAGAGCCTCCTTTCAAGAGGCTCAGAGCCTCCTTTCAAGAGCTCAGAAGCCTCCTTTCAAGAGGCTCAAAGCCTCCTTTCAAGAGGCTCAGCCTCCTTTCAAGAGGCCTCAGAAGCCTCCTTTCAAGAGCTCAGAGCCTCCTTTCAAGAGGCTCAAGCCTCCTTTCAAGAGGCTCTCAAGCCTCCTTCAAGAGGCTCAGAAGCCCTTTCAAGAGGCTCAGAAGCCTCCTTTCAAAGAGGCTCAGGAAGCCTCCTTTCAAGAGGCTCAGAGCCTCCTTTCAAGAGGCTCAGAGCCTCCTTTCAAGAGGCTCAGAGCCTCCTTTCAAGAGGCTCAGAAGCCTCCTTTCAAGAGGCTCAGAAGCCTCCTTCCAAGAGGCTCAGAGCCTCCTTTCAAGAGGCTCAGAAGCCTCCTTTCAAGAGGCTCAGAAGCCTCCTTTCAAGAGGCCTCAAGCCTCCTTTCAAGAGGCTCAGCCTCCTTCAAGAGCTCAGAGCCTCCTTTCAAGAGCTCAGAAGCCTCCTTTCAAGAGGCTCAGAAGCCTCCTTCAAGAGGCTCAGAGCCTCCTTTCAAGAGGCTCAGAAGCCTCCTTTCAAGAGGCTCCGAAGCCTCCTTTCAAGAGCTCAGAGCCTCCTTTCAAGAGCTCAGGAAGCCTCCCTTTCAAGAGGCTCAGAGCCTCCTTTCAAGAGGCTCAGAGCCTCCTTTCAAAGGCTCGGAAGCCTCCTTTCAAGAGGCTCAGGCCTCCTTTCAAGAGGCTCAGAAGCCTCCTTTCAAGAGGCTCAGAAGCCTCCTTTCAAGAGGCTCAGAGCCTCCTTTCAAGAGGCTCAGAAGCCTCCTTTCAAGAGGCTCAGAAGCCTCCTTTCAAGAGGCTCAGAAGCCTCCTTTCAAGAGGCTCAGAGCCTCCTTTCAAGAGGCTCAGGCCTCCCTTTCAAGAGGCTCAGAGCCTCCTTTCAAGAGGCTCAGAAGCCTCCTTTCAAGAGGCTCCAGAGCCTCCTTTCAAGAGAGCTCAGAAGCCTCCTTCAAGAGGCTCCAAGCCTCCTTTCAAGAGGCTCAGAGCCTCCTTTCAAGAGGCTCAGAAGCCTCCTTTCAAGAGGCTCAGAAGCCTCCTTTCAAGAGGCCTCAAGCCTCCTTCAAGAGGCTCAGAAGCCTCCCTTCAAGAGGCTCAGAGCCTCCTTTCAAGAGGCTCAGAAGCCTCCTTTCAAGAGAGGCTCAGAAGCCTCCTTTCAAGAGGCCTCAAGCCTCCTTTCAAGAGGCTCAAGCCTCCTTTCAAGAGGCTCAGAAGCCTCCTTTCAAGAGGCTCAAGCCTCCTTTCAAGAGGCCTGGAAGCCTCCTTTCAAGAGGCTCAAGCCTCCTTTCAAGAGGCTCAGAAGCCTCCTTTCAAGAGGCTCAAGCCTCCTTTCAAGAGGCCTCAGAAGCCTCCTTTCAAAAGAGCTCAGGCCTCCTTTCAAGAGGCTCAGAAGCCTCCTTTCAAGAGGCTCAGCCTCCTTTCAAGAGGCTCAGAAGCCTCCTTTCAAGAGGCTCAGAAGCCTCCTTTCAAGAGGCTCAGAAGCCTCCTTTCAAGAGGCTCAAGCCTCCTTTCAAGAGGCTCAGAAGCCTCCTTTCAAGAGGCTCAGGAAGCCTCCTTTCAAGAGGCTCAGAGCCTCCCTTTCAAGAGGCTCCAAGCCTCCTTTCAAGAGGCTCAGAGCCTCCTTTCAAGAGGCTCCAAGCCTCCTTTCAAGAAGAGCTCAGAAGCCTCCTTTCAAGAGGCTCAGGAAGCCTCCTTTCCAAGAGGCTCAGAAGCCTCCCTTTCAAGAGCTCAGGCACCTCCTTTCAAGAGGCCTGGAAGCCTCCTTTCAAGAGGCTCAAGCCTCCTTTCAGAGGCTCAGAAGCCTCCTTTCAAGAGGCTCAGGCCTCCTTTCAAGAGAGCTCAGAAGCCTCCTTTCAAGAGGCTCAGAGCCTCCTTTCAAGAGGCTCAGGCCTCCTTTCAAGAGGCTCAGAAGCCTCCTTTCAAGAGGCCTCAAGCCTCCTTTCAAGAGGCTCAGGCCTCCTTTCAAGAGGCTCAAGCCTCCTTTCAAGAGGCTCAGAGCCTCCTTTCAAGAGGCTCAGAAGCCTCCTTTCAAGAGCTCAGAGCCTCCTTTCAAGAGAGCTCAGGAAGCCTCCTTTCAAGAGGCCTCAGAGCCTCCTTTCAAGAGGCCTCAGAGCCTCCTTTCAAGAGAGGCTCAGAGCCTCCTTTCAAGAGGCTCAGAGCCTCCTTTCAAGAGCTCAGAAGCCTCCTTTCAAGAGGCTCAGAAGCCTCCCTTTCAAGAGGCTCAGAAGCCTCCTTTCAAGAGGCTCAGAAGCCTCCTTTCAAGAGGCTCAGAAGCCTCCTTTCAAAGAGGCTCAGAGCCTCCTTTCAAGAGCTCAGAAGCCTCCTTTCAAGAGGCTCAGAGCCTCCTTTCAAGAGGCTCAGAGCCTCCTTTCAAGAGGCTCAGAGCCTCCTTTCAAGAGGCTCAAGCCTCCTTTCAAGAGGCCTCAAGCCTCCTTTCAAGAGGCTCTCAGAAGCCTCCTTTCAAGAGGCTCAGAGCCTCCCCTTTCAAGAGAGCTCAGAAGCCTCCTTTCAAGAGGCTCAGAAGCCTCCTTTCAAGAGGCTCAGAAGCCTCCTTTCAAGAGGCTCAGGAAGCCTCCTTTCAAGAGCTCAAGCCTCCTTTCAAGAGGCTCAGAAGCCTCCTTTCAAGAGGCTCAAGCCTCCTTTCAAGAGGCTCAGAGCCTCCTTTCAAGAGGCCTCAGAAGCCTCCTTTCAAGAGGCCTCAGAGCCTCCTTTCAAGAGGCTCAGGAAGCCTCCTTTCAAGAGGCCTCAAGCCTCCTTTCAAGAGGCTCAAGCCTCCTTTCAAGAGGCTCAGAAGCCTCCTTTCAAGAGGCTCAAAGCCTCCTTTCAAGAGGCTCAAGCCTCCTTTCAAGAGAGCTCAGAAGCCTCCTTTCAAGAGGCTCAGAAGCCTCCTTTCAAAGAGGCTCAGGAAGCCTCCTTTCAAGAGGCTCAGAAGCCTCCTTTCAAGAGGCTCAAGCCTCCTTTCAAGAGGCTCAGAAGCCTCCTTTCAAGAGGCTCAGAAGCCTCCTTTCAAGAGGCTCAAGCCTCCTTTCAAGAGGCCTGGAAGCCTCCTTTCAAGAGGCTCAGAAGCCTCCTTTCAAGAGAGCTCGAAGCCTCCTTTCAAGAGGCTCAGGCCTCCTTTCAAGAGAGCTCAGAAGCCTCCTTTCAAGAGGCTCAGAGCCTCCTTTCAAGAGGCTCAGAGCCTCCTTTCAAGAGGCTCCAGAGCCTCCTTTCAAGAGGCTCAAGGCCTCCTTTCAAGAGGCTCAGGCCTCCTTTCAAGAGGCTCAAGCCTCCTTTCAAGAGGCTCAGGCCTCCTTTCAGAGGCTCAGAAGCCTCCTTTCAGAGGCTCAGGAAGCCTCCCTTTCAGAGGCTCAGAGCCTCCCTTTCAAGAGAGCTCAGAGCCTCCTTTCAAGAGGCTCGGAAGCCTCCTTTCAAGAGGCTCAGAAGCCTCCTTTCAAGAGGCTCAGGAAGCCTCCTTTCAAGAGGCCTCAAGCCTCCTTTCAAGAGGCTCAGAGCCTCCTTTCAAGAGAGCTCAGAGCCTCCTTTCAAGAGCTCGGCTCAGAGCCTCCTTTCAAGAGGCTCTCAAGCCTCCTTTCAAGAGGCTCCTAAAGCCTCCTTTCAAGAGGCCTCAAGCCTCCTTTCAAGAGGCTCAGCCTCCTTTCAAGAGGCTCAGAGCCTCCTTTCAAGAGGCTCGGAAGCCTCCTTTCAAGAGGCTCGGAAGCCTCCTTTCAAGAGGCTCGGAAGCCTCCTTTCAAGAGGCTCGGAAGCCTCCTTTCAAGAGGCTCGGAAGCCTCCTTTCAAGAGGCTCGGAACCCAAGCAACACCTCTTGTTTCTCAGTGAGTAACAACAACTGTGGTGTGACTTACTAAAGGTCTGACTTATGCACAACGCGTCGTATTTGGAACTCCTTTGTGACACAAAAAGCGCAAGAGGTGGAGCCTATTTGCAACATCTTGCGGCTACAATGAAAATAAAAACACAAACACCAACCGGGAATCGAACCATGGACTTTGAGATTTGCAACCTTCTACTGTAACCATCACACCTACAATTCTATTTGGAGATTCTGCTACAAGTGCACTACATAAACAACAAAGTCATTTGTAACGTCATTGTACCTTATACGGAACATGCAAGGGACTGTCAAAAATAAAATACTGCTCAGCTGAGCTCAAAGTGTTTTGCAACATATCAGAAACATTGTCGTAACAGCAATGAACTGAAGTGTTATTTATTCTGCAACTTATCTGTTTTGTTTCTGATATGAAACACATCGAATTGAAAACCATCCAAGAAGTCAAATGGGTAGAATATTGCGACGCCACTTAAACGGAAATGAAACATTGTGATTTTCTGAACCTGGGAAGTGGCTTTGGTGTGACTCGATGTATTGCCAGTGTCTTCAATGCAATTTATTAGGAACAAACACCTATTTGAAAGATGTTGCGCGTGCTGCTTGGGAAGCCTCCTTTCAAGAGGCTCGGAAGCCTCCTTTCAAGAGGCTCGGAAGCCTCCTTTCAAGAGGCTCGGAAGCCTCCTTTCAGGAGGCTCGGAAACCTTCTTTCAAAAGGCTCGGAAGCCTCCTTTCAAGAGGCTCGGAAGCCTCCTTTCAAGAGGCTCGGAAGCCTCCTTTCAAGAGGCTCGGAAGCCTCCTTTCAAGAGGCTCGGAAGCCTCCTTTCAAGAGGCTCAAAAGCCTCCTTTCAAGAGGCTCGGAAGCCTCCTTTCAAGAGGCCTCAAGCCTCCTTTCAAGAGGCTCAGGAAGCCTCCTTTCAAGAGGCTCAGAAGCCTCCTTTCAAGAGGCTGGAAGCCTCCTTTCAAGAGGCTCAGGAAGCCTCCTTTCAAGAGGCCTCAGAGCCTCCTTTCAAGAGGCTCAGAAGCCTCCTTTCAAGAGGCTCAGAAGCCTCCTTTCAAGAGGCTCAGAAGCCTCCTTTCAAGAGGCTCAGAGCCTCCTTCAAGAGGCTCAGAAGCCTCCTTCAAGAGGCTTGAAGCCTCCTTTCAAGAGGCTCAGAAGCCTCCTTTCAAGAGGCTCAAGCCTCCTTTCAAGAGGCTCAGAAGCCTCCTTTCAAGAGGCCTCAAGCCTCCTTTCAAGAGGCTCAGAAGCCTCCTTTCAAGAGGCTCAAGCCTCCTTTCAAGAGGCTCAGAAGCCTCCTTTCAAGAGGCTCAAGCCTCCCTTTCAAGAGGCTCAGAAGCCTCCTTTCAAGAGGCTCAGAAGCCTCCTTTCAAGAGGCTCGGAAGCCTCCTTTCAAGAGGCTCAAGCCTCCTTTCAAGAGGCTCAGAAGCCTCCTTTCAAGAGGCTCAGAAGCCTCCTTTCAAGAGGCTCGGAAGCCTCCTTTCAAGAGGCTCGGAAGCCTCCTTTCAAGAGGCTCGGAAGCCTCCTTTCAAGAGGCTCGGAAGCCTCCTTTCAAGAGGCTCGGAAGCCTCCTTTCAAGAGGCTCGGAAGCCTCCTTTCAAGATATTTTGATCTCATTTTGCTGTAGATTTCTAAATTGTATGATCTGACATAAAACTGTGTACTTATTTTGTTTTCGGAACCAATATAAAATTTAGTTTTCGATTTGTTCTCATCAATAGCAGGAATAGTTTTCGATTTGATGTCACAGTAATATTTTTCTGCTATACATTTTGTTATTTCAACCGTTAAAACGACCAAAAAGATATCAAATTAAGTAATCATATTCGCAACTTCCCGATGAGTAGCATTCACATTGAAAAAGTTTCCTCCCTTGTTATATCACTAATAAATAAGCGTAATTGGAGACATTATGAACATAAATGAACTAACGAAGCTTTTACGCAACTTTTGTATCCTTGAAGGTTTCACAACGTCTAAATAAACCTCATACTGCTTTTTTTAATACTTTATCAGTATTTGAGACGAGACTTGCTAAGACGCTGCTTCTTTTCCCTTGTTTTAACACTTGTTCTTTTCTCATCACAGTTGACCATCGAGTTTCAACTGTTTCAACTAAGACTCTTCTGAGCACAATAAAAATGTGTTTCTAATCCGCGAATTAGTAAATTAAGTTTTAATAAGGATTTTCATATCGAGAAAAAACACACGTTCATAACTGATCAATAATAAGCTACTCGCCTGATTTGGAATACTCGTTAAAGTGAAAAGTCTTCGTGAAACAAAAAACAAGCGGAATATTTTATTTGAGATACTAATACTTTCATATAAAAAGCTGCTGGGTGCATTTGACAGATCGTGACAGCAGTTGACTGGCAGCAGATAACATGTACAATGTACAGTTTTCCTCGTTTTGCAAGTCCCGTCCCAGATCAGTATGGAACGTCAAAACTGCAATGTTTATATTTAATTTTTTGCCGGAGCTGGGAATTAGCTATTGATTTCCGTAATGCAGCTTTATAGGTATTTTCGTATAGCAACTGATAAAGCGTTGTAATTGATGCTGACAGACAGTGTAAAAAACTTTTTTTTTTGCAGAGTATCGAAAATGACCATTACTGAGAATGTAACATTTTTTTTCGGTCGTCAACTACTGGAAAAATAATTCCATTTATTCCTATTTTTAGTACGCCGATCTCGATGAATTCCTGTCAGAGAACGGTATCCCGGTGGACGGCCTCCCGAGCGGACACCTGGGTCATTCGACCAGCCTCACCAGCCGCTCCGACAGCCTGGGTCACTGTGCGGGCCTCTCGCTTGGACTCAGTCAGGTGACGACGAAACGGGAACGCTCACCATCGCCTACAGACTGTATGAGCCCGGACACGATAAACCCACCGTCGCCTGCCGATTCAAGTAAGTGTCGTTTTCATATACCTCGTCTAGTTGCAATAAGCTCTGTTCTTATCCGTTAAAGTTGCTCTGCCGACCTCTAACCACTTTCATCCTGATCAACCTGACAAACACCCCCCACCAGCGCTTCTCATTTAGCTGGTGGTGAAAGCCCGCCCTTAGGCACTCATCCACTTACCCACATCCTTTACATGCAATCCCGATCATCCTTCCCAAAAAGTGCCACCCACCGTACCGGGCGAGAGTCCACTCCGGACCACCTCCGTCGACGCCTTCAGACCACGGCGCGGTCGTCGTGATCCTTGGTGGAAAACGCTCGCCGCCGGATATATCGCCGCATCCACCCGCAACCCCGCCAAATCCCGCCCTTCTTATAAAGAGCATCTCCCCTCATAGTTGTAAATGTTAGTTTTCGATGTTGCAGCGTTCTCGATGTCGTCGGCCACGCGTGACTTTGACCCGCGGACACGGGCTTTTTCCGACGAGGAACTGAAACCGCAGCCGATGATCAAGAAATCCCGCAAGCAGTTCGTCCCGGATGACATGAAGGACGACAAGTACTGGGCCCGGCGCCGGAAGAACAACATGGCGGCGAAGCGGTCCCGCGACGCCCGCCGCATGAAGGAGAATCAAATCGCGCTTCGAGCTGGTTACCTGGAAAAAGAGGTTAGTGGGGTGGGGCTGCCGCGGAAAGGGGACATCAAGATCAACAAGCGTGATAAAATTGAACTGGATTGGGAAGGGATTCACTCGCGAATCTACTATTTGTTCCGAATCAATTTCTGATAGCAGTTACGATTATCTCTAGCTCCAGTAACATTAAAACCCAACAAGGATGCTAGATTTCTTATCAAATATGTATAAAACCTGGGCATATACATATTTGAAATTTTCTAAGGCAAATATTTTAGAACTACTGAAATAAAAACTACTCCTGATTTTTTTTTTATTTTCCATAAAAAATAAGGGAATTGTCAATAAAGAATAAATATTAAATTTCCACAAACCATGCAAAATTTCCATGAACAATTAAGAATTTGTCACGAGACGAGCCAGCCTCGGGCTGAAAGTCTCGATAATAAAGACAAAAAAAAAAAAAAAAAAAAAAAATTTAGAATTTTCCACAAAACAAAAAGAAACTCAAAATGTTTCGCAAAAAAAACAAAATTTCCATAAATAAATCAATTTTAGCAATAAACAAATTACAAAATTTTAAACAAAATAAATATTTTTTTTCCACAAAAAAATAAAAACTTCCACGAAAAAAAACAATAAAGAGCAATACAAAAAATATGAAAATGTCCACGAATAAATATAAAAAAGCAATGAAACTGGGCATTTTTCCATAGATGACTCCTCCTTTAAAAGCTTTTAAATTAATAATTATTTTCGTGTAAGCTTTTAAAGTTGGTGGAAAATTTTATTAATTTCATTGTTTTTTCGTAACTTTTTATGGAAGTATTCTTAATTTTTTATTGCTCTTTGTTGATTATTTTGCAAAACTTTTTAATTTATTATGCAAAGAAAATTTTGTTTTGAGGAAAATTTGTAATTGTCTATTGCTAATATTGATTTAATTATTAACATTTTGTGTTTTTCCGTGGAACATTTTGATTTCTTTGTAGAGAATTCTTGTTTTAAAATTGCAATTCTTGCAAAAGTGTTAATTTATTTTTGTTTTGTGGAAAATTTCTAATTGTTTATGGAAATTTTACATTATTTGTGGAAGTTTTATGTTTGTTTGCTCATACCCTGATTTCTTTATCTGATTTTTTATGGAAAATTTCTAATTCTTCATGCAAGTTTTATTTTACTGCCTTTTATAACACCTTTAAATTTTGCATGCATTTCATATAATACCTGTACTGACGTGTATATGCTATCTGACTGATATTTGGAAATGACTTGCAATTCACGGCATTGTATTAGAAGCTTAAATTTTTTATGCAAGCATCAAGCAAATCTATACACCCCCAGACTTTTTTTTTAAATTTGAATAAAAGTCTTAAGTCCATGTCGCGAATCCAATGATCGCTGCATTGTTCGGTTGCCATTTATCAAGGTACGTTGGAGAAATATCTTCGAGAAGATCAATTTGTCAGTCGTAATCAGGTTGCCATGAGGGCGAAGCGCGTTCCTCGAAACGCTACCGCGTGGGCTGTGCATCCGACTACTGACGATGGTTTGGTTAAGAGGCTGGGGATCGAACCCATGACCATTCGCTTGTATTATAATATTATTGAAATCATACAATTTTGTATTATTTCAATACAGTATCAAATTGTTTCTGGCAATAGCTTCTGAGGTCATGGTCCGATCTTGCCAATGTTTTGAGGTGTTTGAAATGAACAATTTTTAATTTTATTCTTTTAAAACATTACCTTAAGAATCACATTTTTCTTAAATTTATGCTGTAAAATTATGTAAATATTTCTCAAAATTGAGCCCTCAAAATTCCGAAAAAAAAAGTGGAATGGAACCCAATTTTAATCATCTTTTAGAGGCATTGATGAAATCTTGATGGAAAATTTTTGTTTTATTTCAAAAAATTAAAATATTGACTCAATTGCATGTTGTGCATCGACTAAAAGTTTGGGTTTTAAATTTTATAAACTGGGGAACGGAATCAGGACAAATTTTAGAAGCAAATTTGTCTATCCAATAATCATAATATTTTTAAATAATTTCTTTTTGGAAATTTTGAAATACGAACAAATTGTGCTTCGGTTTTGCGGAATAAGCTATAATTTTCTCTAAACCCTACACGAAGACATTTTATAAAAGCCTCTGATTTATTTTTCAAGGCAACTGAACAATTGTGATCCCATCAAAAGGTAGGACATTTATTTTTCATTTAACCTAAACTTGGCTTTCCTTTCTGTGATTTCAATAGACCACGAGTCAACAATTTGGAAACAAAAATCATAATTTTCAAGAGTAGAAACAGAAGAGTCATACATAACATACATTACTTATTCAAACTCTATCCTGGATTGACGACGGGAGAACGATATTACTTTGCACTTTTTTGCATTGATCTCCATTCCGTTTTCCGTGCACCATCTTTGAAGTTTTTCTATATCGTTCTGGATATCCTGACAGTCGAGATGTGAGGATATTACCTTGTACATTTTTAGATCATCGGCGTATAGCAGGTGACATATTTCAAACGGAAGCACAAATCGTTCACAAACAAGATGGAAATCAGTGGTCCCAGCACACTACCTTATGGGACACCTGACATGATGCTAAAGTTGCGGGAATTTGCTCCGTTGACTTTCACAGATGCTGTTCTTCCTGATAAATAAGAATGTAGCCATCCAGTTATCCAATCGGGGAAGCCAATGTCAATGTCAATGTCAATTGTCAATCGTTAGATCGTGCAGAACCTTGTCAAACGCTTTCGAAAAATCGAAGTATATGGCATCAACATGGTGTCGATTTTCAATTTCTGCCGAAAGGAAATTCACGTACGTCATTAGGTTTGTTGTGGTCGAGCGATGCTTGACGAAACCATGTTGAGATTCAGAGATGAACTGTTGAGACGCTGCATATAGAGACTTCTGTACTAATTCCTCAAAAATTTTAGCCAGGCTGCATACAATTGAAACTCCTCTGTAATTTTCTACTGCTTGATTGAAAATTGGCGTGATTGAAGCTATCTTCCATGCGGCGGGGAATGTGCGCTCATTAAGGGACCGATTAAAAATTAGCGTCAACGGAGTTGGCAGTGATACTGTACACTCTTCAAGAAAAGTGGAGGGATATTGTTAACACCGGGTCCTTTTGTGGCATACAGATTCCGCAAGGTGTTCAGCACTTCACTATGTCTTACAGCTAGAGGGGGGAATTTAAGTCGTATATAGGAGATGACTACATGTTGTCCGTGGAAAATAATGGTGAGGTAGTGCTGTATACATTTTCAAAAAAGTCGGCGAACAGATTTTCCAAGTCGCTAGGAAAGTCGGCTTTGAATCCTTTGTACGTCATTTCACCTGGAATTCGGTCGTTACTCTTACGGTTACGAATGTACGACCAAAACGATCCTGGACTCTGCTTCGCTGATGCTTCCGTTCGAAGTATATATCATCGAAATGCAGCTTCTTGGCAACTATTGTGCTGCAATCCAAGTGAGCGTAGATTGAAACGATTGTCGGGTGTACGCGCTTTGAAATAACGCTTACGGGATTTCATAATTACGTTTCGAAGGTAATGCAACTCAGATGTCCACCACCAATATGCTAAAAGAAAGGTGTGGAAATCATTTTGCGTAGTATTCACTGGCTACGCTGTATTAGTGCGCTGTTAGTTTTCCCATAGCAACCACATTTTCCCCTTCGAGTGACGACGTCACAAAGTTAGTTTTCTTGTAGCGAGTCAAAGCGAGAATTTTGAAAATTGTTTCTTACCATTTCCATTTCTAACGCTAGGAGAAGATGCCGGCCTGTGCATTCAAAAGTGTAAAATATCCTCATACTGTGTGACGAAGCTTGGCCTTCCGGTCAGTTTTCACACTTTTCCGAAGGATGCTATCCTTCGTCGTCAGTGGCTGTCGTTTTGTGGTATTAAGGATTCGACAAATTTGTTTTTATGCTCTCTTTCACATTCTTCAAGAAGTGATTACGAAAACTGTTACATGGAAAACACAAAACAGATATTATCCAAGCATGGCAAGTTCCTAGGTCCAGGATTTTTGAATTTTATCAATAATTCAGTTTATATTTCAGTTATTCCCTCAATTCGCTCAACTTCTTCCGAAATACTTTCAGCGCGGTCGCAGAGAGCAGCTCGAAAAACTCGAGCGGAGTTAGTATCGCAATTGATTCAAAACTATTGTGATGAAAATTCCATCTCAAATCACATTGATACATCTGACGAGTCTTGCAATACGGATAATCATCATGGTACATTCTGTATGTTATATTTTTTTATGTTTGCTATCTGTGGGTTCATATCACAACTCATTCTTCCCAAATATTTTCCATTAAAGCAAATATTTTCCATTTTCAAACAAACGAAAATTACCCACTATAGCAACTTTGAAAAAACTCAATTAAACCTGAAGCTGCGTGAATATTTGAGAGATGTCCATTGACTATCATACTGAATTATGGTTGATGTATAACGAACAAACAGCCTTGAATTACCATTTGATTACAGAGTGTTCATACAATATATTTGATTTATGAACCGGTGTGACGTCACCAACTTCCCCTCCATTGTTTGTTTATTTTTACATCACACTAACACAAGCAAGCGTTGACTTCCTCCACACCTTTCTTTTAGCATATTGGTCCACCACGGCTGCTTAAAAGCTAGCTGTGTTTTTCGTCGACGCGGGACGTGTTCTCGAAGCGTGAGATACAGTTTTTCATAAAACATACGTACCGAACAATCCGTGTTTGTAGCGTGAATGATGTCTGTCCAATCTATACTAGAGAGTGCGTCGGTTAGCTCAGGAAAATTACAGCTGTTGTCGTCAATATAATCTGGGTCTTCTGCGTAATCCATGCGTCCATCTTTAACGTTAATGTGAAGAACGGAAAGCCTATCATGGTGGTTATCCATTTTGAGGAGGGCTGGTGGAGGCTCGACAAGTTCGATATCGTTCGGTTCATTAACAAAAGCCAAGTCAAGAATGCGACTGTTTGAGTTGGGAAGGCTGTTGAGCTGGTATAATCCTGTTGCAACTATAGACTCAACTGGAAATTGGAAATTTGCCAACGGTCCACGAACAGTCCAAAATGCACCCCTCAAGCTTTTCCGATGGTTTCACCAATACAAACTAGAAAATCGACCCATTTCAACGTGTAGATTCAGAATTTACAAAGCTAGCTACATTTTACAATTGTCTCCAATTCAAAACAAGAAGGTTTTCATGACTTTCTAACGCATTTGAAAAAAATGTTTTAAAAATGGACCCGGGGGAAAACGTTCGAATGGTGGTGTGAAATGGCTCAATTGCATTTAAGATAATGGTGAACGCATGGTTGTTTGTTCAAGGATTGAACGACAATCTTACGGGTGAAAATTGGCTAATCGTTAAAATCAAGGGAAAATGAATGGATTTTGCTCATTTTTTTTCCATTGCAGCTCAATAATCAATAACTAACATTGAATTGTGGTGATAATATCCATTCAAAAGATTATATGAGTGATCAGATGAGTAAGGCCATTTTGCCCCAGAGGTGCATTATGCACTGTTCTCCCCTACTAAGGTAGGTAGACTACTCAAGGCTGCAAGGGCCACAAAATTCCATCGAAATCCTCGAATCTGAAAAATGAAAAATCTTAAATGGGATAGTACGAACTCGTCTTATGACAAGTGAAGACATTCCACTAAGAAACTCAAAATAATTTTCCTAACATACCCTTGTATGTCAATGTTCCAAGTCAATGCAGTGTTCGGGCCTTTGAAGGACCTTGCATCTATGACGTCCGAGAAATGCCGTCCGTTGATCAACACGTAGTCTATCCGTGAGCATGTGTCACCACTTGGATGTTGCCAGGTGTGTTTGCAGATATTCTGACGTGCGAAATAGGTACTGCTGAGCAGCAAAGGATGCAAGTCGCAGATCATTATCGTTGGAAGCGCAATGAAGGCCTTTCCCTACCAAAGACAGGGAAACAACTTTTTCTTCCTATCTGCGTGTTTGCATCCCCGATGCCAATCTTTACTTCGTGTGTTGGGCACTCTCCATAAGCTTTATTAAAGCTCTCATACATAGAAGGCATTCTTCATTTTGGGCATCGTGGTCGAGATGGATAATCAGATCCTCCCTAGCAGCCGTTCACAATAATGAACATGCCAAGAATGAGGATCTGATTTACTCTTCGTCGATGACTTTTTCTGAATGAGCATGAGTATGAGCATTTTAACCGCACAATTTGTATTTGCTACTCCGTGATTGACTAGAACTTGCGAAATTGTACAGAGAACACAATAAATGGGGCTAACCATTCTCAATGTACACGTTTCAGGAGCTTAAATATCTAAAGTCAATAACGGCACGTTTTGGGAAGTTCCTGACCGTGGCCAGATGATTGTTTCCACAGTTCACGCATTTTGGTTTGATTTCCTCCATAATATAGCATTCGACAGAGGGATGATTAGCATTGCATGCACTGCAACACGTTGCCATGCGTCAGTTTCGTGTACCATGTCCGAAATGGCAATATTTCTCGCTTAACTCTCAAAATGACCTAAGCCACATTTTTTTCATAAATTAATTTGAAAAAAAAAAATTGAGAAAAAATTGTTGTTTCCATTTAACAACAAATAAGGTTTGTGTCTTCACAAATGTCTTCAACTTCTTAAGAACAACTTTGTCGAAGAAGCCAAGTTTTCAATTTCATTACTTATGTAGATTGGTCACGTTTCATGCCGACAAGTTTTAAACATGTTCATCTTATAAGCATACAGGCATATGGAGACGCTTGGTGCATTGTGTCGCCAACCCATTGTGACTAAGCTTTTCATGCAAAAATTAAAGGTTTATAATATTCTGCATAGCAGTGAGAGCATATTTGCATCAAATTATGATCAAAAATAACCTGCTAAGGTATCGGGCTAAAAACGATTTTTGCCACTGTGTATTGATGGTGGGATTCAAACCGCAACTTTCCAATATCCGTGGTCGAATCTCTAATATCCACATCAATCATCCTATATCCTTCATGCTAAGGGCTAGGTAAGACGGTATAATGCGCCACACCTGGTCAAAACGCCCCCCTTTGATTTCTAGAAAACTAAAACTAACTAAGGGTAAAAATCAGTAGGTACCTTTAAATATTAGTAAAACCATCATACTACGTGAATTTTGTATTACATAATGAAAATAATTGCAAAATACAAAAAGCTACAGTTTTGATGTAACTTTTAATGTTTGTTTGCTCAACATTCTGGAGCATACTGTCCGCAAAATTTGCACTGGAACACTCAGTTGGGCAACAAAATAACTTTTCGCAGTGGTTAATGTGATATAAAATTGCTTTTATCTCCAAAAATGTAACGATTTTCGGCCACGAAGTTTCACTGGTCAATACGCCCCAGTGTAGGCAGGACGATATGCCCTTACCAACTGGAAACAAACGCGGCGAGCTTGCAGCAGTTGTTTCCAAATTATATGGAAACTATTGAAATGTAATTCACACCTGCTTAAATGAACTTATGTTGGTTTTTTAATGTCAAGCACATAAGGATTTGTAACCTTTTTATTATGGGATAGATAAAATACTAATGAAGGGCTATGAAACGTGTTTGGTTACGGTGGTGCGTATTGCCTAGGCACTTTTTGAAATCCATTTTTCCATAACTTTTCAAAAAAGCTTTATTAAAGATAACTTTATTTTTTTAAAGATTACTCGTTAAGCTCAAACCTTTGTAGGGGTATGTGGCGGGACCACCATCAGCATCATCATCATCATCGTCATACATGTTCGATTGAAAACTGAGTGCGTACTCTTGCCCCACTTTACTTTATTTACTTTTGACATATGTCGAATTCGTTTTTAAACCTGGGTCAGTGCCAACCCGAACCCTGAATAAAAAAACATTTTCAGTTCCATCTGTCAGTTTATGTTGGTGTGCGTAGCATCGCGTTTGTTTTGATTCGAAACATATGATCCATAGGATATCCAGTGCACTGGCAGTGCGGATAGTGGAATTTACTTTTGGGTGGATGTAGATAGGAAAACTGCTCCTGGAATTCATCTCATGCCTCCGATATTCATCCCATCAAAAACAAAGCAATTGAAAGGAAATTGGATTGTTTATTATTTTTGTTATTTCTCTCAGCAGTGAGCACGCATGTTGACAAAAAGAGGTAACGAAATTGGTGCTGCATTTCTTTGTTTCCCGATGAGATGAATATATGTTCAGTGAGATAGAGATGGGAACAGTTCCCCTATTTAATTATATTCAATAATCCCGTGCACATTTTAATACCAAGAATTCCGTATAGAATTCATGTAAAAGAGATTTTTTATTCTACAAAAAATCATCTATTTCTGCAAAAGTTTATTTTCGGAGGACACTCAGCCTCACACCTCGGGAAAATTTTCCGCCGGATTTTGGGCCCCGTGCATTTTCAATTTTCAAGAATCTCCCGGAGGAATGGCTCAAGGTACTTCCGGGGGAATTTATGTACGAAATTCGCGAAGCAATTCCTGAAGAAAACTTCGAGTAAGTTCCTGTATTCTAGAAGACTTATATTGTTGGAATTTCCAAATAAATTCTTGTAGCAACTTCCAGAGAAAATCCTGGAACAGTATGCAAAGATATTCCTAAAAGAATTTCCAAAGGAATTCATCTCGAAAGGATCCTTGGAAAAAAAATAAGGAGGAATGCCTGAAAGATATCGCCAAAAAATCAAGGAAGAATTACTGAAAAAATTTCTGAAGTAATTTCTGGCAGAATTCCCGAAGAATATTCTGAAACGCTCAAAAGAGTTTTTGGAAGAATTTCAAAAGAAATTCTGCAAAAGAAATAATTCTTTTCGGTATTCCTCAAATATATTTTTCTGACAATTCTTAGCGGATTTTGTAAACGGGTTTCAAGGGGAATTCTCAAAATTCCATCCACCGACCTAATTTAGGACACCATCTGTGAGGAAAATCTGAATGAACTTACGAATACATAACTTCCCTGATAATTATTTTTTAAACTGAATCTAAACAACAGTACCGGATTAATTTCATTTAAAAGTTTAATAACAAATATCACAAAATTACCGGAAAAAAAATTTTTTAGCGCGCATTTTATTTTAATGAACAGACAGTTTCGTTTCTCCCTTCTGCTTGTTTATTCCGCCCAGTCCCACCCACCCACGTGGTTTTGACAGTTGAAGTACAGTTGTATTGGTGAACCCGGTGCGAAACCGTGAAACAACACAGTGCGAACCCGACAGCTTTGGGGTTGGAACTAGTGCGAACCTGGTTCCAACCTGAGCGAATAAAAAAACACTTTGACAGCACTTAGGTTGGAACTGGTTCCAACCTAGGTTGGAACTTTTTAAAAACGAATTCGACAATAGTGTTTTACCAGTATGGTGGCTCAAATTAGTATGGAAAAAACCTTTTTTCATTTTTTTTCATGGGCCGCCCGCTTGTTCCCTTCTTTTTGATACTCTGATGCTCTGGACAAATTTTCAGCCAAGACGGTAAATGTTTGTGCTAAACTCATTGGAAGTTTATTTGGAAAAATGTATGGGGAAACATTGTAAAACAGTAATTTGGAGCTGATAGCACCATTTACGATGAAGAACTATGATACTTATTGAGGTCTTGTAGAATTAAATACAGACTGTAATGCTGAAAGCCGCGAGAAGAATAGAGTTTACCTGCCTTGTATTTCCTGATTAAATCTAATCTTCTCGCGGCTTTCAGCATCACATTCTTCCGTAATCTAATTCGCAAACGAGTTTGTTCGCACAGGAGGGTTCGATGATTGAGATTTTTGAATAATTTTACCAACACTGTTCAAGCTTTTAGATTTGAACTAAGGTTATAAATGGATGATCAGTGAACAATTTTTTTTAGTCTATTGCCTTCTTTTGTTAACCATGAAAGTTAAAACTTTATTGCCGAACCTGATGTCCTTCTCAGGAGTAAAATCAACATATTTGATAAGAAAATTATTTTGAGCTTTTTAGTGGAATGTTTTCACCTGTCATAAGACGAGTTTAAACAATCCCATTGAATTCCACCACTTAATTGTATCCTGACAGATACGTATTTCGACCTCAACAGTAAGGCCGTCTTCAGTGTCTTGTACTTGACTCGACTTTGATTTTGAGATTTTATTAAATGAATCTAATCTTATCACAATCCAATGCAAATCCATTCCAAATTCAATTCAATTTATACTAATCTGAAGCCAATCCAAATCTATTCAAAATCCAAATCAAATAGAATAAGAAATTGGTGAGAATGAAGCAAATAATAATGAAGTGATTTCGTAACTTGGGAGCCCCTTTTCTAGACGATTGACGTTGCTATGCGAACGGCCACGAAGCTCACAACTTATTTCCACACATTCTTACAGTCTCCCAGACACGAAGGCGTCTTCCACTGTTCTGCGATCTACAGCAATGATGTCGCCGTCATTCGCAAAGGCAAGGAGCATGTAAGACATGTTGATGATGGTTTGACATTTGGATTTGGATCCTCACAAGCTGTCGGTCCCGGGGCCCCCTATCGGCTAAATCCGGCCCTGATGCCAGCATATGACCATAGTTCCCACCGGGGTTGGATACCCGATCTTCCATAAGATTGCTCGTATCTCGACCAGCACCACGAGGAGGTAGGGATAGGAGTAACTGGGTAAGAGGCTAAGGACCGCGAGGTGGGGTCTATTTTACTCCCTCAGGTATGCAAAATACCAATGGAACCTTGAATGGAACGCTTTACCCAGCAGTTGCCGTGCCAGTAGAAGATACATCTTCAGATTTAAACTAAGTTAAATATCAAACTTTGCTTACCTAAAAGATTGCAAACTTTGTTTACGCTCAAAATTTGAAGTAGCACTCCCTCTTTTTAGGCCAAAAATTTGAAATAACGCTCCCTTTTTTTACTTTTATCCTTTTTATTTTTTATTTACCTAAGGAGGTTTTGCAGTAGCCATAAATCAATCAATTCTGTTTGACGGTTATTAGGGAAGTGTAAGCTTATGTTATGTATTTATTTTAACCTTCTTCGGATATTAGAAAAAACTTACGAATAAGATGTTGGGGTCATATTGACCCAGGAATGTAAATGCTTATAAAACAGTCAAATTATAACCGAATTGCAAAGTTTATATACCGTTCTAAAGATAAACTCATCAATTTTGTGGCTATGTGGTGATATGCTGGTTCTGGAGACAATGGCCACCGGGAAACGACTTCCACGGGGACCTTGTCGATCATATAAGGGGAACATAAAAATCGCTCCATATATGCCATTCGATCGCTAAATCTTCATAGATTCTCTTGAAACGGTAATGTATGGTCCATGAGAGGGCTTCCGATGAAAGTGGCCACTCCTGGTGCATGCAAGGTGCCCCCGGGGAACCCGCAGGAGGGGACATTTCCGTTTTAGCACCAAAATATGCCGTGCGGCGGCTCTTTCGTCATGATTTTCCACCAAACAGATGGTTATGCGCTTGAAATCGATAAGTGACCACATTAGCCACTCCTGGTACATGCAAGGTTCCCCCGGGGAACCCGCAGGAAGGGACATTTCCGTTTTAGCACCAAAATATACCATGCGGCGGCTCTGTCGTCACGATTTTCCACCAAATAGATGATAATGCGCTTGAAATCGATAAAAGACCACATTGGCCACTCCTGGTACATGCAAGGTGCCCCCGGGGAACCCGCAGGAGGGGACATTTCTGTTTTAGCACCAAAATATGCCGTGCGGCGGCTCTTTTGTCATGATTTTCCACCAAACAGATGGTTATGCGCTTGAAATCGATAAATGACCACATTGGCCACTCCTGGTGCATGCAAGGCGCCCCGGGGAACCCGCAGGAGGGGACATTTCCGTTCTGGCACCAAAATGTGCGGTGCTGCGGCTCTTTCATCATGATTTTCCACAAAATAGATGATTATGCGCTCGAAATCGATAAGTGACCACATTGGACACTCTTGGAGCCTATGAGGTGCCCTCGGGGAATCCGTAAAAGAGGACATTTCCGTTTTAACACCAAAATATGCCGTGCGGCAGCTCTTTCGTCATGATTTTTCACAAAATAGATGATTATGCGCTGGAAATCGATAAGTGACCACATTGGCCACTCTTGGAACCAATGAGATGCCCACGGGGAACCCGTAGATGGTGACATTTCCGTTTTTATGCCGAGATGAATAAGTGACCACATTTTCCCCTTTTTTAACCTATGAAGTACCGCCGTGGAGCTCATAGGAGAGGACATTTCCGTTCTTACTCTTACTCTTACTTAGGGCCGATGCCCACGTAGCGTGTTTTCAAGCTGCGTGCACGCCGCGTCCACGCAAGGTATCCGGCATTAAATGTGGTCGTGTGGGTACCTTACGTGAACGAGGCGTGCAAGCAGCGTTAAAAAACTTTACGTGGACATCGGCCCTTAAAGACATGCCGTGCAGCGGCTCTTTCACTATAATTTTCCATCAAATAGTTGGTAATGCTCTTAAAATCTAATATCAACCCGGGGGAACCCCAGGCCCAATTTCGGTAATTGTGGAGTGCCTTGCAGAATTCATTGAAAGTGTCTGTGCACACAAAATCTAACTCACTTTTGAGGAACTTATCCTCAACCGAATTGCTCACAGTAAATAGCATTCGACGAAAATCCTGCCCTATTGTTTCCTATTGAAAATTGGCCAGATCGGACTATGGGCTCCGAAGTTATGGCCAAAATACTAATTTCAGCAGCTACATGGGAAAATCACTTTTCTGGCACTTATGCTCATCCGATTGGCTTGCAATAAGTTGCGTTCAGCAGAAAGTTTTAGAATGCAAATAAACAAATATGAAAAAAAGAGCTATCTACCTATTAGTGTTATATTAGACTTTTCTTATATATTTCTCAACCCTTTTGAACGAACGATAAAGGCACCATCACCACTAGGTAGATTAATCTTGTTTTTTTTTTCTATCAAATAGGTCATTCATTCTGAACTTAATATCTACAACCTACAAGGTACCCGCAGGAGTCTCACAGAAAGAGAGATTTTTTTATATCAAAATGTTGCGTTTTCATATCATTGTCCACGGCGATCGGTGAAAACCTCAAACTTCTATGAGTCGATATTGAAGGGACCATCGACTAATGGTAATATCGAGATGCGCAATAGAAAATCCTTGGAGAGCTGTTCGAAGGAATCATCACAGTAGCCCAGAAACTATTTTTTAATTTGACTCAATATACCCAATTTCAAATGAAGAACAATTTCAAGCGCATAACCAACTTTTTGAAGACTTGTGGCCAGGGTAGACAATGATAGACGAAGATAGAGCTGCCGCAAGCGGCACAGTACATTTCATATAACCATGAAAATGTCCTCTCCTACGGGTTCGCAGGGCATCTCAAAGGTTCCGAGAGTAGACAATATCACTAATCAACTCCAAGCACATGACCATCTGTTTGGTAGAAAATAACAAAAAAGAGCCACCGCACGGCATATTTTGGTGTTAAAATGGAAATGTACTCTTCTACGGGCTCCAGGGGCACCTCATAGGTTCTAAGGGTGGACAATATGACAATAATCGATTTCAAGGCGACTAATTTGGAGGAAAAACCCGACAAAGGAGCCGCCGCATGACATATTTTGGTGAAAAAAAGGAAATGCCATCTTCTACGTGTTCTCCGAGGGAGCCTCATAGGTTTCAAATGTAGCCAATGTGGTCACTTATCGATTTCGAGCGCACGTCCATCTATTCGATGGGAAAACACCAAAAGAGCCGCCGCACGGCTTATATTGGTGTAAAAATGGAAATGTCCCCTTCTAAGGGTTCCCTGGGGCCCCCTCATAGGTTCCAGGCGTTGCCAATGTGGTCACTTATCGATTTCAAGCGCATAATCATCTATTTGGTGGAGAATCATGACAAAAGAGCCGCCGCACGGCATATTTTGGTGCTAAAACGGAAATGTCCCCTCCTGCGGGTTCCCCGGGGGCACCTTGCATGTACTAGGAGTGGCCACTTTCGTCGGAAGCCCTATAATGGACCATACATTACCGTTTTAAGAGAATATATGAAGAATTAGCGATCGAATGGCATATATGGAGCGATTTTTATGCTCCCCTTATATGACCGACAAGGTCCCCGTGTATGTCGTTTCCCGGTGGCCATTGTCTCCAGAACCAGCATATCACCACATAGCCACAAAATTGATGAGTTTATCTTTAGAACGGTATATAAACTTTGTAATTCGGGTCTAATTTGACTGTTTTATAAGCATTTACATTTCTGGGTCAATATGACCCTAACATCTTATTCGTAACTTTTTTTGTGGGGTCGTTCCTGTTGCACCTTAAAATACTTTTCTCATGTCAGATGCTTCATTTCCACAAAATATTAAAAGTCAAGAAATTTCAGAACGATCGGATTATCAGGTAAAAAGTTATTCTACTTTGAAGTTTCGTTTTGGGTCATATTGACCCCAACATCTTACTAAGGTTAACAAAGTAAAGCTTAGCCTATTTTGATTGGTTTGCGTCGGACTGACTGAGGGCCTTCATCTAGCGTATGAAGCAAAGACAGTGACCACCAAACACGTTACATCCGGAAGAATTCATGAATTCTATAAATACATCACTACAATATCTACTATTACGTTAAGAATTATAGATTTTAGAGGAAGCTCTTGAGAGTATGTGAAGAATCCGAGGGCATCAGTTCTTATATATTTTTTGCTTTATCAACAAAACTTTCAACTCTGATTCTACTAGTTTCTAAAATAATACATGGATCCTTTTATTGACCTTTAATAGACCAGCAAATAAGAATTGTCAGCTTTGTAGCAGCATGTTTGATTACAAATCTACAAAACTGATCATTTCTCATTGAAAATTTTAATGATTTTACCACATCAAATGAATGATAGCTACAAAGAGTAATTTTTTTACACTGTGGTATTGATATCCTCCATAAATTGTATGATTAATTTTCTAGGCAGCATTTTCTAATATATTTTTTCCCATTTTAGAACATGAACCTGCACCGAGAAGTGGAACAACTAAAACAGGAAAACATGGAACTTCGTGCCCGTTTATCCAAGTACCAAGAGGTATAATCATAACTCAACGTCATCCCTAGTTTAATAACGTACCACGTCCACCATTACAAATACCACCTCCAACAACAACATCCAAAACAACAAAAAATGGGAAAACAAGGCAAAACGTCAACAAAGAGTAACATAAAGTAGAAAACAATGCGACCCGGATGAAACAGCGTACTAAGAAAAAAAAAATTCACCATTAAGTCATCACAGCAACCACCAGTAGCAGCAGCATCGGCAGCAGCAGCAAACAGCAGTAGCAGTAGTAGTGATAATGACAGCAGCAGCAGCATCGGCAACCGCGGCAGCAAACAATAGACAGCAACGATTTACAAAGCAACTCCAAGCAGCTTCAAGGACGGCGCGACGTTGAGAGTGCGAGCAAATGATGAACGAGTGTGAGTGAGCGAGAACATTTTTAGCAAAATTAAGCGAAACAATAAGCGAACAATGCAAATGCATCAACATCGTTACCAAAAAAAAAACACAAGTGGAAACTGATTATAGTGAAGAGGGGTTCGAAGCGAGCTTTGAACCCGGAAGCTTAGAGTAGTTGTACAGTGAAAATAAAGAAAAATGCAAAACTAAATCGGAAACAGAAAAAGTAGTGAAAGGAAGAAAAAAACAACAGTAGCTGAACAAACGGTAGCTGGCGAACTTTGTTTAGATGCATCACACAGACACAGACACTCACACAGACACACTTTATGCCAAGCCAATCGTCCGTTTTGGGCGCGGACAGGACGCTTTCGCGAAGCTTGCAGCGTACGCAACACACGTGTTGGATTTTTGTTGAATAATTTTAGAGAAAAAAAATACAATATTTTACCGAAGCATGAAGCATCATCAAATTAGGAAAAATTGTGTAAAATGGTTGAAGTAATCGTACTAAGGTTTTTAGTCAATGGAGCAACTAAATTTACACTGCGTTAGGTTTTCGTTTTCGTTTGTCAAAGCTGGTTCTCTTTTGTTGCGTTTCTCTGGAGTGGTAGAGCTATTTAAGTTTGACAGAGTTAACAAAAAGGCAAGGAAAAAAATGCGCTAATCATACAATACAAATGAGGCGACGAGTCGTTTTTAATTAATTTTTAAGTGAACCGTTGTCGGTTCGAATAAATGAAACACATAGAAATAGCTGTATAGTTCTTTTTTTTTGGAAGTGGTCTTCTACCCTTTGGAACGAGGGAAATTGAAAGTGTTTTTTTCTTTCGTTTGTTTTAAGACTAACCGAATACAAATACACAAATAGATGAAATGATGATTCGAAAATCACAACCATCCCGGGAAGTTTGCAATCGATCAACCTACTGACGTACTGTTTTTGTTGGAAGCTTTTCTCATTTCTTCGTGCCGTGTTTTGTTTTGGGAATCAAGCTCGAAGTGTTGGCCGACAGGTGGCGGTGCGATTGAAAGGCGAGCGTTAGTTTGCGTTTTCTTTTCTGTGTAATTTGTTTTCGTTCAATTTCTGAAGAGATCTATCGATTCGTGAGAATTTGTAGTTTTACAAATAGGGCTGTGAATTCATTGAAATGGATGAAACACTTGTACTCATAGTGGTTATAAAAAAGAACGCAATAATGGTTTCGACGCAGCTACTCCATATCTGAGACGAAATTCGGACGGGCGATGTCCGACGCGTTCTGTCTAGTCGGTTTTGTTTTGAGCTTGGTGAGAAAGGACGTAAGAAATGGGAAAATCATGTAAGAAATTTAACTTAATCCAATGCAAACCTATTGCAATTGATTGAAATTACATTTTGTAAATAGTCTGTAGTGTTAAGAGAAGCAAAGAAAAGCAACAAATAGAGAAACGAGAAGGTATATTTACACAACACACTCACACACCTACTCGCTTGAATAAGGAATTGCGACTCGTCCACAAAAGCAAAGCTTCATATTTTTTGTTGTCCAAACTCATTGAAGAAAGTTAACCTGTTTTGAAATAGTAAAAAATATCTCACAAATTAGAATTCCACATGTTTTGGGCAATTACCACGGTCTTGTGATTTATCAATCAGACGGGCTTCATGATTTGGAATGACCCACAGCTCCATCATAGTACACGGTTTGGCCGAATGGTCTCAGAACTTTTCAACTGTCACAAGATATGCCACCACGAATAAATTTGATGTCTAAGCCCGTTTATAAGACATGGAAGAAATGGCTCATACATACTCATACTGCTTTTGATCATACATACTCATAGCAGTTCGAAAAGGATTTTCTGGCTTCCAACGAAGAACTGTGGTTTCAATGAGAAACTTTTTCATGTTAGAAGACCTCATGCTTAAAAATAGATGTCAGAAAATAAGAAGCACTTTGAAGAAAATCTGCAAAATTTTTAAGCCGATCTTCGAGACTCAAAAATTATGGGTTCCAAAGACAATTACCGAGAACTCAAAAACATCTAGGAGATTCAAAAGTAAACTTGATTGGGTTGAACACCAAATATCTTGAAATAAAAAAAAGACAAATCGAAAAAAAAAAAAACAAAAGAAACGCTTCAACATATGTTTTAATAAATTCGTTACCGCAGATACGTTGGGAAAGAAATTCATATTCGTAGTTTTCGACTGAATTGTGGAACTCCACGAAAAGTTCAACACATTTCAGTAGACTTTAAACTTTAAAAATTTTCAGAACTAAAAAGGGGTTTAGTGAAGATGCTGAGAATCTTCTGGGTTTCCAAAAAAATATCTGTTTCAAGACATTAATTTAATAGAGATGAAGGCTGGGTTGCAATTGATTTTTAGATTCCAAAAGAATTCTGGTTGAGTATTTGAACTATTCTCTTAGATTCCGGAGAGAAATTTGAAAAGATTTCAAACGATTCCAAATATTTTTTATATTTTTCTCAAAGTTTTATTTTTGGCGCTTTGACTATAACTCTCGAAGCTGCTTAAAGAAAGGTATCGGATCTGGAAATCTGATTCAATCCCAAGTTTTTTTTTCGGATATTTTAATGTTATTGTGTTTATAAATGTTTCCTATTTTGTATTCATGATGTCTGGAACTCTGAAAATTCAGCGTTTCTACAGATATTATTCACGATTTGCTTTCAACTGTCCCACGGTTTATTAACTCACGAGTGAACCACTAGTAATTGACGAATAACTCATGAGTCATCCATGCGTGTGTTCTTAGTAAATTATAAACCACTCACAACTAACTTATGATTCACGAATTACTCACGAGTCAAATAGGAATAACCGACGTACTCAAGAGTTATTCACAGGTAACTCACGAGAATCTCTGAAGCAGCTTAAAAATTACCAATGAGTCAATCAGGATTAACTGATTAACATGACTATATGTCCGTCGAAGGTAATCTAGCCATGTTGGCAGAGATACTCGGCTACTTAAATTGTGTAGAAACCATTCAAAATCCGTGGGAAAGATCTCAACTTTGAATCAATTGAAAGGTTTGTCCTTACACTTTTACGAGATTAAGTTATTGCAAGTTTCGCTAAAGAAAAAAACTGCATTCGAAGCGAAATTTGTCCAAAGCTTAAGAGCTCGATACCTAAGTTGAACCACAAATATTGCCTAAGATAAAATTGAAAATTATTCAGTCAACTTCATACATTCTGGCGAACACTCTTCATCGGATAAAACAATTGAAAAATTTAATTTAAGGTCACTCCACGGAATCCAAGTTCCATAGTGCTCGCGTTTTCGTGGGCACACCACTCGATTCAGAGGCGACGCACAACTGTCATTTTTGTTGATTTAGCTTTGCATGCGTGAAATAATAAAAATGACAGTTGTGCGTTGCTTCCGTATCGAGTGGTGTGCCCCCGAAAACGCGAGCACTTTTAAACTTGGATTCCGTCAGGAGTGACCTTAAAAATAAATAATCACTTTGGTTTTGCCAACTGCGACGTTTATTTTTGCAGTAACCAATTTTCAAGAATGGGCCAAATACTAAAAAGTTATTCTTTAGAAAAGACTATTTGCCAGAAAGAACCATTCCCAATAATTTTCATTTTTACTTTCCGACTACATAGTCATATTATCAACAATCACAGAATGAAGGAATAAAATCATGGGTCTGGGCCACATGGCAAACATAAATTTGAATTGCGATAAAAGTGAAGACCATTTTTTATAATTAAAGTTTATTATTTATAAATAAAATAAAATTTGTTTATATAAAAAAGATTATTGTACATATATGACAAGTTCCGGAAAAGGGATTTTATTTACTACGAAATCACGTTCATGTCTGATCAATATCAAACAAATTGTTTTCGAATGGATGTTTTTTATACCCTATTCCAGAACGAGACTTCTTTCCGACGAAGGAATCTCATCTATTGAGGCACACATGCTTCTAACAAAGGAATAACACGGAGCAAATGCTTGTTTCTGCAAAAAAATCCTATCCTTTTGCGCCATACTGCTTAGCGTTAGCTTTCATTGAATAAATTACATCTACAAATGCCTCTTTTCGAGCGAACTCGCAAAACTGCCATAGAAGGGATCACATTGTCTGTTTCTGGGCGAATGGATACAACCAAAGAAATAATCTTATCCACCACTGCTTTATTCCGGGTTTACCATTTTAAAGAAGCAACACCATTTGCTATTGCTTTCCGCAAGAAAAAGCATGCTTATAAAGAAAGAGATAGCAATCCCTGTCTTTCACCAGACAAATGCTTGCTCTTTTGCAAAGAATTCATACTTTTTGTCTTATAATGGGCATGGGTTTGCTTTCAAGAAAGAAATTATATAAATCTTTGCATTATTCTCGACTAACGGCTACTTCCAAAAATGGACCTTCACCTTATAATGAAAAAAATAAATAAATAAATAAATACTTTCTAAGAAAAATCAATATCTATGCCATATGTCCATTTGGCGAAACAGTCTTTATGTCAAATGATTTCATGCTTATTGACCGAATAAGAAAGCCAGTCCCCAAAAACTATTCTCCTAAAAGGTTTTTCGCAGAATTTTATTCCTCTGATGGACACATTTTACAGAATACAAAAAATCAAGCACGGTCCCATATCGAGTCTCCGCAGGATGGAATCTTTCCACGTATGTATCATTCTTTCTGAGTAATTCTTTGTGGAAACATTCTACATAAACCTCCTTTTGAAGGTAACTCTAATGTTCAGCCCACATTGGCTGTCCCTCTTTGTAGGTTGAAAGCATGTGGATAAGCTCAAATAAATCAGAAAAAGAACATATGATCACATATAGAAGAAAATAATCCCATCGAGGATTAGAATATGAATTCTTCGGCTAATGCACGAGTTTACTCCTTGCAAGGTAAAATAGGGCATGATTCTTTCTTTGCATTACCACGGACTAAGGCAAAGGATGGTATGATCCTTTCTTTGAAAGAATCCATTTGCTTTGAACAAGGCAGAGTGGGATACAATGCATGCATCCGTCTAATTTAAGGCATAAGCTGGAAGGAATGCAAATATACTCAATATAGTCCACTCTGGCTGATTTGAAGAGACAACGCAGTAGCGCCGCGATGTCACAAAAGGCAAGCAATGTAATGAAGAGACATTCCGAGGGGTGCTTAAACGTATGATTCAATATGCAGTATAACATTTCGAAATAATATGTTAGAAATCATGCCATGACCCCATTTTGATATCTGAGTTCAAAAATGTAATTTTGGAAATGTAATTCATATTTTCGAAATCGTAGAATTGGTGTAATTTTTGCAATCATCGCACCCCTTGGCTATCGTTTTCAGGCGTTAGTTAGCTTTTGTGACGAAAGATTATGTGAATGTGCTGTCTCTAGCCTAATATATGGGGATTCAAGTAGTGGACTATATTGTTAATGTACTATATTTGAAGGAATGTGAAGCTTATGAAGGACTTCTTTGACGCAAGTGCGTGGAATAGGACAGAACATATGATCATTCCTGTAGAACAATGCATTTGCTTGAAATAAGGCTAAAGTGGATTTGATTCCTTTTTGAAACAGTTTAGTATTATATCTAAGACACCAAGGCATCGCATTCCTCATAATTCTCATTACTTTTTACTCCTCGTGTTGTGGCAATAAATCCATTTTCCATCATCCATTACGATATGATGTAGAGGATTCATCTCACTGTTCATACTGTTCACTACCGAAAAAACAACGATGATTGTCTTTAGGATTCAACTTATGAGGAAACCAAATTTCTTACCTTTGAATCATTTCCAACACAAGTAATCACTTGGAAATAACTTAGCGAGTGAATCCTAAGTTTTGCCCGCAATTCAGTGTCTTCGAAGGTTTTTGGCTTCGAAGTTTTTTCTCGTCAACAATCGTAAATGTCAAAATCGCCAATGAAAGCTACCAAAGCACGTTGTTTCCCTTAGAACAGCATCTCCGTAGACTCCGTAGACTAGAACATTTGACGATCTTCAACCACCCGCACAGCACAAGTCAGACAAAAGTGGTTGCAGCAACTTGATTGTGACCGAATCCAGTCACATATAAGTTACAGTAACCTATGTGAAACAAGTGTGCTGCTAGGGCATAAGTTCAACCATCGATTTCTGTGAAAGAAGGCAAAAAAACAAACACCTTCTGCAAATGACGATTATTGAGCATAAAATCTAATATTTTCACCAAATTGTTAGAGCGGTTCGCTTCCCATATGTTTGGGCTTGGATGGGCTCTGGATGTTTTGGATCAGTCACTATCGACTAGCACTACTAGAGCCATCTATTGACAAACAGCAGGAACTTAGTTGCGCATCTATAATACAAATTCTTCTATTTACGCCTACTAAGCAATCCCATTGTAAATCAGAGTGTCGCTTTTAACGCGTATCGTGTGAAGCATCACATAAAATGATGAGAAAGTGCTACTAATGCGGGTGAGATTATGTATTTTATCATCGTGTTATACACAGCAATGCGAATATCTTAACGCCAAAAGTATACAAACGAGATGACGGCATTTTAATACAGCCTTCTTATGTTACTGTTTTCCATACCTCCTTCGAGATACGAGAATGCATACTGCTGAAGTATCTGTTCTCATCTTCATTGCTTCATTCATGCAAACCCTGCATCCAATCAATTGACCTTATTGCAAATGACTCGCTCCCAAGAATTGTCGTGGTTACCGGGCAATGCGTGCTTTCAAAGAAGGAACCATGGTTTATGCCTTAACCTGGGAAAATGCAGGTTCTAAACGACATTACGCAAGCGCCTTTAAATATCGGAGAAATTACAAAAAATGAATTCTTGGGAACGGTACATTCTGGCGAATATGTTTCTGACGAATGACTGATTGTGGCAAATAGTCTTCCGGCAAATGGCTTTCAGTAGCATGTGGAGAGTAATGTCATATGCAGTAGAAAAGCGCAAAGAAAATTGATTTCCAATTTAATTAGGTGAAAAATCCACATTTGATGATTTCTCGCTTATTTGTTCCACCATTCGGGATATAAGTTGGTATTACTAGCAGAAAAAAGTTTTTATTCGTGCAGTTCAATAAGATGCGTTTTAGAGTGAAATTTGTCAAAAGTTGAATAACTGTGCTCCAAATCAAATGTTTCAAATCACCACACGTCCTGAAAACCATTAATGAACCATTCCATCCAGTATGAATTGATTTTCCATCAAGAAATTCGAGAAGAAACCTTTGCGGCAGAGATGCATCTGAACACGAGAACGCGTGTTCGTGTTCAAATAGTTCTGAACACTGCACACTGTTCAACTAGCATCTTGTATCCTAGGAAAACTAATTCAAGCGACGGCATGCTACACATTTTTCGGCTAGTAATGGAACACGTGGGCATTTAACGGATAGAAATCAAGCATGCTCGTATGTTTTTGCATAGTTCCAAATCTAAGGAATCTTAGTTATCATGATCATTTCGCTTGCCTACCAACCTAGTGCACACTGATTTGTGTTCAGAGTTCAAAACTAAGAACACCAAGGCACGCTCTTGGCTCATGTTCAGAATGCATCTCTGCTTTGCAGTTTTCGTTGAATATTCAAGTTTTAAAAAAGTCACCGCAGATCGAAGTAATCTTTTGTCATATTAAGCCAATAAGCAGATGGTACACTGAGAAAATTCTTCATACTGAATATATTTGTCGCACAAATATTTTTGTGCAATTTTCGGACTCAAATATATTGAATATGAATCCACACATTAATTCACAAACTGCTTATTGGAGACCACACATAAATTTCATTTCATTATAGGTTCTATTCTTACTTCGCGTGGAAAATGGTTTTGTGCGCACTAAGAAAACATTGTAAGTTAAATTAATAGATTTTTTCCAATAGAAATGTGTGTTTTTTTGTAGTTTACAATTGGAACTGTTCAAGATAAAAACTTACAGGTTTTCCAGTCTGTCGATTTCATGTTTCGGTCTTCTTTTAGATGTTTGTATGAAACAGCGCTGAAAATGAATTGTACACCTCCGCTTTCAGCTTTTCCATCAACTGATGGAATGATTGAATCTGGATGTAAGAATCTTGATTCTATCTTTGGTTTGTTATAAAAATCTTTTACTTTCCGGCCCTTAATCAGTTCGTAAAATCAAAAAAGAAACAAGGTTTTAAACAACTAATGCCTCCCTTTTAGGACATACGACCTTTCAAAAAAAACTTGCTATAAATTGCTTTCTTCGTAAGTGTTGAACTTTGCCGTGAATGAGGATTGACTAAGCCCCCTCTAGAAATTTTTCAGACCTAGGATTTTGAAGTCGTCAGACTTTGATGTTCGAAAATATATGTATTCATATTATGATAATAACATAAATCAAGATAAATTTGAAATATTTTCGTGATTTTCTTACTGGCTAGTTAATGTAAGATAAATCTGTGATCGTGAGATATTAAATTTTCCCTATTTAATGAAACAGATTTACAAGAATTAAACAAAAAAAAATGACGTTATGTTTCATTATTTCGAGATTTCGATTAGGAATCTCGAATATGATTGTGAGGCAGATACACTTTGTATTTCTTTTAATTATGTATTTGAGAATTTTTCATCAAAACAATCAGTATCCGACAACAAACGGGTCACACATTGTGAAATAAGGGGCATAATATTCACAATTATCGGGAAAACTGCAGAGGACTTATGGTTACAGCGATTTACGGATTTTTAATTTCCCAAAGTTTTTGAGAGCTCCCAAGAGTTCCTTCGAAAACGCATCTACGTTTTGGTCCAATTCTACTTGAAGTATCAAGCTAAGGAAATTTATTCAGGTATTCTGATAAAGGTAAAGATTTCCCCCACGTTTTTTTAATTTATAGAATCAGATATGCTTAAATCATGCAGCTTCCTTCAGAGCTGTTTTGGAAAACTAAAAATCACAATTCTAATGAACAATTAAAATTTTGCTCTTTCAATAAAATATGTTGAATCTTTTTTGTGGACTTTGATTCAAGAGTTTCAAGTGTTACTCGAAATCTGAGTTGTACCACAAGGAGAGCCTAAATGGAATTGTAACTTTTCCACACACCATTCATCCTTCCTTTTCAATTCAAAAACAGACACTTTTGGCACAATAAAACTGAAATCACAAGCAAAAGGCACCCAAAGTTTTACAGTTGCGAAATGAAATGAGGTTTTACTATACCGCTCATGAAAAAATCTACTCCTCCGTTTATTTTTACTTACAATTTTGTCTCGACTCCGTTTTTTTTAATCGCAACAGAAAATGAGCGCCAGATAGTTTCCCAAGAAAAACATACCGCCAGAAAAAAGCTACTTTGATGCTTTTGAAAAAATCAGCCGCCACGTGGAGGATTGTGGCAATGAATGCTTTGATAACAAGTGCTATTTGTACTGTGGATACATTTTTTACATCTATGAGAGCCTTGGAAAATTATCACGAAAGTTGTCATTTTGTTGCAAGGCACAATATTTCGTAGCCTACTGTCTATTACAAATCAGAATATCGTTCTATTTTTCTAAAAGAAGTTAAAGCAAAATGAATTCAATCCGGTGTTCCAATCCGTCAAATTTGTATGGGGCAGCCAGCTAGTTTGGTTACGTTTTGCATTGAAAATGGATTTTTCACACCCGTTTCTATCTAGGGTAAAAGATCCAATAGTGGAGGGAATAAGCACCCGCTATCACTATTTAATCGCTTACACTTGATCTACATTGAATTCAACATACCTTGAGCGTCCATCCAAAAACATTGACACTATTTTACGTCGAAATATGTGCCAACTACTAGGAAATCTATCAATGTTGCCTAAAATCATTCCTTCAATTATTGGTACAATGTTCCAATAATTGCGGTATTTTTCAATTCGTGTTCCTATAGTTGCGAATCAAATTGTTTTCTTACGGGATTCGCAACTATAGGAACACTATCGCAACTATTGGTGCAAAGTCCAAAAATAAATAGGTATTTGAGAATAATTTACCGCTTTCAAGGATATTTCTAAGCTCTTTACGCTTGTTCCGTATATTGACAGTTCACCTAATTGATCAAGAATGTGGGCTGCGATTAATCTGTAGATTCTCTAAAAACTACATTTCCGCAACTATAGGAACACCCACCACTATCGGAACTTTTACTCTACAAAGGAAGTAATTAAACCTTGATGTAAGATCCTTGGATTTGAGCACCCAAAAACTGTATCATCTCTACGAACACAAGTAGAAAAATAAGCCGTTTACTAAAATAAAATAAAAATTGGTGTAATTTAGAAATTGGTGCAAAGTTTTTCGAATTTCAAAATGTTTTAAACTTCTTCCTATATTTGGGTTGAGATGTTTGTGATAAGCTTATGAAAAGCATTGCGATTCTGACAAGAATATTATATCAAGCTTTTATTACAACAACTATTCATTAGACTGTCTAAATGTATTCAGCCGTTTCGAAGGAAAGGAAGGAAAATGAGCCGAGATCGAATTAAAATAAACAGCATTCAGGGTTGTAAAACCCTTGGTGTTTGGCAAAATTTTTTCTTTATATTCATTTAAACTTTTATTGCTTTTCTGAGTTGGCGTTCAGGGTTTCAAGATTTTCTAAAGATAATTCTTTAAGCATTGCTTTGGATTCTCAAAATTTGGACATGTGACGGATGTGTTTCAACATTTTCAATTTTATTTTTTGAATATTTTGGAGAGCCCAGTGATTCATAAACAAATTAAATCCCTGACCTCGATCGTCTGAATGAATCCTTCAAATTGCTCATCCCGTAGGAACTGGTTTCGTTAAGGAGCCACACACTATACTTTTTAGTTTTCACAGCTGAAAATCGATATCAAGGGTCTAAGGAATATTGAGTAAGACTCTTTGTCTGAAAATTCAGCAAATTGAAAACCTGATAGGCAAAAACAGAATTTAACGATATTTAAAAAAAAAATCATCCTATTTGGTACCATTTGGTACTCATTTGGTACCAACGCGAGTTGTTTCCTACAGCTGCTGGAGGTATAACAAAATCAGGCAAAGCTCGTTGTGTTTTGATATTGAATTGAATCTGCATGTCGTGCCCGCTACGTGTGTTGGAATTTCAGTTGATGGCCTCTCCAGAGCATGACGGGGTTACAATCTGTCGATGCACCACAGCTCTAATTCAGCCACCTATTACGGATCAGATGGGGCGTACTTTTTTAACGTATTTGAAGGCAAAAGGACAACATGGTTCAGGATGCACCACCAACTTTTACTTAAATTTCAAAGCTGGTGGTAATTTAATTTTATTCGACCATTAGGAGCATTCAGGACCTCACTTTTGCAGCATCAATTTTGACCGGGCAAAACATCCCAGATTTCCGAACATATTTTACTTCCCTAAGGTTTTCGGTGAATATAAGCTGAGGAATTTCAGTTTGCAGCCTCACCAGGGCTTCTGCGTCTTAATGGCTTTGCTGACAGAAGTACAACAAAAGCAATAGAGTCCAGATTATTCTACTAATTTTGACCTAAATTTCGAGGCTGTTTATTTGAACGTGGGAGCATTGCAGAAGGATTTTGTTGGGACGTTCTTACATTCAGTCAATCACCGTTTCCTACCCTGCTTATTTCGATGATACTCAGGGCTTCAAATAGTTTTGACAGGAATAAAATTTGGAAAGTATTTTCCCATAAAAATAATTTCAGATTTCCGAAGATATTCAGAGAAACCAATATTCTTTCTGGAGATTTTTTGTTGATGGTAGCACAACTTTCGGGTTGTCGATGTCACAACTTATTCTAACCTGTTTTCAATCTGGGACAACACATTTTCATTCAAATATATACTGAGACCATTCGGCAGACATTGTACATTTTTTCCCTGTGCAAATCTTTGATTCCATTAAACTTGTGAAATGTAAAAATGAACATAATCATATTGTAGAAACGTGGACAGACCGCCATTTTCGCGGTGGCAAGTAACACATATGAGGCTTTGCGCAAAAAACTAGCGAGTTGAACAAAAGAACGAAAGAAAGCGGTAGCAAGCGAACCGAGTAAAACGTTAATCAATTGAAAGATTATTGAACAAACAAGCAAAAAAACACATTAGTCTGATTCAAAAACAGTAGTGATAGTACCAAGATTGAAACAATGAGAGAAACACGTAGTTTATAATGAGAGGTTAAGAAAACAAAAGGCAAAAGAAACAATATTATTAGTAATTAGTCAACAAAGAAGAGGAAGAACCCCCGAATAATTACAAAAAAAAAAAAGAAAAACAAACAACCGACTTGATTGTGAAGCATGTTTAGAGAAAAAACAAAACCCACTTAAAACAATGTGTAAAAAGTATATTATAGCAAGCGAGATACGAGTAAGGAGAGAGAGCAAGAGAACGAGAGAATCCCGCGTCATAATGTTTAAATCCAAACCGTCTTATTTTCGACCGGATCCTACCAAGGTGGTGGGTCCGGCTCGTCTAATGAAGCAAAACAAAATGTTAGTCTCCCTCAAAACTGACTTTGTGTAAACTCGTTAAGAAAATGATGTTACCGGTAAAATTTACCTTAGTAGTTTGTATAGTTAGTACCACTAGCAGCAGCAGCAGCAGTAACCCATCCCTCATCACTCATGAGCTCCCCGGGAACCTGGAATGGAAAGCTATTAAGAGTTAGAGAAAAAAAAAGATAACCCCTTTGTTTTATTGCGTTGCGCGCGTTAGTACCCTCGAGAACCATTGAGTTTTTGTTTGTATTTGTTACTATCTTGTGAAGAGGAACCAAATTCAGTACACCTGCACCTAGTTATCCGAACACATACACTCGCACACTCACTCGAACACAAGTAGATCGAAAATTGTTTCACACCCCCCCTGAACTGGAGAGGAAAATCGTGCGGAAATTTTCACCCACCCAAACAAACTCGGAATTCGTCTCATATGCTTTCCCGTTCATCATCTTCTTCTTCTTCTTCTATCACTCACACTGTATCCCGTAAGTGGCTATTTTTAGTAGTAAACAGGTTAGGTGTTGATTTCTAATAATACAAAATAACCAATCGTACTTTTCTGCCTTCTCGATTTAGTTTGTTTCTTTCTTTTATTTTCCTACACTTCTCCAACTTGCTGCCTACTACAACGCCTCCCCCAACGGCAAAATATGTTTCTCTACTTAGAATGAAAGTCGTCCTTTCTATATTATGTATTTTTTTCGGCTTGGTAAAATGCTTTTACGCGACGACTTTCATCGATCTACTAAATTTATTTAAACAAATATTACTAAAATTGAGCATCTCGATTACGTAAAAAACAAAATCTACTACTGTAAAAGAAATCCTTAATCTATTTGAGAGCATAGCAAAACAAACAAAGCGAAAAGAACACGTTGAGGATAGTGCAGCAAAAGATGTTTCTTGTTATCATTATTATTATGATTATTATTATTATTATTTTTTCTTTGGTCGTCCTGAAAAGTAATCCACAAACAATTACTTTATTGCTATTATTTTTTTGAAAAATAAAAAAACATAAAATAATGAGTTAATTAGTTTGTTGCGTTGTTTTACTGTTTTGGGTTAAGGTTTTATTCGAAAGCATCCTTTAAGTTAGTATTGTCTATGTTCGCTCGTTGGGTTACATTCAATCTACCATTTTGATTTATATTCTGCGCACTCGAGCTCACTGTCAGATTAAAATAGTAGAAAAATCAAAAATAATAATGACGCCAAACATTGTCAGGCATGCTGAAGACAGACTAAAGTTCTGAAAAACATGCAAAATTCAGTGTGAATTGAAGTCTGTAATGCATAATTCCGATGAGTCAAGCAATGGGCTGTGATTTTGAAGAGTTGGAGACAAATCGGTCCTATTTTGACATTTGACATGCCAACAGTAAGAAACAATCCTTCGTTTTTCGCGAAAGGTTTGTAAATCTCATCACAAAGAGAAGGATCATTCGGCATCATTCCTATCCCCCTTCCGCATTCTGAACGATTGACCTGATTTTCAGAACTGCTCATGATATCTGATAGTTCGCTTAAGAGTCATTGCACTTTCGTATAATATGTATTGCATATTTGAAGGATTTCTTTTTCTGGTAAGCCCGAAGTAGGTCATATTCACTAAAATTTGCTGGTATTTTCATTAGAGGGTGTCCCAGAAAGTATAAGCACTAACCTATTCAACTGCCCTAACCACGGAAAATCTGTAATACTATGTTCGCACTACAGCCTAAATAACATGTTATTAAAGTTATCGACAAAAGAAAGATCATCAAGATAGCCGAATAACATGTTACAAGGCCCTAGTGCGATTGTGCCATTTGGAGTTCAGTTTCGAATAATTTTCGGAGCATGATTTATACAGATCAATGTGTACCTGCTTAGGAGAAAATGTCATCTTTCTTTCATCACATTCAATCCACTTTTCAAAAGTCTGCTGGTTCAAGAGGGGTTGGCATTGTCCTACATAAAATGGTAAATCTCGTGAAGCTCCGGATAGTTGCAGCTGATCTCATAGAAAGGACCGCGTTGGAACTTGTTTTCTAATCAAACATCAAAAGCGGTTTCAATTCGACTTGTTTGCATTTTGCATACATAAGAAGCAAGCAAAAAGTTCAAGTGCTGCCAGTTTCACGAATTCAAGCATTTTCATACGTTGCCATTTCGTCAGTTTTTCACTCCGCCGGTCTCTGGTTATAGGGTTGCTAGTTTTGCCAATCGATTTACTCTTACGATTTACTTATATATAAAAGAGCGTGAGAGTAAATCATCGATTTCCCATCTTGGGAAAAAATGTTGCAAAAGGCAGTTTTTTTTAAACTTAAGCGAAATTCAACCAAATGAAGCATACACCGGGTATAATTATAGTATAGTTTTGAAACAAAAATACTTACCCCATCCAGCTGGATACTGCTTTTTCTCCTCGGTGGGTGGTTTTTATTACTGGGGGTGGTACGAGCACGTGGCTGTCTTTCTCGTCAATGACTGGATGACGGTAATTTGAGCCTTAACATCATTCATTCATTTATTTAGTTTACATCTAAACAGATAACACTGAATCAACAACTTGACGCCACAATACACGGTCCGAGGCCGCATCTCTCCATCCTCGAATGCCCCCCACGCTCGCCAAGTCGTTTTGCACCTGGTCTGCCCATCTTGTACGCTGCGCTCCACGCCGTCTCGTACCTGCCGGATCGGAAGCGAACGCCATCTTTGCAGGGTTGCTGTCCGGTATTCTTGCAACATGCCCTGCCCATCCTACCCTTCCGGCTTAGTTGCCTTCTGGATACTGGGTTCGCCGTAGAGCTGGGCGAGCTCGTGATTTATTCTTCGCCGCCACACACCGCCAAAGATGGTTCTAAGCACCCGTTTCTCGAATACTCCGAGTGCTTGTAAGTTCTCCTCGAACATTGTCCATGTTTCATGTCCGTAGAGGACTACAGGTCTTATCAGCGTCTTGTACATAACACATTTGGTGCGGTGGTGAATCTTTTTTGACCGCTCACAGTGATGCCAAGGCGGAAAAAAGTGAAGAAAATTGAGTTGAGCGTACAGCTTCGAAAGTATTTTTATAATTTTTCATAATGTTTGAAATGTCTTTCCTCAAAATTTCACGGAGATTGGATGAAAATTGCACGGGGTGCATCATGTCGATCCAATGGTAAATCAAAGATGTTTTCTTAAATTGCTTGTAACATGTATGGCGAAGAGACGATGTTGTTCAACCTGATTTTTAACTATGAGCACGCAATCGCACGCGTGCCGAATCGGGCTTATTTCAAAGCTTATTTATTCAGCTTTTCGGGGATATGATGATTGTTTTGCGCAAATCTGCGCAAATAGCATTTTTCTTCAAAGCATTCTTGAAGTAAACATAAGCATTAACACGCTGAATACAGTGATCAGAAAATCGTAGGAATTAAATTTTCAAACAGCTGTATCTCAAGCGTCTTTCGACCGATTTTCACAATTCTTTTACGGATGTCTTACCTATCTCATCTAGTTTCTGGTGAGATATGTTTCTAGGGATGCTCAATTTGTCCCTAGAGGGGCGTGAGTAAGGATGTTTTTTTATTCAAAATATAGTACATTTCGATTTACATGACATTCTTCAGTTGGAACTTACAGGTTCAAAAAATGTTTTATAACACTATTCTAGCATCGACTATACTATGTGTTAACAAAATGTTTCTTCTGTACATCCCTAGCGACTCCAAAATGACCTCTATAGTAATGAAAGATTATATGCAAGTATTGACAATGAGAACTACGGATACCCGCGCCAATAGAAACCCGTCATGTCCATGTAGGTCAACAGTGGCCAGGGGAATGATACTCTACTCAGTTTTACCCAAATCAGATGTTCTAGGATCTCCAAACTGTTTAGGAGTTTGGATCAATTGGTCTTCCAAGTCAAATGAGCTCGATAGCTATCTGAAATCGACTAATCATGTCCACACAAGTCTTAGAGCCCACGCATATGATTTACAGCACAGTTATTCCCATACCAGATGTTTCCAGGTTCTCCAAACTGTTCTGGAGTTTGGATCAATCGGTCTACCTCGATAGCAATCGGCGCTCGATAGCTATCTGAAGTTGACAAGTCGTGTCTACACACATCCGAAGAGCCCACGTGTATAGTTTTCAACTCAGTTATACCCCAATCAGATGTTCTAGGTTCTCCAAACTGTTCTGGAGTTTGAATCAATTGGTCTACCAGGTCAACTGCGTTCGGTACAAATCTGACAGCAATAAGATGTCCATACAAATCAGTAGAGCCCATGCATACGTTTTGGAACTCAGTTATACCAATATCAGATGTTCGAAGTACTCCATACTGCTCTGGAGTCTATCAAGTCTATATGTGTGATTTGCAACTCTGTTATATCCAAACCAGATGCTATGAGCTACCCAAAATGTTCTGGAATCAATCGGTCTACAAGGTCAACTGTGCTCGATACAAACATGATATCATACATTCATGTTAATACATGCCCGTAGACACGACACTTACAAATTTCGTTTCAGTTGTACCCAAACCAGATGCTCTAGGTTATCCAAACTATTGTGAAGTTTGGAACAATTGGTTTAACAGATCAAAACTGACATTGACCAGTCATGTCCATACACGTCCGTCGAACTCGCGTACATGATTCGCACCTCATCTAAACCAGAAGTTCAAAAGTTTTAAAACTGTGTAGGAGTTCGTATCAATTGGTCTACCAGGAATTCCTAGAGGAACTTCCAGAAGGACTCCTGGAAGAACTTCAGATTTTCCGAAGCAACTTCCGCAGGAATTCAAAAAAAAACTTCCGGAAGAGTTCTAGAAAGAACTTTCGGAGGAGTTCCAAGAGGAACTTTACGATGAATTCCAGAAGGAGCTTCCAAAGATATTCCAGAAATAACTTCCGAAGGTTTCCAAAAAGGAACTTCCGGAGGAATTTCAGAAGGAACCTCTTGAGGAATTCCAGGAGAAACTTTCGGAGGAATTCCGAAATGAACTTCCGCAAGAATTTTAAAATAAACTTCCGGAGAAATTCTGGAAAGAACTTCCGGCGGATTTCCAGAAGGAGTTTCCGGGAAAATTCCAGAAGGAACTTCCGGAGGAATTCCATTAGAAAGTTTCGGAGGAATTCCAGAAGGAATTCCCGGAGAAAATCCAGAAGGAACTTCCGGAGAAAATTTAGAATGCATCTCCAGAAGAACTCCAGAAGGAACCTGGAGAATTCCTGGAAGTGTTTTCGGAGGAATTCTTCCAAATATTCCTCCAAGAATTCCTCCGGATATTCCTCTAGGAATTTTTCCGGATATTCCTCCAAATCTTTCTCTGGGATTCTTCCAGAACTACAGGAACTCCTCCGGATATTCCTCCAGGAATTCCTCCATGCATTCTTCTTAATATTTCTACAGAAACTCATCAGGAACTTATCAGGAATTCCTCCGGAAGTTCCTCCAGGAATTCCTCCGGAAGTTCTCCCGGAAGTTCCTCTAGGAATTCCTCCGGAAGTTCTCCCGGAAGTTCCTCCAGGAATTCATCCGGAAGTTCTCCCGGAAGTTCCTCCAGGAATTCCTCCGACAGTTCCTCCAGGAATTCCTCCGAAAGCTTCTCCGAAAATTCCTTCGGAAGTTCCTGCGAAAGTATCCCCGGAAGTTGCTCCGGAAGTTGCTCCGGAAGTTCCCACGGAAGTTGCTCCAGAAGTTCCTCCGAAAGTACCCCCGGAAGTTTCCCCGGAAGTTCCTTCGGGAGTTCCCCCGGAAGCTCCTCCGGAAGTTGCTCCGGAAGTTACTCCGTAAGTTGCTCCGGAAGTTGCTCCGGAAGCTCCCCCGGAAGTTCCTCCGGAAGTTCCTCCGGAAGTTCCGTCGGAGGTTCAGCCGGAAGTTCAGCCGGAAGTTTCTCCGGAAGTTCAGCCGGAAGTTTCTCCGGAAGTTCCGCCGGACGTTCCTCCGGAAGTTCTGCCGGAAGTTCCTCAGGAAGTACCTCCGGAAGTTGCTCCGAGAGTTGCACCAGAAGTTGCTCCGGAAGTTCCTCCGGAAGATCCTCCGGTTTCTGGAGGAACTTCCTAAGGAATTCCAGGAGGATTTTCCGAAGGAATTCCAGGAGGAACTGCCGAAGGAATTCGTGGAGGAACTTCCGAAAGAATTCCTGGATGAACTTCCAAAGGAATTCCTGGAGGAACTTCCGAAGGAATTCCTGGAGGAACTTCCGAAGGAATTCCTGGAGGAACTTCCGAAGGAATTCCTGGAGGAACTTCCGAAGGAATTCCTGGAGGAACTTCCGAAGGAATTCCTGGAGGAACTTCCGAAGGAATTCCTGGAGGAACTTCCGAAGGAATTCCTGGAGGAACTTCCGAAGGAATTCCTGGAGGAACTTCCGAAGGAATTCCTGGAGGAACTTCCGAAGGAATTCCTGGAGGAACTTCCGAAGGAATTCCTGGAGGAACTTCCGAAGGAATTCCTGGAGGAACTTTCGAAGGAATTCCTGGAGGAACTTCCAAAAGAATTCTTGTAGGAACTTCCGAAGGAATTCCTGTAGGAACTTCCGAAGGAATTCCTGTAGGAACTTCCGAAGGAATTCCTGGAGGAACTTCCGAAGGAATTCCTGGAGGAACTTCCGAAGGAATTCCTGGAGGAACTTCCGAAGGAATTCCTGGAGGAACTTCCGAAGGAATTCCTGGAGGAACTTCCGAAGGAATTCCTGGAGGAACTTCCGAAGGAATTCCTGGAGGAACTTCCGAATGAATTCCTGGAGGAACTTCCGAAGGAATTCCTGGAGGAACTTCCGAAGGAATTTCTGGAAGAACTCCCGGAGAAATTCCTGGAGGAACTTTCTTAGGAACTCCTGGAAGAATTCCCGTAGAAACTTCCGAAGGAATGCAGGGGACTTCCGGAGGAATTTGCAGAGGAACTTCCAGAGGAATTCCTGGAGGAACTAATTTTATTTGTCTTATTTATTATGGCTACATCATTTGTCTTATTTGTCTCATTTGTCTTGTTTGTCTTATTTCTCTTATTTACATCAGCACTCAGTAATAAATTTCTTCCCCATTGTTGCCAATTCCTTTTGTTCTCCGTTTACGGCAAATTCTAAAGCAATTGTAAACTGCATAATGATGAAATAATTTTGGCGACACTGACAACGTCATTCTGGCGGGCTGAATTGGGCAATTTTAAATCTCAGAGAGGAGATGTCACGTGCTTTTTTAACGGAAAACCCTTCCCTCAGACCTTAAGGCTTATTTCATGATAATAAAATCATATTCATATTCTGTCTTAAAAAAAGCTTCGTAGCAATCTCAAGCACTAAAACCCCTTAATAATCCACCTATCGGTGATGGTGGCTTTCTCGTTCTTTCAAAAGAATCAAGAAATATGTAAGAAAAGGTAAAAATAACACAAATATGTGGATAGGTCTTATTTTTCATATTTGTTTATATGCATTATACAATTTGTCGCCGAACGCAACTTGTTGCAAGCAAATCGGATGGACATAAGTGCCAAAAAAAAGTTATTTTATATTGTAATAATGAAATTAGTATTTTGGACATAACTTCTGATCCCATTGTCCGATATGACCAAATTTTCAATAAAAAACAATGGAACAGGATTCTGCTTTGAATGCAGTTTGTTGCGAGCGAGTCGGTTGAGGATAAGTGTCAAAAAAATGAGTGATGGGGTTTTACCCGTTTTTTGTATGAAAAAAATGTATTTTGGCCACAGCTTTTGAGCCCATAGTCCTATCCGGCCAATTTTCAATAGGAAATAATGGGACAATATTCCGCATCGAATGCAACCTGTTGCGAGAAAATCGGTTGACAAAAAGTGATTGAAAAGACTTTTTTCCATGTTTTGTATGGAGTGGCATCACTGTGCGATGTTTCTTCTGGAGCCCGTAGTAGACCCGACTTCCACAGATGATGCGCCTCCGTATTTCACGACTAACATTGTTATTAGCCGTTAGCAAGGATCCAAGGTAGACGAATTCCTCTATCACCTCGAAGGTATCCCCGTCTACCGTGACACTGCCTCCCAGGCGGGCCCTGTCGCGCTCGGTTCCGCCCACAAGCATGTACTTTGTCTTTGACGCATTCACCTCCAGTCCAACTTTTGTTGCTTCACGTTTCAGGCGGGTGTACAGTTCTGCCAGCTTTGCAAATGTTCGGCCGACAATGTCCATGTCATCCGCGAAGCAAATAAATTGACTAGATCTGTTGAAAATCGTACCCCGGCTGTTACACCCGGCTCTCCGCATGACACCTTCTAGCACAATGTTGAACAACAGGCACAAAAGTCCATCACCTTGTCTTAGTCCCCGGCGCGATTCGAACGAACTGGAGTGTTCGCCCGAAATCTTCACACAGTTTTGCACACCATCCACCGTTGCTTTGATCAGTCTGGTAAGCTTCCCAGGGAAGCTGTTCTCGTCCATATTTTTCCATAGCTCTACGCGGTCTATACTGCCGCCTTGAAATCAACGAACAGATGGTGCGTTGGGACCTGGTATTCACGGCATTTTTGAAGGATTTGCCGTACAGTAAAGATCTGGTCCGTTGTCGAGCGGCCGTCAACGAAGCCGGCTTGATAACTTCCCACGAACTCGTTCACTAATGGTGACAGACGACGGAAGATGATCTGGGATATCGCTTTGTAGGCGGCAGTAAGGATGGTGATCGAAGGAAAGTTCTCACAAGCAACCCCTTTCTTCCACTCCTCCGGTAGCTGTTCAGTTTCCCAGATTCTGACTATCAGTTTGTACTTTGTAGCTTTTCCGGGCCCATCTTGATGAGCTCAGCTTCGATACCATCCTTACCAGCTGCTTCATTGGTCTTAAGCTGTTGGATGGCATCCTTAACTTCCTAAGGTGAGGGCTGGTTGGCTTCCATCGTCCGCTGAACTGACGTAGTTATCTCCTCCGCTGCCTTGACTTTCACTGTCTGTACTCTCAGCCCCATTCAAATAATCCTCGTAGTGCTGCTTCCACCTTTCGATCATCACACGTTCATCTATTAAGATGCTCTCATCCTTATCCCTACTCATTTCGGCTCGTGGCACGAAGCCTTTGCGGGATGCGTTGAGCTTCTGATAGGACTTGCGTCCCAAGCAGCACAACTTGTTCCACTACTGAACTTCTCACTGTGTTGCAACTATTCGGAAAGAAACAGTCTTTGCGTATGTGCCATCAAACATAACTCTCTTGCAATCTAAAAAGCGCAAGAGGTGGAGCCTACGGAAACATCCTCCGATTGCAATAAATTTGCAATAATGTTGCAGAATACTACAACGGAAAAAAAATAAAATGAAAATATAAAACTGGATTCGATTTATGGATCTTGTGATTGATAGTCTTTCACTCTACCACAGCACCATTCAATACTTCGAAGGGACTGCATGTTGACTCACCATAAAAACCATACGATTATGAAGTTTTGTACTCGGGTTTTCTGTTACTTGATTGCACCATCACCGGAAAAAAATGTGAGTTGTCAAAACATTGAACGATGCTAAATTAAACATGAAGACACACTCAACTTAACTGCAACCTAATTTAAACAAACAAATAAATTTTTAAAGATGCATTGAAGTTACATGATAAAAAAATATGCAACATGATGATTTTGTTTCGTGTTTGCAACATAAAATGCAGTATTCTTTGGTTGTTTGTTTCCAAATGTCAAACACATACTGCATTGCAAAGTTAATGAAACATTGATCACAACTCGAACGTTTTTGACATCTTGATGCAACTTTTTCGTGCTTTGATGTTTTTCCAATGCCTTTAATGAAACTGAATAGAAACAAGGTGCTTTTTGGAAGATGTTGCGTGTGCTACTTGGGGTGTTTCTTGAGAACGGCACAGCTGTTCCATCTCCTCGCACTCAGCTTCTTCCAGGCGGCGTTTCTTCTCCTGAAAAAGGTGGGACTGCCTTCTCCGTTTCCGTCTATAACGTTCCACGTTCTGCCGGGTACCTTGCTGCAGCGTGACCGCCCGCGCTGTGTCCTTTTCATCCAGAATCTGTCTGCACTCTTCGTCGAACCAATCGTTCCATCGACTTCGTCCCATATACCCGACAATGGCTGCTTTGACTGTATTCCAGCAGTCCTCAAGAAGGGCCCTCTTCCGGCAACGCTGCCCCGACATGCTGCGCGTATGCAGTTTCGACATCAGGTTGCTTCAGTCGCTCTAGGTCGTACCGCGGCAGTCGTCGGTACCGAACATTGTTGATGATGGATAGTTTAGGGCGCAGTTCAACCATCACCAGATAGTGGTCGGAGTCGATGTTAGCGCCACGATATGACCTGACGTCGATAATGTCGGAGAACTGCCGTCCAGGTCGGTATTGGCCTTTTTAGGCAAATACCGGTATTCGGTATTTGGTGGAGATACCGGTAATACCATTAGAATACCGGTTTTGTGAAAATTTCAGGTATTAAAAGAAAACCTTTTGATTGGGACTTTTGGATGAAAAACAATATTTGTTGACAAGCTTCAAACATACTAAGCGATACATCTCCCAATCTGTATTGGATTTTTTTTGGCAATGTTGCAAACTGCTGAGAATGCCGCCTTTGGTTCAACCGAAGTTTGACGAATGGTTCCAAGACCGTCGAAAATCAGTGTCAAGTACTTGCCCTTAATCCCTTCAGATTCATATGAGGAGAATTCCTAACGGATTGCATTCAAGGATCCTGGCGTCAAAGTATTTGCCACCAGTAACGCAAGTGTTTTGATCTGCTAGAGTCTCTTCACAAGTTGTTCTTTAATCGATAAACCAGAAAAAATATTGATAGAGGCGTCTTCCTTGTACCGATCGTCAGGTATGGTCGTTGTCTCAGTTTCAACGATCGCATCAGGAATGATTACTTGCTTCAAGATGCCGTCCGCTTGCTTAATCAAAGTAGCTCTGGATGTCTTGAAGCAAATGTCAAAATCTTGTCTGATCAATTGCTTCACGGCATAATTATTCAAAAAAGCAAAAAGATCGATGAGAAAATCAGAATTCTCTCTTGGATTCATTCCTTAAACGCATCGAATAAGAATCGGAAGTTTCTGTGGATCGATAGGATAATTATTCCAACATAAATTGGAGTGCTATACGTCGGCTCCACATAGAGTACAGAACTCACAGCAGAGTAGTTCCACAGCAACTTGAAGAGGTTCAATGACTCAAAATATTTCACTAATCGCCCAAAAATCATCACTGAAGTTGAATTTGGACTAAATTTTGAGCATAGATAACATGCTATTCCAGCATGCTTTGGCATCAGCCACTAATTCGATTTCAGAACTGACATATTTTTGCAGAAAATCGTTTTTACACGTAATCTCTGGAAAAGAACTACTACGTCGCGCACCTTTTCTACAATTTCATATAGGGGGAAAGACTGCTTTGGCAGGTTTTGTTCTATTATTGGCAGGGGGGTTTTTGTCGACCAAATTTTATGAAATTTGGCCACAATATTCTTTGATATGCAAAGAATGCTTAGGCCAAATTTGAGCCTAGTTAGTCATAAAAAAAACCCTGCCAATAATAGAACAAAACCTGCCAAAACCGTCATTCCCCCTATTGCGGTAAAATTCTCAACGATGTCAACAGTTTTCATTGAATAAAAAAAATCATTTGCAATTTGGCAGATGGCTAAGAGAATGAAGCAACACGTATGACTAATAACGATTATGATGGATTTTAGTTGTAGCGTGATCGTCGTCAGTGATGCTTACTTGGACAAAGTTATTTTTTTTTGCACGATGAGTGTTTACCACTTGTAACCGAATATTTATCCCATCTATGTAGGATTTTTTATTCATATGTACAGATATGAGATTACAGGTAGTTTAGCTGATATATGTAGTTGAAAACTATTCGAGATTTAGTATACTGTCAGCAAAATTTGAAATACCGAAAATACCGATATTTCACGTCTCTAATACCGGTATTTTCGGTACCCCAAATAGATCGGTACTACCGGTTAGACCACCCTAGTCATGATCGTTAAACTGCTTTGAGGGCATCACTGAAATGTGCAGGGCAACATAGTAGCCTGAATTTGTGTGTGCTATCTTTCGCGCCACGAGCAGCAATGTTGCCTGTTGAGGAGTCACGAAATTAGCTCCAGAAAAACACGGTATAGATTAAATTTGATTACTAATTATTGGAATGATTATTTAAGATGCGGTTTTCGCTGAGTGAAAGCTCTTGAGTATTCCTTTTAGCTATGTAGGTTTTCTTTTAACCTGCGCTTAATGACGAAGCGTCATTATCAGTATAATTAGAAAATAAATTTCCCCATACTAATTTGCATGCAAACTTGAAACGGCTTGTGCTAAATTAGTTTTCATCCAAATGAGCTCAAATTTTCAGAGGGCACTCAGAACATGATACAGAATTAGATGAGCGCAGTGGAGCAAAATCGATCTTTTGAACCGCTCTATTATTCACTGATGTATTAAAGCTACTATTTCGTTGCTTTGTACCGCCTCCCCGATGGCTACCATAGCCACATTGGCCAAATGGAAGACTGCGTTTTCGTTTTTCATAACAACAAGTTTTTTCTTGATCTACAGTCGAACCTCCATGAGTCGATATTTAAGGAACTCATGGAAATATTGAGATGTGGAATAAGAAATCTTCGGAAAGCTTATTGAAGGGGTGATGGTTTATGGATTAACCCATAAAGTATTCTTTGATATGGCATAATTTGCTTCCATGAGTCGATATTGAGTCATAGAACATCGACTCATCGAGGTTTGACTATAGTGCCCATTTAAATTATTCTTCCATTCCTCGATCTCTCCGTATCTTGATGGTCCCTTCAATATGTTCATCCTGACTTTTAATAAACCTTCGATTTTACCATTCAATAAATCCACGGCGTGCTTCTATGGTTGCCGGGCGTAATCTCGTGCCGCGTGCCATAGCCAGTTACGTAAATCCTCCCCATATCGGATCGTGCCGATGCATGTTCTCCTGCGACTAAGCTATCACACTCTTCTTGTGTTGCGTTTTCTTTCCAGTTGCTTTCACTTTTGCTGCATCGTACTGTTTTTTGTTTAGTCGGGTACCAGCCACAAGCATCTGACTCATGGCAGTGTTCTTCTCCATCGTCCCTCGCTGACACTTCTCATAAAAAAAATGTCGTTGGCGTCGTCTACACTTCTTGCGCTGCCTCTTTTACAAATAATATTCTCTCACAAATTGTTGACTTCGCCAGATCTGTTGGCATCTCCCATCCTCTCAGTTTTCAGATGGTCCTCTTCAACAATTCCTAAGACTGCCAAGTGTTGGATATTGAAATGCATTGTTTTGCTTCTCCCTTGAATTTTTGACCGAGTCAACGATCAGACATCTTTCATTGCTTTATAAGGTGGAATTTCCTGTACGTGTGTTTTTTAGAGGTTGCCACCTCTCCCACACTCTAGTGCACTTGAGTATCAGACTCTTCCTGACAGAAAATTCCTGCCAGAAAAAAACTACTCAAAAAACATTTTTCGGGTCCAATGATAGTTCGACGACCCGAGACCGGTAGGTTCTTTCGTGACGAGCTACTTGGACTAGTCCTCGGAAGCGGAGCTATCCTACTCCCACGAGAAGTTCGCAGACAGCGTGTAAACGTTTGTAACTTCGGCTCGAGGTGTTTTAATCCCGGTATTCGGTAGCCCATCGGTCGAGTTCTATTCGCCCGATTAATGCTCGACTTTCTCGTCAGACGACACTCGAGCGGTTGCTGGCTGAAATTCGATTCGACCAATACTCTTCCCTACACGGACAAATGCATACCCATAATCATGAATTAAAAATAATGAAAATCAAGTTTGACAAGCTCATGAAATCATGATTTTAATTCATGATTTCAAGAATATTATTTATGGTTGCAATCCCCACCAGTTGACAAAATGCATCACCGGGAAGGCTGAGAAGTAGAACGCCAGACTCTCACTCAGAGGACTCGGGTTCGAACCCTGAATTAACCTCTTTTTTTTAATAAATTAATGATTTTGTGTGTGTTACTTCTACGTGAAGTTAAACGATTTACAATGATATGGAAATGCTAATATCATCCTCCAAACTTAGACGTACATGTTCATGATAGAATTAGAGATGATAGAGTTGATAATTCCGTTAGGATACGGCAGGCATGAAGAATGTTTTAATAGAAGTGGATTTAAAAACGAGCGGAGGGCAATATTTGTGATGGCACGTATCACACGACCTTCCTTCTGCCAAGCTCCCGTATGAAGGGGGAGGGAAGAATATCAGTGTGGAAGCCAGTGGAGATATATAAGCTTCCACACTGATATTCTTTCGGGGAACGGATTTCTACCCGTGTAGTGGACAATCTTGAACACTTCCAAAATCCAAAATGAAGTTGTTTCGACTATGAACGCGCTTGATGAAATGACCTTCCTCCATGACTTCTTTTGAATACTGAACTGCGAGGCGGCAATGTCCCAGTGAGGATGTAATGCCAACCAAGAAGACAAAAGATGAAAACTGTTTCCACCAAATAACATTTATGCTAAAATCTGTTGTCGTTAAATCAGCTCTCAATGTTTCTACACAATATCGTTCTCATTCATTTCAATTTATCTGGCCTATATGTTTCTTTCTCTACAGCTCTTTCTCACTCTCCTTTCTCTAAACACCTCAATTAAATCCTACCAAGATACGAATCCACTTTGATGTACATCGATGTGCGTAGTAGATGAGCTTTCCCCTTTACAGGACAAAAATCCGTCACCTACATATATGCGAAAAGAAAGTAATAATCTGGCGGTTATACATCCTCAGATAAAATCAACCTAACTGAGCAATTCCTAACCTATACTGTGTTTTGATCTATTCCTTAAAATAATGTTTATACTGAAACCTTTATCATCTAGTTGTGTGAGCATGATGCCAAAGTGCGTCAATCGAAGCCTAAAAAGAGTGAGAGCGCATGTGACCCGTTTTATGACCCTCAAAACGCCGAAAATCACAGACACACTCTGACAGTCTCACCAAAGTATCATGAGTCGAGCTACCGATTGAAAGGAAACGACTACTATTCCTGCGTCCTCACCACCTCGTTCTATTGTTCCTCAAACCGCGGAAGATGGGTCGAGACAAGAATGGTTATATACGCATAATTCGCGAAGATCGTAACTATTGTCCTGGATATTAATAGGAAAAACCACTCACGTTGAATAAACGGCTTCATTTACCACTGACACGAACACAAGCACACACTCACTCGCGCGTAGAAACTAAGCCAGAATTGAAATCAAAAGACGAAACCAGTTCGTTGTTGTTACATGCTAGATGGTAGTCGAATTTAGAAATGAAAATCAACTAATACATAGAACAATAATAATTATTAAAGGAAATGTTCGATTCATTTTTCTAGAAAAACAAATTTGAAAAATTTCCAAAAAAATAAAAATGAGATCCACACCGCTTCAGTTTAATTGAAGCTGACTGTATTATCTATGCGTAGAAGTAGACTGCATCAAATTAGCCGCAAATTTAGTAGTATTTTACGAGACAATGAAGTAGCGTTTGTTTTTGTTTACATATTAGTCAAAATAAGAAGAAAATCGTCGGTTTGATTGTTGACATGTCACTTGTTTTGGTTATTCAGATGATGATTGGACTAGAAGATAGTCAAGGGATAAAAATTACTGCAACCTAGCCTCAGTGATCTAACATTGTTTTCTAAACCGGAATACATTTCCCTGTAAGGCGTTAAACATAACATGAGTGTTGTTCAAACTTAAGAATGCTTAACTGGTGGTTCATTCAATTAAAAACGACCGAGGATAAATATTAAAAAAATAAAAATGCTTCCGTCCACCATCTTATCATGAAGTAAACAAACCGCTTAAATGCGTTAAAAAAAACTTATACCAGGTCTACAGATTCATTCAACTCTTGATGTCTCATGTTTGAAAACAACCGCAACACAACTGTCAAACAACAATAGACGCCACTGTTCATGTTCGCTGTCATCACTTACCCTGTTTAGGAGCATATCTAACTGGAAAACGAAAAACAAAATACGTAGTTCACACAATCGCTCTCTCCCGTAGCACATCTCACCATGAAGAATAGAACATTTCAAATGAAATAAAACGTTATTTTTCTCGACCCGTTAGCTGTTTTTAGTGCAAATAGAAATAACTGTCAATTTAATGGAAATTTTAGTTTGCCGCGTGCGAAACGTTCCGATACGAACGAAACTGGAATTGTCGAATCACAACACTTTGAGTGCGCCTCCCAGTAGGCAACGGGTATGGTTCATAAACGCAAACGCTTCGTACTATAGTGTTTGTAGATCAAATGCAAACGATTCCAACCGTTGCGCCGGTAGAGAAATACAAATGGAGGTGCAATCTACACTCGATAAAGTAAATAGTTCTCAAAACAGTTTATTGATCTAGTTTATAGTGAGTTCCAGAACAATTTAATAGCGTTGAGATAAAAAAATAGATTTCACAGCAGTACACGCATTGATGGATTCATTCCACCTTAAAAGCATCAATCGAGTGATTGTTTAGCAGATGAAGGACAACCGCAGCTAGGCTTAGCGAAACGCTTTAGGTACCTATAGTTCAGAAATGGATGAATGGAGAGTCGGTCCGAATCTAAATCCAATGGATGAAGCTAGCAACCGAATATTGAACTGAACCTTGGGCAAATAGCATTCTAGATTTTAAGTGCAGAAGGTCATAGGCTTATTCATTCGTTATAGAAGCTAGAATTCATTCAGACATTACAGAAAATAGCCAGAACTGAGAAAACTACAGTTAAACCCATGAGCAAGTACTCAAAACCTAACAACTACAATGTTAAATCTTCTTATGAAGCCTCCTAGAAAGCCCCACCTTTCCAATTCTGAGAATATTTCTAACCGACCCTAGGATTTATTTTTTATAAGAATAAACAGTCAATTCAAGTTATTGGGCTGCTAAATACACTTTCGATAGATAAGCTATGATTAATTGAAAAAGTTCTTAAAACTACTTTTGAAAACAGAGATTGCCAAATCAGGTGGGGTATTTGAGCCCATTATTTACGGTCGTTATTCCATGGATTATACCCTATTGAATATAATGATGCCGATAAAACTAACCTATACTTTTGTAGTATAAAAACCGAGTCAGAAGTGTGAACAATAGTCATAAGGATGATTTTCTGGGATTGAAAAATATTGTGTTGGCCAACTTTCGGAGTATATTGTTTACACCTTGCTCATTGTAACGGACCCCCTCGTTGAGTTGATATTGATGAGAGAGCGTCAGTACTAACGCCAAACAAACCTCACAGCTTTAATATGTTTGCCATTCTTCAATACATTGAGTGTATTTAGGGATAAGATCACTGTAAACAAAATTCTGATAGAAGGCCCAGTGATTCATAAATCAGAAACCTCCATAATTACCTCGACAAATTCTCTTGAATTTCCACGAAAAATGCTTTCCAAATTCCAGGAAAATGTCTTCCATTTATATGGGAAGTTCCAAACAATTTAAATGGAAAGTAGTCTTCATATTACACGGGTGAAATTTGGCTCAGTTGATTTTCCATAGAAAATTCTTTTGAATATCTGCAAAAAATCACATTTTTCCATAGGAAATATGTACTTTTGAATTCCCTTACTAAGCTAAGTAAAACAATTCAGTGCATTCAAATTTGAAGTGCCATCAGTTAATAACAAGTTTTTACACCGAAAAGTTATTGCGGCATCTACCGAATTTCATGGATCTTTGAAGATTGGTTTATACAAGTGGAGTATCATTATTTGTGGCACTAAAGAATGCCTAACTATTTTTAAATTCGTTGGAAGTTAAACATTCAGAAAAGCGTTTTGTTTTAAACTAAGCATAATTCATAAATGAAAAATATTGTGACTGGCATTGTAAAGTTCATACCTTTTTAATGTTTTGCCATAAAAATGTCAAGAAAATGTACAAGATGCTTGTCGTATTCGGAAGAGACGGCTTCATCCGAATCAGCCGTCTCCAGCTGCTGCCCGATCCGCAGCAGCTCGGAAGCATTACTTTTTCCCGCGAAATAGACCAGTGCATGATGACGTAGGTTGACAGTTCACAGAGTTTTTTCACCAGGATTTAGTTTCCGGCGAAGTTTCCGATAAAATTGTTTCGCCATTTCATTCGTATGTAGATGTCCTTTGCAGTTGATTTCATGCTGAATGCAAAGAACATCACTGAAATATTCGGATCACAGCAGTTTTAAGCTAAAAATATGAATTTTAATTTTCCTCTCATCGATTTTTCTTCTAACACCTTGTAAACAGATCTTGTGAACTGTCAAAATAAATGAGGTTAAGTTAGAGTTTCCATTGGTCTATACATCACAAAACTGAAGGCTAATTCCGCTCATCTGTCACTCACGGCTCCACCTCAGTCCCCCGAATCCCAGCACCCCGAATGCCATTACCCCGAAGGCCACTACCCCGAATGGGACAGTGCCCCGAAAGTCATTACCCCGTATGGGACACTACCCCGAAATCCATTACCCCGAAAGGCAATTACCCCGAGAACATTTAGAATCTATAGTATTCTATTAGTATGTTTAACACCAACAGATGAATCGCAATAGTTTTTAATCAACCAGTTTAACCAACGGTTTTGATTTTTCTTCTAATTAGCTTTAACTGTCATTCCTGTCATTATGACCTGGAAAAGTACTGTTTCACGAAATGGAGTGAGAGATCCTTTTTTCCAACAGAACGCGTTTTCCCGGTATAAGGCGAACAGAAGAGATGATGCCTTGTTTAATGAACTAGTTTGCCGGGATAAGGCTTACAGGGTAAATATGATCTTTTTTTTTAATAAACGCGTTTGCCCGGTATAAGGCAGAAAGAAGAGATGATAACTTCTTTAAATGGACGTGTTTGCCCGGTATTAGACAGACAGAGGAGATGATGCCTTCTTTAAATGGATGGGTTTGCCCGGTATAAGGCACACCGAGGAAATAATGCCTTGTTTAAATGAACGCGTTTTCCTGGTATAAGACAGACAGAGGAGAAGACGCCTTCTTTAAATGGACGGGTTTGCCCGGTATAATGCAGACAGAGGAGATGATATCACCTTTTAATGAACGTGATTATACCTCGATAAGGCAAACAGAGGAAATACTGCCTTTTTAAAAGGAACGTCTGCTCGATAGAAGGGGAAACGAGATAATGCCTTCTTTAAGTCAACGCAACTTCCCGAAGACGAACAAGATCTCCCTCTCTCTCACTCTCATACACAAACTCTCACTCACTCACTTCCTCTGTCTCACTAATTATTACTCATTCACCCACTCTCATTCATTCACCCACTTTTACTCACTTAATCACTCTTACTCACTCATCCACTTTAACTCATTCACTTACTTTCAATCATTCGCTCTCTCTTTCTCGCTCACTCTTACTCACTCGCTCTTACTCGTTTACTCTTACTCGCTCACTCACACACTCACTCTTACTCACCCATTCACCTCCTCGTCGCTTCATCCAGAATCTGTTGCTTTTACTACAGCGTCCAAGGAACAACTTCTATCTTGTTGCCCTAGTAGCCATGCTGACGTGGACCGCAATTGCCTCCAACTCTCTGAATTGTGCATGAAAACGTGCTGCATAGTCTCCCCCTGCCATTCAGGAATCTTGAAGAGTGCCATACGAAGTGGAACAGGATCTTACGGAGTAAGAATACTTAGTTCCATACTGCATTAAAACAATTTCAGTTCCAATTATTGTTCATTCATATGAAATTTGAATAAACTTTTATACTGTAACATTTTTTTCATTGAAATGAAGTATTAACTTGAAATAATGACTACTTCGGGGTACTGGCTCATTCGGGGTAGTGTCTCATTAGGGGTAATGGCATTCGGGGTAGTGACTCATTCGGAGTTGTGGCGTTCGGGGTAGTGGCCTTCGGGGTAATGGCATTATGGGTAATGGAATTATGGGTAGCGTCGTAGAGTCTTCCTACAATGCTTAGTATGGCTTTATAATGTTTTACGTAGTTTTCGTCAAGCAGTCGTTTCTTCTAGAAAGAATCTAACGAAAAGATTTCGCTTTTCGCCGACAGCAGGACTTTCGATGGTTTACCGTCAAATCGCTGGAGACGCCAGCTCAATGAAGGAATTTCTGCAGCAATCATTTGCATCCGCCGCCGCTCGAACTGATATTGACGCTATCGAAGCGACAGCGTCTTGCTTCGACGCGTGTTCGTGATTCCGCTACTGATGTCAACTGCTGCTTTAGTCGCGTACTGCTGCTTTTCAGCCTACACGATGGGCAGAATGTTATTCGGTGCTGAGCTGACGAACATTCGGTACACTTCATAGCTCCTTCCAGCCTCAAAGGCCCCATGATTTCGAGAAATTTGCACAACTAGTCCCGAGTGTCGCGTTCACATTGGACATCATATACTCCATCGACCACCTCATTCAGAAACGGCTCCAGAAGCACCAGAGGGAAAGTCATTTGGTTCCGATAGGATGCAGTATCCAGCTCATGAATGACCAGAACCGCTGGCCAAGTGAAAACAGCATCAGCATAAACCGATTATGCATGAAGGAGGGAGACGCTCTCTCAGCCAAAATGAATTTCGTATTCTGTTTCAAGATAGACGTTTCCAGATGCACTGATGTACATAACATTTGATAGTTCGACCACCTTCATCTAATTCCACTAGTTCAGCGGTTCTCAACCTGGGGTACATGTACCCCCGGGGGTACCTTCGCTGGCTCCAGGGGGTACCTCGGACAAAAATGCGTAATGGCGGATGTATAACAGTTTCAGTAAAAATCATTGATAATATTTTAGTAATTTTTAATTCTAAAACTTTGTATTGTACATGTCGATCAGTAAATCAAAGATTTTTGAATCCTGCCTACCCCATGTATGGGAAAGGCTGTGGGACACGGACAAAAGATCATAAAGACAAAACGTCGAATAAATATATTTTCAAAATCTGCAATGTAATCTAACAGATTGAAACAAAATGTAAATAATATTCAATTATATATAATAAAATGTTTCTGAATTAAAATCTATTAACTTCGTTGCCAGATGCTCCTTCCAAGTGTCTTAGAAGCCTCCTTCCAAGAGTCTCAGAAGTCTCCTCCCAAGTGTCTCAGAAGCCTCCTTACAAGCAGCTCGAAAGCCTCCTTTCAAGAGGCTCGGAAGCCTCCTTTCAAGAGGCTCGGAAGCCTCCTTTCAAGAGGCTCGGAAGCCTCCTTGCAAGAGACTCGGAAGCCTCCTTGCAAGAGACTCGGAAGCCCCCTTGCAAGAGACTCGGAAGCCTCCTTTCAAGAGGCTCGGAAGCCTCCTTTCAAGAGGCTCGGAAGCCTCCTTTCAAGAGGCTCGGAAGCCTCCTTTCAAGAGGCTCGGAAGCCTCCTTTCAAGAGGCTCGGAAGCCTCCTTTCAAGAGGCTCAGGCCTCCTTTCAAGAGGCTCAGAGCCTCCTTTCAAGAGGCTCAGAAGCCTCCTTTCAAGAGGCTCAGAGCCTCCTTTCAAGAGGCCTCAAGCCTCCTTTCAAGAGGCCCGGAAGCCTCCTTTCAAGAGGCTCAGAAGCCTCCTTCAAGAGGCCCCAGCCTCCTTTCGAGAGGCCCCAGCCTCATTTCAAGAGGCCTGGAAGCCTCCTTTCAAGAGGCTCAGAGCCTCCTTTCAAGAGGCTCAGAAGCCTCCTTTCAAGAGCTCAGAAGCCTCCTTTCAAGAGGCTCAGAAGCCTCCTTTCAAGAGGCTCAGAGCCTCCTTTCAAGAGGCTCAGAAGCCTCCTTTCAAGAGGCTCAGGCCTCCTTTCAAGAGGCCTGGAAGCCTCCTTTCAAGAGGGCTCAGCCTCCTTTCAAGAGGCTCAGAAGCCTCCTTTCAAGAGGCTCAGAAGCCTCCTTTCAAGAGGCTCGGAAGCCTCCTTTCAAGAGGCTCAAGCCCTCCTTTCAAGAGGCTCAGAGCCTCCTTTCAAGAGGCTCAGAAGCCTCCTTTCAAGAGGCTCTCGGAAGCCTCCTTTCAAGAGGGCTCAAGCCTCCCTTTCAAGAGGCCTCAGAAGCCTCCTTTCCAAGAGGCTCAGAGCCTCCTTTCAAGAGGCTCAGGCCTCCTTTCAAGAGGCTCAGAAGCCTCCTTTCAAGAGGCTCAGAGCCTCCTTTCAAGAGGCCTGGAAGCCTCCTTTCAAGAGGCCTCAGAAGCCTCCTTTCAAGAGGCTCAAGCCTCCTTCAAGAGGCCTGGAAGCCTCCTTTCAAGAGGCTCAGAAGACTCCTTTCAAGGCTCGGAAGCCTCCTTTCAAGAGGCTCAGAGCCTCCTTTCAAGAGGCTCAGAAGCCTCCTTTCAAGAGGCTCAGAAGCCTCCTTTCAAGAGGCTCAGGCCTCCTTTCAAGAGGCCTGGAAGCCTCCTTTCAAGAGAGCTCAGAGCCTCCTTTCAAGAGGCCTCAGAAGCCTCCTTTCAAGAGGCCTGGAAGCCTCCTTTCAAAAGGCTCAGAGCCTCCTTTCAAGAGGCCTGGAAGCCTCCTTTCAAGAGGCCTCAGAGCCTCCTTTCAAGAGGCCTGGAAGCCTCCTTTCAAGAGGCTCAGCCTTCTTTCAAGAGGCTCAGCCTCCTTTCAAGAGGCCCAGAGCCTCCTTTCAAGAGGCTCAGAGCCTCCTTTCAAGAGGCTCGAAGCCTCCTTTCAAGAGGCCCGGAAGCCTCCTTTCAAGAGGCTCCAAGCCTCCTTTCAAGAGGCTCAGGCCTCCTTTCAAGAGGCCTCAGCCTCCTTTCAAGAGGCTCAGAAGCCTCCTTTCAAGAGGCTCAGCCCTCCTTTCAAGAGGCTCAGAAGCCTCCTTTCAAGAGGCTCAAGCCTCCTTTCAAGAGGCTCAGAAGCCTCCTTTCAAGAGGCCCGGAAGCCTCCTTTCAAGAGGCCTGGAAGCCTCCTTTCAAGAGGCTCAGAGCCTCCTTTCAAGAGGCCTGGAAGCCTCCTTTCAAGAGGCCTCAAGCCTCCTTTCAAGAGGCTCAGGAAGCCTCCTTTCAAGAGGCCTCGGAAGCCTCCTTTCAAGAGGCTCAGAAGCCTCCTTTCAAGAGGCTCAGGAAGCCTCCTTTCAAGAGGCTCAGAAGCCTCCTTTCAAGAGGCTCAGGCCTCCTTTCAAGAGGCTCAGAAGCCTCCTTTCAAGAGGCCTCAGAAGCCTCCTTTCAAGAGGCTCAGAGCCTCCTTTCAAGAGGCTCAGAAGCCTCCTTTCAAGAGGCTCAGAGCCTCCTTTCAAGAGGCTCAGGCCTCCTTTCAAGAGCTCCAGGAAGCCTCCTTTCAAGAGGCTTAGAAGCCTCCTTTCAAGAGGCCTCAAGCCTCCTTTCAAGAGGCCTGGAAGCCTCCTTCAAGAGGCCTGGAAGCCTCCTTTCAAGAGGCTCAGAAGCCTCCTTTCAGAGGCTCAGAAGCCTCCTTTCAAGAGGCCTGGAAGCCTCCTTTCAAGAGGCTCAGAAGCCTCCTTTCAAGAGGCCTGGAAGCCTCCTTTCAAGAGGCCTCAAGCCTCCTTTCAAGAGGCTGGAGAGCCTCCTTTCAAGAGGCTCAGCCTCCCTTCAAGAGGCCTGGAAGCCTCCTTTCAAGAGGCTCAGAAGCCTCCTTTCAAGAGGCTCAGAAGCCTCCTTTCAAGAGGCCTGGAAGCCTCCTTTCAAGAGGCTCAGAAGCCTCCTTTCAAGAGGCTCAGAGCCTCCTTTCAAGAGGCCTCAGAAGCCTCCTTTCAAGAGGCCTGAAGCCTCCTTTCAAGAGGCTCAGAGCCTCCTTTCAAGAGGCTCAAGCCTCCTTTCAAGAGGCCTGGAAGCCTCCTTTCAAGAGGCTCAGAAGCCTCCTTTCAAGAGGCTCAGAAGCCTCCTTTCAAGAGGCTCGAGCCTCCTTTCAAGAGGCTTGAAGCCTCCTTTCAAGAGGCTTGGAAGTCTCCTTTCAAGATGCTTGGAATCCTCCTTTCAAGAGGCTTGGAAGCCTCCTTTCAAGAGGCTCGGAAGCCTCCTTTCAAGAGGCTCGGTAGCCTCCTTTCAAGAGGATTTCAAGCCTTTTTCCAAGAGGCTCTAAAGGCTTCTTTCAGGAGGCTCGTAAGCCTCTTTTTAAGAAGCTCGGAAAACGGCTTACAAGAGGCTCGTAAGTCTACTTTCAGGTGGTTCGGAAGCCTCCTTCCAAGAGGCTCGGAATCCTCGCTTCAATATGCTCGTAATTTCTATTTTCAAGAGGTTTAGAAGCGTCCTTTCAAGATGCAAAGGAAGCCTCCGTTTAAGTAGCTCGAAAACCGCCATCAAGAGGCGCGGAAGCCTACTTATAAGGGATTCAAAAGCTGAAAGGAGCTTCCCTTCAAAGGGCTCGGAATTATTTTTTCAATAGGATTGGAAGCCTACTTTCGAGAGGGGGTACCTCAATTAATACAAAAGTTTGAAGGGGTACCTCTCACGAAAAAGGTTGAGCACCACTGCACTAGTTGATTGTGTACGGTTTCTCACATTTGTTATCCGTTGTTGTTCTAAATTTTCCAAATGTTGCAGCTAAATATGTCCAAGTGCAAAATGGAACTTCGTCGTTTTGTCGTGATGAATAATTTAGTGGAATGCTGTTAGCTTGAGATCACTTAAGATCTGTTTGGTGGGGTTGTAAGTTCATTCGCAGTGCGATTGGACACCTTGGTATGTGTCGAAACGATCACTTCAATTTTCCAGGTCATACCACTCTGATTGCTGCGTGAACTTCTGCTGCTTATTTTTAATAATACGTCGAAAGTCGATAGTTGATATCCATTCGAAGTACTGAAACTCGCTTTCTGCCCTTTGTCTTGGTCTGCCACGTGATTCTTTATAACTTCATTTTGTGCGTTCTTGTCAAAGAGATTTACAGGGTGTCTGCAAATTATCCGTACAACAAGACAGGTTTTTAAATATATATATTAAACATGCATTGCATGTTATTATAATAGGACTACATAAACCAAGCTGAATTTGTTAACATTCAAATGACCCCTATATCCTGAGTTGTACGCCTTCGATCGTGTTGGAAAAAAATCACGATGGCCGCTCGTTTATATACAGATACTTTTCTCACATTTTTGACGATTGTGACATGATTTCAATTGTCTCGATAATATGTTCGGTGTTTTGATAACTGTTGATTTCAAGATAGACCATACCGAATGATAAATTCAATCCAAATCAGGTGAATAGGGAGGTTTTGGATTTGTAGAAGCAAACTATCAAAATCTGTACGGATAATTTGCAGACACCCTGTAATCATTTTTCAAAAAAGCACATTCTCAATAGTTAGCACGTATCAAGTTGGGTAACAATTGGGGCCAGTTGTTCTGCTGTGAAATTCAGGATGCATCAAATATGAATAGAGTAGAGAGATGTTCGAGATTACCGACATGTGCCGCATTTGATAGGTCTCCTGCTTGTTTGGAGCGCGATCTCGTTCCAATTCTGCAAATAAATGTGCTACTTTGTTTGCGACAAAGTTTTTTGAAGTGTGTCTCCTTACTTGCTGCAAGTGACCATAAACGCAGTCTGCCATATTCACCAACTACGAAAACCGCAGGAGGCTGTGAGCAATTCAAAAATCGTCGCAAAGTTAGACCAGGCTTAATAAATTTGCATTTTTTTCTCATCTTAAGGTCACTCCTCACGGAATCCAAGATTAAAAGTGCTCGCGTTTTCGGGGGCACACCACTCGATACGGAAGCAACGCACAACTGTCATTTTTATTTTTTTCTCGCATGCTGCGACGCAGCAAAGCTAAATCAACAAAAATGACAGTTGTGCGCCGTCTCTGAATCGAGTGGTGTGCCCCCGAAAACGCGAGCACTTTTAATCTTGGATTCCGTAAGGAGTGACCTTAAGTCAAGTTATGCGCAGTAAAGTACATTGAAGACGTTCTTACAGCTCATTCTTTAATATTCAGAACACAAACCAGTGTACCAAGATTAACTTTGAATTAAATATTAACTCGAGTGTTGAACACAAAAATTATTTGATGTCAGACTCTGAGAATATAATCCCGTTTCTAATAATTATATTTACTGTTTCCTGCGAGTGGGCTAACTTCAATCCCAGAACGAGTAATTCAAATGACTGTAGTTCCACAAACTGTGTATTGAAGTTTGTACATCTACCATTATTGTAGACATACACATTATAAGTCGATAAACAACCACAGCATAAATATAAATAGAACGAAATACACAACAGAAATAAATTTCCAGCGAGACTTCTGCTATGGCGTCTCAATGACATAAAAATATTAAGAAAAAGTGCCTAATAATGTGAATTTTTCGGTTATAAATTTTGTTCCGACGCCATGTGAACAAACACTCAGTTATGATCCAATGTTTTGCAAACCAAACTTATGCCGGAAAAATCTTGTCGTTGCTAGTAACTAAGTTCCTACCATTTAATTCACATTTGTTTTTGATAGCTTTAATGGGAAAATAAAATGAAAACAAATCTTGTTTTTATATTGGAAAAGCTGTGCACAACATACAAAAAATATGTCAAACGGACATCCTAAACTTAAGCCAATCATGCGTATTTTGTTTGAAAAATGCGGAGAATGTTGAGTTTTTATGTTAAGACATTTGATTGTTACTCTCATGCATAGTCATATGGATATAATAGTCGCAAAATATGTTCAACGCAGCTCGATCACACGCATGCGATTATGCACTGATAAACATCCAAAAAAGAAGAAAAAAATAATTACTCTTTTGAGCGAGAGAACAACACGATAATAAACATCAACATATATAAGAAGGAGGCATACATACAAGACAAATTTAAAATTAAACCAACCGACAGGTGAAAGAATGATTCAAGATGTTATAAAGTAATGCAAGTACATATGAAAATATTATACAAAACCAATGATGATTTTAGAGAAATATTATTACCTAAAGAGCAAAACAAAGAATCGTTACGGGGTGAGATTGAACAAACAAAAAAAAAACAAATTACAAACACAAAAAAAAACACAACCCAAGCATAAATCTAAGCTGTAAGAAATTAGAGAGACTTATTATTGCAACTACTAAATAGTGACGCAAAAGATACAAAGAAAAAGACATAAAAAACAAATTTATTATATTGAAACCCAACCCCCGCAAGTCGGTGCATCGTTGACTCTTTGTTGTATGATAAACCAGAGGAAAATTATAAGGAAATGAAGACACGCAAAAATAAGAAGAAGAGGCATGATTAAGGAATGCACCCGCAGGCTGGAACGAGTAGCAGCAAATGGTAGTGAAAATGCTGAATCCAAACGCTAGACAAACTATTAATAAGTGAATCAAGACAAACAATTATGGGTAGTCACAGGTAATGTTAATGCCGCGCGCCGCGTGGCACCACTGAAGATGGCGTTGAAATGTTGGCCCGTAGCACTGTAGGCGGTGAGGTGGATCTGAATGACGATTAATATTGAGTAGAATATGCTATTGAACAGATTACAATAATGAAACAGCCATCACAGCCACACTGTGGCACTGTGCGGATTGTGGAAGAGTAGCAAATACAGAGTACGCATTAAAAACGGCATCACACCCCAGATAAGGACAAGGGATAACACAACGTTCTGGAAGCATAGGCATTATAAATTCACAACAAAAACACACAGAAAACACATACACACGTACGCAGTTCATGAAATATGTAATATTTTGTGATGATATTATTATTATTATTATAACATAAAAATTATTGAATAAAAGTAATCGTTTCAAACAAATACCTAGAAGTGTTTAAAACTTATTTCTATCCGAAAATACGCAATGATTGTAGATTCGCACAATTCCTTTTGTGGTTTCCCTCATATTTACCGTCATTAAGATGTCCGCAACGAAAAAAGTTTCAAAATAGTGTATGGGAAGGTCGGAAAAACCGAAAATTTCCACATTTTGTAGAAACATCTAACATTTTGGCGAGCCAAACGCCCTAGTGACACTAACCTACAAAGTACCTGCGTCTCCACGGACTATCCATACCAGAATGCTGATTCGCCGGCGCGTGGTGCTTTGTTCCCTAGGAGCTGCCAGCTAAAAAGCGTTTTGCCTCATGAGTTTTCCGGCACCAGAATATTACCGCTTTTTTAAATGTGAATGTTATCAATATGATTGAGATTTTTGTCAATTTTTGAATGGCATCAACTAGCTATCTTGTTTAACTGATGCATAATGTAAAATACCCATGAATAGCGTTACAAATAATCCAATAAAGCAGTGTTTGCTTAGCTAGGGCAAATTTCCCCCTTTCCCTTCCCATAATAAAAAAAAAGTTCTGTGCAATGATGTTGTCCATAGTTGGGTAAGTGAGAAAAATTGTCAAATGTTTCAAAAGCAGGGTTGGATAGATACGGGGAATCGATTGTAATTATTTTTGGCAAACTTTTTTTTTGTTAACAATATAAAGTGATATTAAATTGGAGTCTCGTGTAGTGTATCTCAAGGCTCAAAACTTTGGCAACATTGTTGATTAGATTAAATGTGTCTCAAGTGCAAGTGCAAGATTTTAAGTGATATTTTTTGTGTTTATCTAGCTCAATTCCTTCGGAAATGCAAATGTGTTGGTGCTGAACAAAACTGCCGATAGATTCCTGCTGCTATTGTTGTATGCTGTCCTGTTGGTGCTTAAAGTCTAGTATGTTGCTTATACGGAATGGGTTTACGGAAAATTTGATCAAATTACCAAAGTGAATTTGACATCTGGTTCAGTATGGAAGAAATGTCACTTTTCTGTAGGAATAGTATGGATTATTTTTTTCCGTAAGGAAAAGTGACAGCTCCATTTACTTTACCCAGCAAGCGTTATTAGCATTTCGAAATTTTCTCTACTTGTCAGCTCCGTACTGCTAACGTAATTTCAGTAGCGGAATCATTCCGTGATTAGGGTGACCATATGAAAATTTTCAAAAGGAGGACAATTCCTTCAAATCGTGCCAAAAAGGAGGCCATTTTATTGAAAAAGGAGGACATATGAATGAAATAACCAACTCGGAAATTTCCTGTATTTGATATTAAATTAACTGATTTTTCGGGGCGTCAAGTCAAATACGACATACAAATTTATTAAAATAAAAAAAAAGAAAGAACGAACTCACCATCTTTATAGTGAGATTCTATTAAACAAGCTTCACTCTATCTGAATAATGGTACACAAATGTTTGGTGTATCAATATGCTGGCAGCAATGCACAGAATTTTAGCAAGAAAATCTGGAATAATATTAGTTTTCGATTGACTTAACCATCGCATACATCGCAACGTTGAGCAATAGACAACTGATTGTATATTACTTAATACACCCAAAAGACCAGCGGAGATTATTCCTTGAATACCAACAAGTTCATGGCATGCGAATGCATCTAGACGGCGTGCACCTTGACCACGATGCTTTCAATAGTTGTTCATAGAAATTCAAAAATGTTTTCAGGCTGGATACAACTACGGAGATTTTCATGACGATTTTGAAGCTTTGCGAGGTATTATTTTCTGATGAATTTAAGAAAGATTTTTCATTTACTGTAAATTAGGAACTTTATGTTTGATTAGAGAACATCGTTGACTAGGGAATATATGTTTGCACCCGTCTTTGAAATGGGGTCATAAGTTTGAGTCCCATGTTTCCTCCAACACATTTTATCAAGCTCTTTTAGTGGAATGTCTTTACCTGTTATGGGACCACGTTGCGGTTGAATCAAATGGAATAGTACAAAACTCGACTCATGACAGGTGACCATTTTTAGATTTCTTTAGATTTATTTTTAGGACACATACCATGTGCTACGATCGAAATAAGATTCAAACAACCAATGTATGCTTTCTCGCAGCACAGCTTGAGAAGCATTTGAATCATTTTATTCTTAGCCCATTATTCACAATTTCGTGAAATTATCAAACTCTTATCTTCTTCTTCTTATTGACATTACATCCCCACACTGGGACAGAGCCGCCTCACAGCTTAGTGTTCATTAAGCACTTCCACAGTTATTAACTGCGAGGTTTCTAAGCCAGGTTACCATTTTGCATTCATATATCATGAGGCTAACACGATGATACTTTTATGCCCAGGGAAGTCGAGGCAATTTCCAATCCGAAAATTGCCTAGACCGGCACCGGGAATCGAACCCAGCCACCCTCAGCATGGTCTTGCTTTGTAGCCGCGCGTCTTACCGCACGGTTAAGGAGGGCCCCTATCAAACTCTTATATCAAATCATTATTTGACATCTTCTAATACACTTCACTAATGTTTGGTATTAACATTGATTTTAATCGAAAACTAGATGGAAAGGGTTCCAAGTTGGAAACGAATTAAACGCAAATGTATACAGTGTTGACCCGATTTTGTCACTCCCCGATTTTGTCTACCCCCGATTTTATCACGTTTTCGACCCGATTTTATCACGTCCCGATTTTGTCACGTTTTCGACCCGATTTTGTCACCCCAAAAAATTTTGTCATTCTTTTTATTTTCGTAAATAATACCAAAAATAACATTGATTTTCATGAAATAACTTTCACCGCCTGTAGTTTATTACGAACGACTTCTGAGTACCTGGGAAATATTCTGTAAGCAATTTCGACAACAAATAACGGGTACCGTTCACGCATTTGGCCTTTCCAATTCATAAAATGATTCATATTTGTGGAATGAATTAAAAAAAATGAAAATATTTCCAATTTTGTCACATACCCTGTTTTATCACCCCAAAATTCACCAGGGGGGTGATAAAATCGGGATATTACTGTATTTACAACCGAAATTAATGTCTAGCATTGTCAATTGTTCCCTCAAAATGTACAAAAAGGAGGACATTTCAGCTCAAAAGGAGGACATCCGATTTTTATCGAAAAAGGAGGACATGTCCTCCTTTAGGATACCATATGGTCACCCTATCCGTGATCATTCCGCATCCTATCTCTTTCAGTAGCGAACTAGCCTTAAGAGTAGTGTTGTGCGATGCGAAAGGAGGATTGAGAATTGGTCCTGAAGTACTACCACAATAGAAAGAACGATGGTTGAAGATTTTCTGATTTTGTTGTTTGGTCAATGTTCTTGGAACTGGAAAACTAACATGACAGAGGATTGAAAACTCAACAAAGTGTTGTTTTGCGATTTTTTTAACACAACCAAAAAAAACTGCACGTTGTTTCCCCCTGAAAAAATACGTAGATTTTATCCACCTGAAATTCACGTAACTATTACCTGATTTTCCGATAGAATTTTCACTCTACGTGAAAATCAGGAAAGTTCTACCTGAACTTTGGATAGAATTCACCGGACACGTAAGTGTCACCTGAATTTTCCGAAGCATTTGCAGTTACGTTTGCTCATAAAATGTACCTGAAAATTCAGGTGGAAACAACGTTTACATTATTCGGAGTGCACAGTGTTAAAATAATAATCGAAGATACGAAATGGAAGCATGAATATTATTAGAATGTGATTTGAATTTCTAAATCGAAGCAATCGGCGTTCAAATAGTAGGCGCCTATTGACACAATCCGCTACTACGCTACTACCACATAACATATAGGCATCTTTGCCGTGGAATGCGGTCCTTCCATGATTTTGGAACTCTAGCGAACCTAGCGGTGGAAGTCAAGCTTTACTGGACAACGCGCATTAGACAGAGCAGCATCGCATGTTTTGCTTTCTCTTTCTTTCGCCTTGGATATACGGGAGTGCCATTCGTCGATTGTTGATACACAAAGAGCCTACTTTGAAATTTGCAGTTTGTTCTATGATGTCTATCTGTTTTGTGCTACTACCACAGTACGTTCGCTAGTAGTTCATGGAAATGATTCGGTTTGGCATCGCTGTGTATGACTGCAGACAACTGTCAGCAAATAGCTTGTGTGCTAATTTTAATATTGAATACAAGATTTAATAGATTTAAAGAAACCGAACCGAACGGGTGGCCAATAAAACTCGTCAATTAAGTAGTATCGTTTAACCCGCATGAGTCCTTTCAGGGAAGTTTAGAGAAAATAGACCGCTGCTGTTGTTATTGTTGTTTCTTCTATTGCTTCATTGCTATTGCTAAGTAGTGGTGTTACGTTATGCGAGAAAGAGATTGAAACCTGGTACTGAAGTACGTTTGCTAGTAGTACATACGAAAACGATATGCTTTACTACAGGTGTGGGCCAAACTTACTTACTGAAAGATCTCCACCTTGAGCGATGCCCAGCTATCGCTTTAACCTGTAGCCAGGTTAGATTTCAGTCGACTTCTTTTATTTCTTTATTGAAGCTTCGCCGCCATGAGCCTCTGGGTCTGCCTCTGCTAATGCTTGTTTGCAGAATTAGTTTCCGCCCCTACGTAGAGTGTGGCAGACCTAGCCCCACATCCGATTCCGAATTCCTGTTGCTATTGGCCTCTGGTGACAACGACGATTGAGCTCGTTGTTTGAGATCCAGTTGCGAGGCCACCAGGCCCGAGTTATTTACAGCAGGCATCAGTTGATGAACACCTGCAGCCGTTGAGTGTTCTACACACACCATGTTTCGCTAGCGTATATCAGCACAGATTTCACGTTACAGTTGAAAATTAGTATTTTGGTGCGTTCACTTATCTGCCTGTTTTTCCAGACATTTCCAGATAAGTCGCAAAGGCAGCCTTTGTTGTCTGACGCCATTTGGCTACCAAGATATTGGAAGCCTTCAATATTCTATATTTCGGCTACTGTGAACATGGAAGGGGTCACCGTGTTTACATCCAACGATTTGATGTTGATGACCAAACAAATTTTGTTGATGTTGATGACCAAACCTGCCGAAGAGGAGCGCTCGGCAAGGTCGTTGAGCTTACTCTGCATATCAGAGCGCCGTTGAGCGAGCAGTGCAACGTCATCACCCCTTGCGTCTCAGGGCGCCTCACATATTCTCGAGATTGAGACGGTCGAAAGCTTTTTCGTAGTCTGTGAATACCTATATACCTGGCTACCAAGATATTGGAAGCTTTCAACATTCTCCACTGGTTTGGTTGCCCGGCTACTGTGAAACTGGAAGGAGTCACCGTGTTGGATTGTTGAATCGTTGGATGTAGATTTGGTTTTGTTGACGTTGATGACTAAACATGCCGAGGAGGAGCATTCGGCAAGGTCGTTGAGCTTACTCTGCATATCAGAGCGCCGTTGCGCGAGGAGTGCAACGTCATCAGCCAATTCGAAGTCGTTTAGGTGCTCCATGGTTATAGGCTGCCATAACAGCCCGCGGTTTGGTTCACGGTCAATCGCATGTACCAGAATCTCGTCGATTACGATGAGGAACAGTAACGGTGATAGAATACATCCATGCCTCACACCAGCTACGACCCGGATAGGGTCGGTCAGGACCCCACTGTGCAGCACTCTACACGAAAAGGCCTCGTACTGTGCTTCGATGAGGCCGATGATTTTCTCAGTAACCCCCTTGCGTCTCAGGGCGCCCCACATATTCTCGTGATTGAGACGGTCGAAAGCTTTTCGTAGTCAATGAATACCAAGTAAAAGGACTCTTGGAATTCGTTGACCTGCTCCAGAATTGCTGCCGCCGGAGAGTCGCATCGATCTTCTCCTGAATCCGGGCTAGGATAATTTTGCACAGAACTTTGAGAACGGTACACAGCAACATAATGCCTCGCCAGTTATCGCATACAGTCAGGTCACCCTTTTTGGGCACCTTTACTAAGATACCTTGCATCCAGTCGACCGAGAAAGTTGCGGTGTCCCAGATATTACAAAATAAACGATGCAGTAGTTGAGCGGATGTCATGGGGTCAGCTTTGAGCATCTCGGCTGATATGCGGTCGACCCCTGGGGCTTTATTCGATTTCATGCTTTGGATGGCTGTTTGAATCTCTAGCAGTGATGGAGCTTCGGTATTGACGCGTGTTATACGTCGGATCCTAGGCAGATCATGCCGAGGTGGTGATGGCCTGGCTGGCACTTGAAAAAGTTGTTCGAACTAGCGTTTCAGCTGGTCAGTTGGGTTGGTCAATAACTGATCATTCGCGTCTTTCACAGGCATCGTTGCATTTATCTTCGCCCCGCTTAAGCGTCGTGAGATATCGTAGAGGAGGCGAATGTCCCCGGTTGCGGCGGCTCTCTCTCCTTCGTCGGCCAGAGAGTCTGCCCACGCATGCTTGTCCCATCGACATGAGCGTTTTACTTCCTTCTCAAGAGCCGCGTATCGTTGACGGGCTAAGACTTTGGCTCCTCTGGTTTTGATCGCTCTATCGCGGCTTTGGCTTCTCTTCGCTCCTCTATCTTCCTCCAGGTCTCATCGGTGATCCATTGTTTTCTCTGGGTGCGTAGTTCGCCCAGATTGTTCTGATTGTGGCGATGAAGGCATTCTTGGTGGCGGTCCATTGGTCTTCCACGCTGCCACCTTCCGGAATATCTCTTTCCTCCTGCCGACGAATCCGCGCAATGCGCAGGCGTATTTCGCCGATGAGGAGGTGATGATCAGACGCGATATCGGCACTACGTTTATTCCGTACATCAAGAAGGCTCCGTTGCCATTTTTGGCTGTTGCAGATGTGGTCGATTTGATTTTCTGTAAAGCCGTCACGGGAGACCCACGTGACCTTGTGAACCAGTCGATGATGGAAGAGCGATCCCCCCATCACCATGTCGTTATTACCACCAATTCTGCGGACAGCTCTCCGTTTTCGCTCATTTCTCCGAGACCATGACGTCCCATAATGCGCTCATGGTTCGAGTTGTCGGATCCGATCTTCGCATTGAAGTCGCCCAAACAGATCTTGATATCACCCTTCGGAATTCTATCGACGACGGCATTGAGTTGACTGTAGAAGTTCTCTTTGTCTTGCAGATCGGCAGCATCGTTTGGCGCATAACATTGGATTATAGTAAGGTTTTGGACCCGTGTTCTAAATCTGGCAACGATTATCCTTTCACTTATAGGTTCCCATTTCATAAGCGCAGAGTGTGCCTGAGTGCTTAGTAGGAAGCCAACTCCGCGATGCCGGGGAGCGTGTTCACCTCGTAAACCAGAGTATAGCAGAACTTGTCCCGACGGCGTTCTGTGTTCTCCAAAGTTTGGCCAACGGGCTTCACTCAGTCCCAGGATCTCAAGCTTCATGCGGCGTGCCTCATTGGCAAGTTGTGCCAATTTACCCTGCTGGGCTAGGGTTAAATCGTTCCATGTTCCTATTCGTGCCCGTTGTTTCGCACTAAAAAATTCTCTCTCTCTCTCTGTGTGTGTGATTGGAAATTGTGTGATTGGATTTTTTTTCTGAATACGCACGCACGGTCAAAAATGGCTATCATTGTTTAAAAAGCGGCATCCCAACGTTTCCCTACGAAACCTGAGTGCTCTTTCCAAACAGCAAAATTAAAAAGTGAGTTTATTTATTTTCGAAAAAGAATGATTCTACCAAATATTGCGAAAATCAGAGATATGGTATATGTGTTTCCCATTGAATAGCTGATTTTTCATACAAAAACTTATAAAAAAAGTGGACAAACATGGACAAATGAAATACCATGGATTTGATGGGCCTGCATGTATACTTTCAGATAACGATTGAAATTTTTGCTAATATTTGCTACTAGCTGCAGTAGAATGCTCAGAAAAATATCACTTTTTCATGAAAAAACGCTTATAATATGCTTGAAAATGAAGCTATCAACCATCTTATGTAACCAAAAGATGCGCCATCCAAAGACCTTGAAGCGATGCTAAGACAGTTTTTAAAAATATTCTGAATTGATGAAAGTGGAAGCTAAAAACTATTTTTTTCGGGACCACCCTATCTAAATTTAGTAATTTTGTCATAAAACATCACCTATATGAGATAAAATAAATGTTTATTAAGCGAAAATGCTCAGAATTAAATTTTCTACAACTTTGTAGAACTATATGAACTCCTAACTCAAAAGGGTAAAAAAATACAATTCCAAAAAATTTTCACCGAAGGGCCACCCTAATGACAACTTACACCAAAAATAGATCTCTTCTTGTAGATCATTTCTTCTGAAGACGTCAAAACTCTAGCACTGATGGTTTTCGAGTTATCGATTTATGTCGTGAAATTTGACGAAACCGACCATTGTGCAGCGGTCCTGTGTAACGGAAAGCAAATTTCTGAGCAAGCTTGAATAGGTGGACCAAAATGTTAAACAAACTGGCTCACAAGATGTCATAAGGGATTCAACTAGCATTTTGAACATGGATGCATATCCATTCGACTTGTGCCGACAATGGAGTGTGTTATTGAGCAAACTGGCGAAAAATATGTGCAAGTTATCGAAATAAGCTGTCATTTATTTTCATTGTCCTTTACATGAACCAAACAATATTTGTTTGGCATTTCCACATAATTAGAAACAAAATCGCTCAAATTTAGGAACATGAGTAAAAGATTGTGTACAATTAGGCACCAGACATCGGTTTATAAAATGTATTTGATTTTTAATGAATTATTCAATAGTAACATTGATTCTACTATTATTAACATAGGTTTTACTTACCTGATCGGATGCTTTATTTTTGAAAATGGAGAAAACTGCACACAAAATGGTACAGTATCAATACTTTGATTCTTTCGGTGCACAATGGTAGGAATTGTCGAATTTTATGACATCAGTGCTAGAGTTTAACGTCTTCGGAACAGAAAAATCTGTTTTTTTTTTAATTTATTTTATTATTTATAGGGGAAAAGACGGCTTTGGCAGGTTTTGTTCTATTATTGGCAAGGGGGTTTTTGTCGACCAAATTTTATGAAATTTGGCCACAATATTCTTTGATATGCAAGGAATATTTAGGCCAAATTTGATAATAATCAGTCATAAAAAACCCCCCTGCCAATAAAAGAACAAAACCTGCCAAAGCCGTCATTCCCCCTACCTCATCTGAGAATTATCCTAATGAGGATGAAGGATGGGGAAAAGCCCTTTTGATGAGAAAAAATCCCATCAAAAGGGCATAAGAACCCCATATTTTTTCTACAATACAGTTTTACATAAATTGAGAAATCATAGTAAATAAAACATAATATACTAAAACAATATTTTCTCTTATGATTAAATAGTCAACTAATAAAAATAACAACACGTATGAAGGGATGAATCATGACGTCACTTAATCCATTTTCAACTCACCGTAAACAAAAGAAAAGAACAGGGGGCAACTTTTTTTACAGTTTATAGTAATTGGAAACAAACTCACCTTTCTATGTTGTCTAAAACAAGCTCTGGTTGGAGATGAAGTTGTTTGAGCCGGTTCTTGAAGATAGTTGCAGAGATGCTGTAGTCGAAAAGCGGGTAAACCTTGTTGAATTCTCAGCAAATAGCAGTGATAGGTTCATTTAGTCCGTAGTGAGTTCTCCTAAAGTCCAATCTCAAGGGGTTTCTTGGCCGTAAGGTGATTGTCGGTGCATTGATATTAATCTTTTCCAAAATTTGTGGCACATCAATCGAACCTAACAGCAACTTTCCAGCAAAAACTGCCCTTAAAGCCTCTCTACGGCTACGTAGAGTTTCCATTCCAAGGAGCCGGCAGCGAATTTCATATCGAGGCATGTTAGCTATTTCATTCCATGGAAGTAGTCTGAGGGCAAATTTGGTATAAGTTGCCATTTGAGTGGTCCCTTTTGTTACAAATGCTGTGAACTGTATTTTTTATTCTTTCGAATTAGAGGGTCCTACTATTCTACAAAACTGTAGGAAATTTTATTTTACGCATTTTTGCTTTAAAAATGATTTTATCTCATATAGGCAATGTCTTACAAAATTTATTAAAATGGTCCAGAAACCGTTGGTAGTTTCTGCTTTCTTCAATTCAATTCTTTTCAAAAACTGTCTTAGTGCATCTTTTGATTACATAAGATTGTTTCGAACTTGTTCAAGCATGTTATAAGCGTTTTCTCACGTAAACATATTATTATACTTAGTAGGGGAACAGGTGGGAAAATGAACACGTAAGGACTTGCGTTGAATTCAATCATAATACGAGGATAATTTGCTAGTTTTTCCACTTGGTCCAACAATTTAACTCATATTCTTATTGCACTGAACAATTTTTTCGCTAATAAACATTGTTTTATATAGTTTTTCATCGAAATAAAAAACATCGAAATTTCGTATGTCCAAAAATAGTGCGAGTAAAATGAACACTGCCTGGTGGTAAAATGAACATCGCTTCTAAAACCCTTTTGAAACATTTAATTTTCTTTTTTTAACTCTAGCTGTCTATATAACTATACTAACTATACTATATAACTGTCTATATAACTAGCTAAGATTACGAGAGCCTTTTGAAAAATCTGGTTAAACTTTTGAAAAGCTCTTGATTATCAATATATTAAAAAGAAGAAAAAAAGTTTTGAGAAATCATTTTTTTAAAATTAAATTAACATATTCAAAGTTTTATCTTGGTTATTTGATATGGTTTGTTTCTTGAATTTCCGCTTCACAATTGCACAACTTTTATCATAAATTTGTGAAAGTTTGATACAAGTGTTCATTTTACCTCCATACGTGTCTTGTGATAAATAACTCTTCTTCTAACTATGCAAACCAATAATTTTACTATTTACCCCTGCAACATCTTTGTGTAGGTTGTCCTATTTGCCGTTATGGTTATAACAGGTTTGAATCAATGTTATTATCAATTTATTATGAATTAGAGCTTGCGGAAAAATGGTTAAAAATTACATCAGACCCTATTTTTATGGCCTCGTTTGATATTTTGGATAGTAATAGTTATTCGTTCGATCTCAAAACCAAAACATTAGCTCAGGTACCTTATTTTATTTCGAGGAAAACGTGTGCGTGTTTTAACTTGTTTTAATATAAATATAGCCAACTGTTCATTTCACCACCTCTTCTCCTATACAAGAAAGTCAAAATGTAAAAGGAGACGCGTGGTGCATTGCTCTCAAATTTTTTTTTAGAAACTGGTGTTTTTACTTCAAATATTATTGAAATTGTCTATAAATTTTAGATTTCATGCTTGTTAACCACCGGCTAAAATGATCATACCCAAATTACAATTATTAAAATGTATTAGACATAAGATGTCAACGTATGAACATTTGACATCCCTGTAGTGATTCAGTAAAATCTGATAATTTCCACAGGGAATATACCTCGTGCTTTAGTACATTTACTTGTGTATTTTAGTACCTATGCCAACACTAACATTTTTGCATCTGCTTCTCACTGCTGTGAAGCGCGTGCCTCTCTTCGACGTTTTTGTTTATGTTCATTCCATGCTACTCACGAACCGGCCTTCAAGTCTCCAAAACAGACGCGAAACAGCTGCTGGCACGCTTTCTTGCTCTCTCAGGACAGTTCTTGTCTAATAAAACAAAGCATTCGCCAAGACCAAGAGAGTTGCCCAAGAGAGCAGCTGGGGACGCTACGATTTACGCCAAGTAAACGCTGATTACGTGACGATTGTCAGACAGCCATGGTTTGGTGCACCATGAATGAACGCCATCGAGAGGCAGCTGCAAGAGGTAAGTGAATGGTAAATGTAAATTGGGTTGAATATCACTGTATAGTGAAGTGTGCCAGCAGGAATGGGGTTACGACAGTTATTTCATTTTGTCGTTGGTAACAAATCGTTCTGGCTTTACAAAAGCAAACATGTTTTTTTAACGTTATTTGGATCAAAATGACGAGTAAAAAAAAAGTCATGTTAGGTTATATCTATCAGGATCCTTGGAAAATACGCCATGTTGCATATTCAAGTTAACGTACATCATTCGTAAGACATGTTAAAAAAATAATTTCGGTAGCATCGACTAATTCGCATTTTTTTTCAATAGTTATTTACAATTCGGGATTGTTTATAGGCTTGAACCGATTGAAGGAACCTATTACTTTGTCAAACAGAGCATTGTTAAATACATAATACATATTACATAAATGTCACAAAATATATTAACATTAATGTCATTTGACATAAATTTGGCACTAAAGCCGCCGATTTCAAATTCAGAGTACTGTCCTGTTAAATAAAGTATTTATTATGACGGAAACGAGTCAACCTAGGGCTGAAAGTCTCCTTAATAAAGACTAAAAAAAAGTTTTTATGAAGCGTTTACTTTATTTAACAGGACGTTTGCTGTTCATCAAAATAACAAAAAATGGAAAAAAGAAATTATTGGCACATTTGTCGCATGACACCCAAGTGGTATTTTTCATTAGTAAAATCTGAAGCTTCGAAAATTTTCCAAAAATAAACCCATTGTGCAATCCCCAGCAGATTGGGATGCGAAGTGTGAAGCGGTGATTTTAATCCAGTTCGGTAACTGACGGCAATTGTGGTGCTGTTCGTTTGGTTGCTAAATTTATGAAACAGCGTGGTAAACGGTGATGTCTGTGCGCGCACTTATGCAAAAATGGTACCGATGCTGGGCACCCGACGCTTGCTACTGATTGGGACGAAAGCGAGGAGGAGTGGGGGGCAAGTAACTTACACCTCGTGGGCTCGACTTTGACTATGTCGAGTGAGAGAAAGGATTTTTCAGTTGCAATGCGATGAGGTAGGTATCTTTAGCTGTGTTGTTGTACATATCGTAGAGGGTATTTCGAGTGTATTAATCGAGATATGCTTAAAGGTACCGATTAGCAGCGGCTGAGTCTGGGGTAAAATTTTGCGCTCAATATTGGGAAAGGTTATGAAACGATTTGCCACAAAACGATGTCATGTACTGGGTTTGTACATCTTTATGTTTACCAAATTGGTAAATTGTAACAACGTTTCTGAAGACATTCATATTACATTTCGTGAAAATTTTGTCAAAGTTAGCAATAGTAAAAAAGTAATGATTTTACGAAATCCTACAAAAATTGTATTTGTTTACTCATTTTGTTTTATCACATTTTAGGAACAAGCATTCTTCTTCAAATCCATCATTCTATGAAAAAAAATTTTGCTACTTTCTATACCGTTTTGACTCAAATCCCGAACATGACTCATAATCCGAACGTTGTTGTTTTAACGCCCTGAAACTTTTGGATACGGAGGATCAAGAAAACAGAAGAATTCAATATCCTTTGCTAAAAAAGAATCCGCGGATGAAATTAAAACAGCTATTTAAAAGCGAGTTTTTGGAATATGAGTCATGTTCGAGATTTGAGTCAAAACGGTACAATCTGTCTGTGAAAAAGGTAAAAAGTTGAAAATTTGGAAATTTGTGGGCCCAAAAATTTTAAAATTTTAAAATTTGGGGATTTAAGGGTTTCAAGATTTGAAAATTAAACAATTTTTTTTCTTTTTCTTCCTTATACCTATGAGCACCATCGTGTTAGTGTTATGACATAGGAATTCAAAAATAGTAAATCTACTTAGGAACCTTGCAGTTAGAAACTGTACATAGAAGTGCTTGATGATCACCAAAATGCGATACAGCAATTTTCAAAAGGGGGATCCGATAAGATGAGAGAATTTCGAAAGGTCAGAAAATCCTACAGAAATTTACAACTGCATATGGAAATTTTCCAGGAGTTTCCTATATATGTAGACATTTTGGAACACTCAGAACTTCTGGACAAGGGAATACCTAAAACTCATAGATAAGGAATTCGGGGAGTGAATTAAAAAAATATGAGTATAAACCAACCTTCCTCACAATTTCACAGAAATTCTTGTGGACGGAACATTTTAGAACTCCTATCGCAGGATTTTAGCAGAATACAAGGAGTAGAAATTTTCTATAACTCATAGGACAAGATTTCATCATAATTCTTGAGGGAGAAATACTCCAGAGATATTAAAGAGAGAGAGAATAATCTAGAATTTTTAGGATGAGATAAAAAATTGGGGGGGATCCTCGAACGATAAATTCCTGCAAATTTCTAAAGGAAGAATTCATCTTAATTTCTGGGGAAGGGATTCCACAAAATTCGTGCGAAAGGAATTGCCCTGATATTTGAAGCAGCAAAATTCCTGAATGAGTATTTAGGAGAGTTTCTTTAGAATGCAGGTGAGCCAGCCTAAGCCTGAAAACCTCTCAAAAAAATCCGTAGAAGGAATTCTTATTTTTAAACATGGTTAAAAATGCTTATAATACAGCAATCTGAATATATAAGAAACACATCAACACAATAAAACAATACAAAGCAATCATCAGTTTTTGTGTTAATTTGTGCCTCAAAAGTATGTTGCGAAAAATCGTTGTAGAGTACCTAGCGATGAATTAAAATCAAAGAGATGGAACACTGTGTTGAAATTGGAATATCCCAGAAGAAGAAATTCTAAAATAAAACTTATGTTAGAGTATTGCACAGTTCTTGAATAAAGAGTTCCTAGAATTCCTGAAGAAGAATTTCTCCAAAATAACTGGGAGAAAATTTCTTTTAGACTTTTAGAAAAAGGAGATGGGTGGGGGGTTCGGTTCTGTATTTCTTTAGATTTTTTGGTGGAATATTACCCCATGTTCTCAAACCTCCTGAGGAAGAAAATTCCCAGGATTTCTCAAGATGGAAGAACCAAGAATGATTTAAAAAATCACTTTCCCTGAATCAGGAATTTCTTAGAGTTCTAGTTAATTTGTTCATTTGACAGTCCTGTAATCCTTGGAGTAAAAATTCCCCATAATTTCTAAAGAGATAAATAATCAGAACTTCGGAATAGGAATTCGCAAGAACTCCCAGAGAAAGTATAACCCTGTTTTCTTGAAATATGAGTTTCCCAGATTTGCTAAAGAAGGCGTTCCGATCATGCAGCTGGTTCGGAAGAAAGAAAACTGCCGCTTGAATTTGCACGTGTTGGCGCTAAAAAGCCGCAGCCTGGCTACCAATCAACATCTGCTAGAGATCGAATCCATTCCCTACTATAAATCCCTTATTTTCCACACAATTCCTCGCCCCGCAATTTCAATAGACAATCCTGACCTAAAATCAATCCTATCAAATTTATCCCAAATTCCTCACCATATCCAACAAAACCCCTCCGCCGATCTGATCCACCGGCACTTCGTCCAGCAAACCGAACTGCCAAAGGTGGAACGAAACAGTCCAGCGCTTGACTGGCCACGCGCGTGGCGAAATATTGGGATAAAAGAGCTTTCCTCATCGCAGCAATCCCAACTTTACCTGCTGGTGAATGGGAAAATCGAACAACACTATGACATACAGGTACCTGAAACGCTCCAGCACAAGTTCTGTAGCTGCACTCGTGTCGGCCCGGCCTGGTCGGTCCTTCAGCAGAGGCTAGCCGGTTACACAAATGGTTGGAGGCGACTGTCGTTCGAGGACCTCACGAGACCTGGGGTGGCATTGTGCATCTCGATTCGAACGTACCGTATAAACTCATACTTCGGACGCCTTCAAACTTCGGACACTTGATTTTGTATGAAGAATATTTGAAATATTTCACCCGAAATCTTTCAACTTGCGTACTGAAAATTAACCTGATTGAAACGCATATTAACAATGTTTCGTCATAGTTAGCCATGTTATTTCTACACCATTGTTTACATTGAAAGCAAATCTAACAGTAAAATGAAAATTAGTTGTAAATATTTAATTCTAATGCTGTCTTAAAGCTGTCCGAAGTTTGATTCAAATGTCCGAAATATGAATATAATGCAAGTAAGTGTCCGAAATAAGATTCTAAAAGAAGTCACACATGTTCTTTAATTTGTGATTTCTTAAGTATTAAAAGCAATATACCAAGTCGGCAGTCAATGGCTGAGGCCTTTGTGTAATGTATGAAGCAGAGTTCCGGCTGGAATTAGTTAACCAGGATGTTTTTGGACTGATTTCTTCTCATCAGGCTCTTAAGCGTCCGAAATATGAGTTTACACGGTAATTCTATCGAGTCGAACATGTTTGGCATTACGGGTTTCGATTCGATCTCGAAAACGACTCATCGTTCGAGTATGCTCGAGGAGGTACAAGAATAACGACTCAAGTCGAATGAAAACCACTCGTCACCTTTATAGCTTTCGAATGTTGTTCGAGAGTTATTTCTAGACCAACATTTGAAAAGGGCGTAACAGCCAAAATTTATTCCTTCTGAATCTTTGTCCCCATACATAGCTTTATATGTAGACGGAGAATCAGAAGGAATAAATTTTGGCTGTTACGCCCTTTTCAAATGTTGGTCTAGATTTCTTGCTGAAAGTTTTTAATTATATTTGTTATTATTTCTCTACGGGAAGAGAATAAATGTTTTATTATTGTCTTTTGAGGAAAAGAATGTCATTAGTATACCTACTTTTATAGTTTCCAGACAAAATTCAATCTCTAATTATCTCGAAATCCGCGTAAAAACGACTTCAACTAAAATCGTATTTTTGACGATTTCGATAAATCGCGTGATAAATCTATGAGGAAAATCTGCGTAAAAACGTGTATATTCCAAAATCTACGTAAAAATAGATGATTTAAATAAAAAAAACGCTCATGAGAAGACCCAAGTACATTTAATTAAAATACATGGAAACATCAAAGTAATTTATTATCGAATCCTTTTTTAACTTTAAATTATTTAGCTCAAATTTGGATCTGTGGCATACACTCGAATAAACATAAAACTTATAATTTCAAGCATAATTTTTCATAACGACGTATGTAACAATTATGATGATTCGCGAAATCCTTTGCAGAAAGTCGGCAAAACTTTTTCTAAAACTGTTTAAAAACTAAATATTTTTTCAATGTTTTTTCCGCTGGCATGCATCAATACATGGCACCTAATAAGCGTGCTTCATGTCATAGCTCAGTTAATTCAAATTCCCTGTGAAAAACGATAAAATTATACATACACCGGTATGCTGCACGTACGTCGCTGTACATTGGTCGGTTTTCCATAGTGCACGATTGACGCAACTGCAGTTTTGTTTTGTTTTGCTTTTTTGGTACATAGGTCGCTCTTAGTTCCCATATGTTAAAGCGACGTAAGTAACAGTGAGACTTCAAAAATCGAAAATTCTACATACGTCGATTCGCAAAAAGATTAAATTAAAGAATTTTAAGATCTAACATTAGTAAAATCGATGCGTATTATATAAAGTCGCGTGTGATTGTCATGTTGTATTAAAAACCTCGTTTTGTTTACTTTTGTTACATACGTCCTTATGAAAAATTATGCTTGATTTGTGTCGTAACAATATCTCAATTTACAAAACATGTCGTATCGGCATAATGTTTTAATCGGTTGCAACTGCTCAATAAAAAATATTGCTCTCAAAGTCATTGAGCACAATTTGCTTGTTTATAAATTAACTGCCAATTCATGCCCTGAAGGATGCCTTTCTAACAGGCAACATTAGACTGGCCCAAAATGCATGAAATCCTGAATTTCAAACCTTGCACCCTTAAATGACAGTTTGGGGGTCCCAGAAGCTCCCCTGAAAATTTCAGCTCATTTGGTCCAGTGGTTGGCGTGCGCAAATGGCTCAAAGTTTGTATGGGAAAAGTGATCCAAATGTATAGGGAAACGCAACCGTTTCAGTTTTTTGCTTCTAGGTGGCGCTGTAGTCGACGGATTCCTGTTGTGGACAAAATGTAGAACCTTTTTTTATATAAGGAAGCGACTGGTGAAGACCGGATGTAAATCCCTTTGAAATTGGCCAAGTTATAAGCATCCAAAGTCGAGGGTGTCGAGCTTGTCCCCCAGGGGTGTTTAAAATGAGAGCAACGTACCACCGACCATTGCGGCGGCGATGCAGGCGTATTCGGTGCCGTGCGAAATTAAATGCATGATTATCACGCAATCTCGCGAATTTTTAACCGATTGGTAAATACTTTCCATACTCTGTACAGTAGTGTAGCTAGAGAGGGAGGGGGTGAATAAGGGGGTGCAAGCGGGGTGATCTTTTTTTTTAGTAGAAAAACACATCCGAGATATTGTTCGATGTTTATTCTCGAAATTTTCTGGCTTCGTTTTATCTTTGAGCTAACACGCTAAAAAAATTTACTCAAAATTGACATAAATTGAAAAGCTCAAAAATTGGTCAAGTTTGGTTTATGCTATAGTTTAGAGTTCAATTTTCGAAGCGTGAATGTAAATACACGAAATAAATTAAGTACTTCTTCCATTTATTTTGTTAGCCTCAAATAAAAATATACAGCCATCCAGTTCCAACATTATTGATATGATCCCTCAAAATTACCTTATATTTGGTAGGATCGTTCCTTATAGAACAATATTGGACCCATTTCATTATTTCCCCTTTATGGTGACCAATTTCAATATAGGGTATTCAGAAAAATCGATCATTTCAGGAATTTTAAGGTGATTATAGAATAAAGCCCGTGGTGAATTTCAAATTCACCACACGTTTATCTACATACATTTCCAAAAGCCTAAATCTGGCGTAATAGTTTTCGTACAGTGCCGAAACTCAAATTATGATTGTTCAGCATAACTAAGCAAACAATCTACCATTATTTCAGCCCCATACGCGTTATGGTTCTTTCATCTCGTGCTCTTGAAAAAAATATTGGAAAAGCACGTGGTTTACAAAATGGGCGATTTCTGGCTTCATTCTATAATCACCTTAAGTTTTCATAGAATTGTAACTCCCAAATAGGGTGGTCGGTAATGGCCATTTTTGTCAAATACCGGTTTTCGGTATTTGATGGAGTCAAAACCGGTAATACCAGTAGAATACCGGTTTTTGTGAAAATTACAGGTAGTTAAAGAAAAACTTTTGATTTGGACTTCTGGATGGAAAACAATATCTGTTGACAAAGTTTAAATGTTAAAATCATTGCTTGTTGAGCTGGGCAAAGCGAAATTTAAGTAGACATTACATACTGAGCGACTCATCTCCCAATCCGCATTGGATTTTGTGAGCATCCAACTACTGAGAATGCCCTCTCTGGTTCAACCGAAGTAGGACGAATGTTTTCAAGACCGTCGGAAATCAGTGTCAAATACTTTCCCTTCCGATTCATGTAGGAGAATTCCTTACGGATTGAATGCAAGGATCCTGGAGTCAACGTATTTGCCACCAGCAACGCAAGTATTTTGCTTTGCTACAGTCTCTTCACAAGTTGTTCTTAAACCGATAAACCAGAAAAATATTCAAAGAGGCATCTTCTTCGTACCGATCCTCAGGTATGGTCGTTGTCTCAGTTTTAACGATCGCATCAGGAATGATTAGACGCTTCAAGATCCCACACGCTTGCCTTATCAAAGTAACTCTGGATGCCTTGAAGAAAATGCCAAAATCGTTTCTGATCAATTGCTTCACGGCAGAATTATTCAAAAAAGCAAAAAGATCGGCGTATTTGGATCGTCTCTCTTGGATTCATTCCTTAAAAGCATCGAAATAGTGGCGGAAATTTCTGTGGCTTGATTTGATAATAGTTCCAACTTTAATTGGAACGGCACGTCGACTTCATATAGAGAGCAGAACTCACAGAGCAGTAGTTCCACAACAGCTTGAACAGGTTCGAGAGCTTGAATTATTTCAGCGTGCCTTGGCATCAGCCACTAATTCAAATTCTTATCCGACTTCAGAACGGACGTTTTTCACAGGTGATCTGCAAAAAAGAACTACTACGGCTTGTACAGTTTTTATAATTTCTTACATTGCGGGAAAATTCTGGACGATATCAACAATGTTCATTGAAGAAAAAGTCAGATTTTTCATACTGACAGCAAAATTTTAAATACCGAAAATACCGGTATTTTCCGTCTATAATACCGGTATTTTCGGTACCCAAAATTGGCCTGTAATACCGGTATTACCGGTTTCGGTACTACCGGTTAGACCTTCCTACTCCCAAATCATTAGGCCTATTTGTAGTATTAACAAATCAACTAAAAGCTCTTTATTTCTACAGGTACACAGATAAAAATATGTTGTGATTTTAAATGTATTTTCATGCACATATTTGGAGCATGCTAATAAACGTAACATTCAATCGATCTTGCTTTTCTTTTGAATCGAAATAAATTTAAACTGTGCTTGCTTGTAAAATTCAATCAAATTTAATTGAATATCGAATGTTAATTCGTTAATTTCAAAATTATTTGCTGTGTATACCTCGATATAACGTAACTAATTTTTCACTCTTCAAATCGTTGTATCTCCAAAACCACTGGTCCTGCAAGAAAAATGTGCTTCTTGCTTTTGTGAAGTGATATTTGATCGTGCAAGTGGAATACATAAAATGGATTCAAAATCTAAGGAAGAATTAAGTATGGAACTTGTTGTCCCAATTGAAAGTTTTAAAGGTGTAAAGTTGCCTTCAAATGGTGATGTGCTTGGTCGGATGCGTTTTATAATGAAAAATCAACACTTGAGTATAAAACCAGCTGCTAAAACTGTAGTAACTGAACTTCAAATTTTTTGGGAGAAATATAGAATTCCTCTAATGCAACACTACAATGCTGTTGTTAAGCTCCTAAAATTATTTAACAAAAGGCGAGCAATTATCAAAATCTTCTCACGCGGGAGATAAACAGAAAGAGCAAGAGTCTAGTTTAATTAATTATTTGGATCGATTGTTTGACATTGCTCGACGAAATGCATTAAATTTGATTAAAAACGATAAAGATAAACAGTTCCTTATTCTGCAAAGGGAAGTTGGAAGGCCTGGATCTGCCTTTGCGAGAGTTAAAAAAGGCAAAATCGAAGAAGAACCAATAACGGAACCAGAGCCTTCCTTGGAATCTCAACCAGCTACCAGCGTTTTTACTATTGATGGAGGAGGTAAGAATATAATCAAATAAGATGGTAACTTCTACTATATGTCAATATTTTTATGTCTTCAAGATGAGAAACCCTCCACTAGTAGAGCGTTTTCCAAGCGAAGTAAATCAAAAATAATGACTCCTATACTAGCTGCCACCCTAGACCGTATTGAACTAAGCGACCGAAATGCAATGTATTTTATTTCTGCGGTTTTAACAAGTGCTGGACTAAACTTAGGTAAGTTCTCCTTAACAGTACTTTTATTGTATTGTTCTTTCTCCTTGAGTTTAATGTTATTATATTGATAGTATCTTGTAATTAAAACAAAATCTTTATCAACTTTATCTATCTTTCAGACGATTTTACCGTTAACAGACAAACAATCTCAAGGGCCGTGCAGAATATCGCGAAGAGATTGCCCAAAATATCCAAAGCAATTTTGATCTAAATGAACCACTTGTTGTACATTGGGATGAAAAGCTGCTTCAAGATCTCACAGGTAATATATTTGAGTATTTTTTATAGCATTGAATGTGTTATTCTGTGTTATGATTTTTGGATATCTTCTAACTAAGCATGATTTGAAGTAATCGATAGTTTTTTTTGTTATTTGAAATTTCTTTCCTACAATTTTAGTTTACATGTGGTTTTTTTTTTTAAGAAGCTATTTGTAACATATTTTTAACTTTTTTTTTAAAGAATCTATCTGATTTTTTTTCTTTTCAGGTACTGACAAAGTAGAAAGATTGCCAGTTTTGGTATCTTCTGGAGCAAATGGTCAGCTGCTTGGAGTCCCAAAATTGTCTTCTGGAACTGGTGAAAGACAGGCAAACGAAGTTTGCAAATTGATGAATGCATGGGAACTAAGCGATCGCATCTGTGCAATGGGATTTGATACAACAGCAGCAAATACAGGAATCAAGAAACGCGCTTGTACCCTAATCGAGAAGCGGATTGGCAGAGATCTTTTATGGCTGGCGTGTAGGCATCATATTGCCGAAGTTTTGATGACAGCAGCTTGGGAAAAACTATTTCCTTCAAAAGGTCCTTCTTCAAGTATTTTTATAAAATTTAAATCAGCATGGCCTACTATGGATCAATCCTTTGATGAAAATATGGTAGACGAAAACATTATTAACACAACATTTGATTGAATTTTTGAAAAACCAACTCAATATTCAACAGCAACGACAAGACTATAAAGAGTTTCTAAATTTATCTTTAGCATTTCTTGGTGTGCAAAAAATTAAATTTTCACCACCAGGAGCACATAGCAATGCCAGATGGATGGCGAAAGCAATATATTGTCTTAAAATATGGCTGTTTAGAGGCCAATTTGACATGACCGATGATGAAAGGCGAAAAATTCCAGTAATGTGTGCTTTTATTTTACGAGTTTACATTTGGTCTTGGTTTGAAGCTCCTTTACCGTCATCAGCAGCACGAAATGATCTAAACCTGGCAAACAAATTGAGAATTACGAGATGCTTTCCCTGATCAATCAAGAAATGTGTATATGGCTGCGGCTTCAAGATTTACAAATCATCTATGGTACGTGAGTGAAGAACTTGTCGCTCTGGTTTTTTTCGACCCAGAATCAAAGTTGTTCATTCTCAAAGTTGTTCAACAGCATAGGCAAAATTTTCCATGTTGCACTCGCTCTGTTATAAAGGAAGGCCTAGCAGTTGAAATAAATAATTAATATAGGTATAAGTGTTGTTTGTTGATAACTTTGTAGTTTTATACAGTTAATAAATTATGCTATAAACATTAAAACTGTTTGAAAAATATATAACTTATATAATATCCCAGGTCTCTCTGTCTTTCTGTTCTTCTGTCCCTCTGTCTGTAACGATTATATCATATCGTTCTAAAATTGATGCAACGGGCATCACGATGTCCGAAAACAACTCGTTACAAATATTTCATGAATTTTGTCTCCACTTAAAAACTTCAGCTCGTGGGCTTCAGTGGTAAGTCACCCCCTCCCTCTCTAGACAACAATAACTGAATTTTAACCATCAAAAAAAATAAGAAGAAATTTCGCAGAATTTCTGGGTAGAGATTTGCTCACAATTAGAGAATCTAAAGACATGAATCCCCAGAACTTCTGCAGAAAGAATCGCTGGTGGCGGAGTTCTTAGAATGTCAGATTCCCGTGTACCTGCAGGATTTCCTGGTTTGATACCAGTTATGTAGAAAGGTGCTCAAATATATTTCTCTTTCTCAAAAATAGCCCGAGTAACAAACATGTTTCAAGTCAGTTGCCGCAACTCCTATGTGACCCAATTCGGTCACAATCGAGTTGCTATAACCATATCTGGTAGAAAAGAGCTACTGGCACATTACATCATGTCTGACATCAGTTACAAAATCAGATTTCTTTAAAAACGACAGCAAATCTGGCAAATTAGTGGCGTAGCGAGAAAATTTCGTTGTTGAAGAGGGGACTGTATTGAGTTCTAATGAGCGACTAAGGTATACAAAGTCGGTCCCAAGTCGTTCAAATACAAGGATCCAGAATCTTTTCATTTTCTTAGCTTTTCTTAGCTTAGGACACGGTTGGAGGAGTACCACGATGGTATTCAGTATGGCACCCGTCCGCTAACGAGTCTCCCCCACTCCTCCCTCACCCCTCGTCCACCAACATTGGAATGCTACGAACAACATTGAATAGGAGTTGAATATTAAAATTACTAAGCTGTCTATACCTTATCATTTTACTTCCCGTCATAATAAACATATTTCTTCATTGTAACCTATGTACTTTGGTTCTTCTCACAGCGTGATTAAACACAAGTTTTTAAACATTTTTCCGCACATGAGCCACCCGAAATGTTGATGGGATGCTTTTCAAGCTTCGTTTTTCTAAATTCGTCGCTTATTTGAAATAAAATCTTATAATTTAGAATTGGTATGGGGTGGAAATGTTGATTTTTTCATTGTGTGTCACTTCCATATTGAGTGCTAGCAAGGATATGACTAGTGGTAATATTCAGTATGTTTCACTCAACAGAGATCGCATATTAGTTGGTCGTTCCAATAAAAAATAAAATATAATAAAAATAATTTAAATATAAATAAAATTTAATATTGAATTCATTCCTAGTTGCGAAACTTTGTCATGGTCATTGAACTTCTCAGAGGGCATCACTGAAACGCGCATTGCAACATAGTAGCCTGAATTTGTGTTTGCTATTTTTTACACAAGAAGCAGAAATGTTTCATGTTTATTAGTTATTTTTTGGGCCATTCTAATAATAATTTATGTTGTAATACATACGACACCAATACTACGGCAGTAAAAGACGGTTTTTTATTGCACCAATACTTCCAAAACATTGTTTTATTGTTTTGGTACTCAACCAACCTTCACCTCAAGCGCAACGGATCGTTTTTCAAGACTCACCCCTACCGATATAGAAAAAAAATTATGCAACCCAGTGTATACAATAATTTCTTGAAGTAAAGGCCAGTATAGAGCTGCTTGCTTGTTTTATTCGTTTATGCTGACTGTGGTCCATAGGATTGAATTGGATGAGCGTTCATCAACTTTCCCATTACAATTCATCGAAGAAATTCCTGGACTTAAGGCAAGCAGGTCTGCACGCGTATCCAAACCGCTATTATCTTTTTTTAAATGGATAATAGAACCAAATTGGATATGCCCTCAACAATTATTTTATTTCAAGTCTTCCCAGAATTTTGGTTGAGTATACGCCCTCAACTCAGGACATAAACTAAAACACAGCAACATGACTAAATTGGATAAGCCTCAAACAAGAAGTCAAATGCTATTTGATCCTAAACATCACTAATAGTATGTTCATTCCCAAAAGGCAAACAGATCTTGTTTGATTTCAAAAAGGAGCTAATTGATCCTTTATTACCCGTATAGACCTCAAGGTCTATACCCCACGGAATACTTGGGTTACCTGTAATTTATTTATTTTATTTATTTATATAATTCGCCTTCGACTACGTCGTACAGACTACATCTTAAAAACTAATTATTAAACTACACTAACTATTGAGATACACAGCATCATTTCGGTTCTAGCAAAAATTATTACCAATTCACAATACGTTCAGAGCAATACTAGAGCAAGAGTTGTTATGTCAGATGTAACGTTCTGTTTGAAGGTCTCCACGCTGGATTAGAATAGTTTTTAAACTCACGGCATCGAACTTCAGTGGGCCAATTCGCTGAGTTCAGAGCAGAATTTCGGTATTGCGCATCAACAACTACTTTGAATGACACATAATCTAAAGTGGTAATGTTGCTTCGAGGAGATACCAAGCATTTCACATCCATCACTTGTTCAGCACCTATTGCTTCATAAATCATGATCTTTAATTCTTTAATTCAAGTCTTACCCCACCCGATGCGTACTTTTACCCAGAGCGTTAATGAATATAGCTTCCAATGAATGATTAAATTGGTAATGATTAAAGCATTTAACTCTATGGTTAACGATTATGATTGATGATTTATTCATTTTTGACAATGATTAAAGATTATGATTAAAAAATAAAATTTTGTTTACGATGATTAACGATTATGATTAATGAATAAAACGTTTGAAGTGATTAAATGTTGACAGAATATGTGTATGATTAATGATTAACGATCGATATGATTAATGAATAGTGATAATGAATAATCAAATTGAATGATTGAATCATTAATGCTCTGCTTTTACCCCACCGGTGGGGTAAGAGTGCGTTTTTCACATGTCTTGCACTAAGGGTTCTACTAAAACGAATTAAAATAATTTCAATATTTATCCACTGTATCGAACGAAAGATCACAGCGAACGATGCGTTACAATATCCAGCGATTGTCGGCGGAAGGAGTATCGGCTGAGTACCGCCAGAAGATCGACGAACGGATAAGTGCAATCAACGTTAGCGACAACATCAACGATCTATGGGAGTCGATCCATGGAGCGGTGAGCACAACAGCACGAGAAGTGGTAGGCACTGCACAGAGGCGACCCAGGAAGGGTTGGTTCGATGTGGAGTGTCAGAGAGTGACAGACGAGAAGAACGTTGCCAGAAGCCGGATGTTGGTGTCGGGTACCCGATCGAATAGAAATCGGTACAAGGAAGCAAGAGCAGCCGAAAAACGAACCCATCGCAGGAAGAGAAAAGAGTACGAAGTACAAGTTATTAGTGAGGCGCAGGAAAACATGGAGCAGAACGATATGAGTCAGTCAATGGTGTGCGGAGAAAGGCAGCTCCATCTCCCGTCATGTGCAACGACCAACAAGGGAATTTGCTGACAGATAAAACTGAAGTGGCTGCCAGGTGGAAGCAACACTTCAAGACTTTGTTGAATGGAGGAAGTGAAGGTGCATCGGTGAACAGAATAAATATTAGCGACGATGGACAAGCTGTGGAGTCACCTACACTAGATGAGGTTAAAAAGGCTGTTAAAGAGCTGAAAAACAATAAGGCTGCGGGGAAGGACCAGCTCCCGGCTGAACTTCTCAAACATGGCAGTGAGCAGCTTTATGTAGTTCTACACCATATTATGTCGAAAATATGGGAAGACGAGGAAATGCCTACTAGCTGGTTGGACGGCCTCATTTGCCCTCTTTTTAAGAAAGGGCACATACATACTGGAGTGCGCCAATTACCGAGGAATAACCCTCCTTAATTCGGCGTACAAAATTATGTCCCGTATTCTGTTCAACAGATTGAGACCGCTTTAAGAGTCCTACGTCGGCGAATACCAAGCAGGTTTTCGTGAGGGCCGATCAACGACGGATCAAATGTTTACCCTGAGACAAATCCTTGATAAATTCCGGGAGTACAACTTGCAGACACATCATCTGTTTATTGATTTCAAGGCCGCGTACGATTCAGTGAAACGGAATGAATTATGGCAAATTATGCTTGAACATGGTTTTCCGGCGAAACTGATACGGCTGATTTGTATAACGTTGGACGGATCGAAATCAAGTGTAAGGGTTGTGGATGAAATATCGACGTCATTTGTTACCTTAGATGGATTAAAGCAGGGTGATGCACTCTCGAATCTACTGTTCAATATAGAGCTCGAGGGAGCGATTGGGAGAGCTGGTGTGCAAAGAAGCGGTACCATTATAACAAAATCTCATATGCTCCTGGGATTTGCGGACGATATCGATATTATCGGAATTGATCGCCGTGCCGTGGAAGAGGCTTTTGTGCATTTTAAGAGGGAGACAGCGAGGATTGGACTCACGGTCAATACCAGCAAAACGAAGTACATGGTCGCTGGCAATCAACGTGGGTTCATTAGTGGTGGTGATAGCGAAATAGTGCTGGCTGGTGAAAAATTTGAAGTGGTAGAAGAATTTGTGTATCTTGGAACATTAGTGACGTGCGATAATGATGTTACCCGCGAGGTGAAAAGGCGTATTGCAGCTGCAAATAGGGCTTATTACGGACTTCGTAACCAGCTTATACTACTCTGATTCTTCCGGTGGCTTTATACGGCCATGAGACATGGACGTTGAAGGAGGCTGATCGGAGAGCTGTCGTAGTGTTTGAGCGTAAGGTACTGCGGACAATACTTGGCGGTAAAAAGGAGAACGGTATCTGGCGGCATCGCATGAATCATGAATTGTACCAGGTGTATAAAGGGCTGGATATTATTAAGCTTATACAACACGGCAGATTACGGTGGGCTGGTCACGTTGTTCATATGCCGGAAGATCGTCAAGCGAAGATAATATTTAATAGAGAACCCGGAAGAGGCCGCAGGCTTCGTGGAAGGCCGCGTACACGATGGCTTTTTGCAGTTGAAGAGGACCTGAGGGCGCTCAATGTTCAGGGCGACTGGAAGCGATTAGCCCAGGATCGAGTCCAGTGGAGAAGAATACTCCATTCGGCGTAGGTTCATCGAAGAGCTGTAGCCCATCAAGTATCAAGTAGTAACATATAGGAAGAGCATACGAATCGTCGACATCGATATGATATACAGAAGCTGCCTTCATAAGGGTTACATGATCGATTGAAAACTAAGTGCGTTCTCTTGCCCCAATCTACTTTATACGCTCTCAACTCAGGACAAATAAAAAAATATTTTTTTGGGGTTATGAAGGGTTAAAAAAACAAAAGTTTCGATACTATGAACTCTCTCTAACTCGAAGTTCTGTAACTCGATGCTTACTCTTACTCGATGTCCCTTGAATTTTGCACACTGCGTTACCTCCGTAAGTCGATATCTCCCTTACTCGATATTCTCTAAGTCAAAGTAATTACCCGAAGCATTTAAACCTCGCTAATTCGATGTTGTCGGAATCAGTTCACATGCACAATATATATGACGTGAGCCCTTTGGCCGAATGCCGTTTGGCCGAAAAGCTAAAAAACTTATAATGTGAGTAATAAGTAGATTAATTGTACCAATTTTGGCCATGTTCCTAATTTGGCCAGTTTCTCGCATAAGTCCAAAAATAAAGCAATTTGCATAGGTTTTACTAGCTGTGATAGGAGATATGTTCTTCATGCTTCTTCGCTGTTGAAACTTATCGATAGTTTTTGGAAAATATGCATTTATCAGGGATGGCCAAATTAGACACTAAGGTGGCCAAAGCCGGTACACTTACCCTATTAGGAATTACATAAAGAGCGTAGCATGAGCAGATATCTAATAGGAAATAGGAAGGGAATAGTGAAAAGTGAGCAGTGAGAAATAAGAATTGAGAAATGAAAAGTGAGAAGTTAGAAGTGAGAACTGTGATGTGAGAAGTGGAAAGTGAGAAGCGTAAAGTGAAAAATGAGAAGTGAAAAGAAGTGAGAAGTGACAAATTAGAAGTGAGCAGAGAGAAATGAAAAGTGAGAAATAAAAAGTGAGAAAAGAAGTGAGAAGTGACAAATTAGAAGTGAGCAGAGAGAAATGAAAAGTGAGAAAGAAGTGAAAAGTAAATTGCGAATAGTGAGAAGTAAGAAGTATGAAGTAAGAATTGACAAGTGAGAAATGAGAAGTGAGAAGTGAAAAGTGGGAAGTGAAAGTGAAAAGTAAGAAGTCAGAAGTGAGAATTAAGAAATAAGAAATGTGAGAAGTGAGAAGTGTGAAGTTATACGTAAAAAGTGAGAAGTATCGAATTTGAAGTGAGAATTGTGGAGTGCGCAAAAAGAAAAAAAAATGTGAAAAATGAGAAGTGAGAAGAAAGAAGAGAAGTAAGAATTGAGAAATGAATAGTGATAGGTCAGAAGTTAGACGTGAACAGCGAGAAGTGAAAAATGAGAAGTGAGAAGTGAGAAATGTGAAGTGAGAAATGTGAAGTGAGAAATGTGAAGTGAGAAGGGAGAAGCGAGGACCGAGAAGTGCGAAGTGCGAACTGCAAAGTGAGTTGTGATAATTGAGATGTGAAATATGAGAACTGAGAAGTAAGAGGATAAAGTAGTGAGAAGTGAAAAGTGAGGTGAAAACTATAATTTTTAAACTTTATCTTTATTCCTTCTCATTATTCCTTCTCCTTGAATCTGTGTCAAAAGGTCCAAGGTCAAACGGTCGAAGGTCAAAAGGTCGAAGGACAAAAGGTCAAAAGGATAAAAGGTCGAAGGGTCAAAAGGTCGAATGGACAAAAGGTCGAAAGTCAAAAGGTTGAAAGAACAAAAACACAAGAAATTAAATGGTAGTTGTGAGTAGCGACAAAGTGAGATGCAAGATTGAAGTAGTGAGCATAGATAAATGAGAAGTGAGAAGTGAAAAGTAAAAAGTGACATGTAAATAAGAAGCGAAAGGGAAGAATGAAGAAAAGAGGAAACATATATAGTAAGAAAGAAAAAGAAAAGAAGAGGAAAAAAGAACAAAGAAAGAAAGGAAGATGGAAGAAAGAAAAAAGGAAAACAGAAAGAAGAAAGAAAAAAAGGAAAATAGAAGAAGAAGGAAAGCAAAATAAAAAAAGAAGGAGGAAGCAAGTAACAGGAAAAGAGAAGAAAGATAGAACAAAGAAGAGAGAAATAAGGAAGAAAGAAGGAATAAAGAAAAAATAAGGAACAAAAAAGAGGGAAGTAATGTTCATTTCGAACATCTCACTCCTCACTTCACTTAAAAAGAAAATCAATTTTAAATATTCGGCCAAATGGCATTCTGTCAAATGACCCATATTTCTACATGTTATGAAAAGTGTTTGTTATTTTGGAAGAAAAATATACAGTCAAACCTCCATGAGTCGATATTGAAGAGACCATCGACTCATGGAAATATCGAGATGTGGAATAGAAAATCCCTGGGAAGCTGTTTGAAGGGACCATCACAGTAGCCCAGAAAATATTGTTTAATATGGCATAATTAGCTTCCAGGAGTCGATATCGAGTCATAGAACATCGACTAATGGAGGTTTGACTGTAAATGTGTTCTCTATCTCGATACCTCTCTAACTCGATGGTTCCTTCAATATCGAGTAAGGGAGAGTTCACTGTACCTTCACAGTCTCCGTGTTGATCTGAAGTATGAGAAGTGGGTTGAATGCTAGAAGAAGAAGTTTAGAAATTTTGAAATTTTGAAATTTTGAAATTTTGAAATTTTTAAATTTTGAAATTTTTAAATTTTTAAATTTAAAAATTTTTAAATTTTAAAATTTTTAAATTTTAAAATTTTTAAATTTTTAAATCTTTAAATTTTTAAATTTTTAAATTTTTAAATTTTTAAATTTTTAAATTTTTAAATTTCTAAATTTTTAAATTTTTAAATTTCTGATTTTTAAATTTTTAATTTTTTAAATTTTTGAATTTTAAATTTTTGAATTTTAACATTTAAATTTTCAATTTTTAATTTTTAATTTTTAATTTTTCAAATTTTTTAAATTTTTAAATTTTTAAATTTCTAAATTTTTAAATTTTTAAATTTTTAAATTTAAATTTTAAAATTTTTAAATTTTTAAATTTTTAAATTTTTAAATTTTTAAATTATTAAATTCTTAAATTTTTAAAATTTTAAATTTTTAAATTTTTCAATCATTAAATTCTTAAATTTTTAAAATTTTAAATTTTTCGCCCTTTTAAATTTTTAAAATTTTAAACTTTTTAAATTTTTATATTTTTAGATTTTCAAATTTTCAAATTTATAAATTTTCAAATTTTTAAATTTTTAATTTTTAAAATTTTTAAATTTCTAAATTTTTAAATTTATAAACTTTTAAATTTTTAAATTTTTAAATTTTTAAATTTTTAAATTTTTAATTTTTAAAATTTTAAAATTTTAAAATTTCAAAATTTTAAAATTTTAAAATTTTAAAATTTTAAAATTTTAAAATTTTTAAATTTTAAAATTTTAAAATTTTTAAATTTTAAAATTTTAAAATTTTAAAATTTTAAAATTTTAAAATTTTAAAATTTTAAAATTTTAAAATTATTTTCAAATTATTTTTAAATTTTTTAAATTTTCAACTTTTTAAATTTTTATATTTTTAAATTTTCAAACTTTTAAATTTTTAAATTTTTAAATTTTTAAATTTTCAAATTCCTAAATGCTTAAATTTTTAAATTTTCAAATTTTTAAATTTTCAAAATTTTCAAATTTTTAAATTTCTAAATTTTTAAATTTTTAAATTTCTAAATTTCTAAATTTTTAAATTTTTCAATTTCCAAATTTTTGAATTTTTAAATTTGTAAATTTTTAAATTTTCAAATTCTTAAATTTTTAAATTTTTAAATTTTTAAATTCTTAAATTCCTAAATTTTTAAATTTTTCGCCCCCTGAAATTTTTAAATTTTTAAAATTTTTAACATTTTAAATTTTTATATTTTTAGATCTTCAAATTTCCAATTTTTTAAATTTTTTAAATTTTCAACTTTTTATATTTTTAGATTTTCAAATTTTCAAACTTTTAAATTTTTAAATTTTTAAATTTTTATATTTTTAAATTCTTAAATGCTTAAATTTTAAAATTTCCAAATTTTCAAATTTTTAAATTTTTAAATTTTTAAATTTTTAAATTTTTAAATTTTTAAATTTTTAAATTTTTAAATTTTTAAATTTTTAAATTTTTAAATTTTTAAATTTCCAAATTTTTAAATTTTTAAATTTTTAAATTTTTAAATTTTTAAATTTTTAAATTTTTAAATTTTCAAATGTTTAAATTTTTAAATTTTTAAATTTTTAAATTCTTAATTTTTTAAAATTTTTAAATTTTTAAATTCTTAAATTCCTAAATTTTTAAATTTTTCGCCCTTTTGAATTTTCAAATTTTTAAATTTTTAAAATTTTTAACATTTTAAATTTTTATATTTTTAGATCTTCAAATTTCCAAATTTTTAATTTTTTTAAATTTTCAACTTTTTATATTTTTAGATTTTCAAATTTTCAAACTTTTAAATTTTTAAATTTTTAAATTTTTAAATTTTTAAATTCTTAAACGCTTAAATTTTTAAATTTTCAAATTTTCAAATTTTTGAATTTTTAAATTTTTAAATTTTTAAATTTTTAAATTTTTATATTTCCAAATTTTTAAATTTTTAAATTTTTAAATTTTTAAATTTTTAAATTTTTAAATTTAAAAATTTTCAAATTTTTAAATTTTTCAATTTTTCAATTTTTAAATTTTTAAATTTTTAAATTTTTAAATTCTTAATTTTTTAAAATTTTTAAATTTTTAAATTCATAAATTCCTAAATTTTTAAATTTTTCGCCCTTTTGAATTTTTAAATTTTTAAATTTTTAAAATTTTTAACATTTTAAATTTTTATATTTTTAGATCTTCAAATTTCCAAATTTTTCAATTTTTAAATTTTTAAATTTTTGAATTTTCAAATTTTTAAATTTTTAAATTTTTAATTTTTTGAATTTTTAAATTTTGAAATTTTTGAAATTTTTAAATTTTTTGATGTTTTATTTTTTTTATTTTTGAGAATTTTTGAAAGAGATGAGAATTGAGTTTGAGAGTTTGAAATTGAGAATTTTTGAAAGAGATCTTGTATGACTTACTGAAGTATTTTCTGAAGGATTTCATCACGAATTTCCTGTAGTAATTAACGCATCAATTCCGGGGAAAATTCATTAAAAAATGAAGAGAAACAAAATGCGGTAAATGTTAAAAGAAATTCTTTAACCCAAGGTGTGAACAGATAACTGCGAAATAACAACCAATTCGACTACAGTCATACCTCGATATAACGTAACTCAATTTTTATTTTCGTTACGTTATATCGAGGTTACGTTATATCGAAGCAATTTTTTTTCTCTAAATTTTTTTTTTAAATCTTTTTTTATAAAAGAATTTTAACCTAAAATCAATGTTATTCATCCACAAGGGTCTTCCAACCTTTCTTACTAAACATTTATTTTATTTTTTTTTTGATATTTTTTTTTTGTTTTTTTTTTCTTATTTGCTTATCTATTTTTTTAATCTCTGTTTTCACATTTACTTTTTATCTTAGAATATTACTTCAATAAGTATTCGTTTAATAATTTATAAATAAGAATAAACCTAAATTTAATATTCTAGATTACCATTCTTTATTCATGAAAGTAGAACTCAAGTTCATAACAATTCTCAAACCAGTTCGAAATAGCAAAACAACATTTCTGCACAGAAGCCTTTTTAGTGCTAATTACGATGTCCATGATATAAGTACGCATCTGGCGCAGCGAGAACTGATTAGTCAGTGGCCAATTGTTCTATTCCGAGTATCTGATTACCATAATGAACCTATTGAGGGCTGCTTGTTCCAACTCGTTTACATATTCGTTATCATTTCCAAAACTCGCAGATTGTGACATGACATGCTTCTTCTTGCGTTGACATTGACTGCCTTGTGTTGTCACCGGCATAGGGTCGGTATGCTACCTTCTCATGAATGCTTCTCAGTGTGCCTCTTAAGACTGACAGTGGTACATCATCCTCATTCTCGACTTAATGGAGCATTGTAAAGATTTGTGAATCGAGTCAGCTGGAACTACCTCCCACGCTCTGGCGACCAAAAGATCTTCTATGATGATGATCTATGGTAGATTGGTTAGAGGAGGTCCCGCGGACTCGACGAAGCCACTCTGATCAATCTCTGAAAACGTGCTGATCAACCATGTAGAGAGGGGAAGCACCCAAAAGGTGACGTGGTAACGGAAATTACGGACATAATCATACCGTTTATGGAGGCCTCCAGACCTTCAGCAAGTATTTCAAACTCGTCGTGCTGATTCTGATGCTGATGCTGATGAATAAAAACAGCCATAACAGCCTTCCATATCGGTACACCTGGAGATCACCACAGCAGACAGAATCACAAATCGATCGCTCTGATTGATGGACGGCACTTCTCCGACATTATCGACGTTAGGACATATCGTGGCGCCTACATCGACTCTGATCACTATCTGGTGATGGTTTCACTGCGCCTAAACCTATCCGTCATCAACAATATTTGGTACCGACGACCGCCGCGATACGACCTAGAGCGACTAAACCAACCTGATGTCGCCACTGCATACGTGCAGTATCTCGAGGCAGCGTTGTTGAAAGAGGGTGAGCTCTTAAGGCCCCTCTTGAGGACTGCTGGAATACAGTTGAAGCAGCCTGGAAGAAGCCGAGTGCGAGGAGATGAAACAGTTGTGCCGTTCTCAAGAAACACGCAGGCTCTATCATAAGCTCAACTCATCCCGCAAAGGTTTCGTGCCGCGAGCTGAGGGATACAGGGATAAGGATGGAAGCATCTTGACGGACGAACGTGTGGTGATCGAAAAATGGAAGCAGCACTACGAGGAACAATCGAATTACTTCAACTTATCCTAAAAACTTGTGATAATTTCAAATTCTGTCCCTGTTTTCTTAGTTGTGGATCTTTACGCTTTGGAAGAAGTCTTATTTCGGCCGGAGATACGGGTTTGACATCATAACTTGAAGATTCATATGCGTACTCTTGCCCCACCGGTTCCTGCGTACTTTTACCCCACAGTCCCAAAAATTATTCAAGTAAGGTACCCCGGGGCAAGTGAGAATACGGGGTAAGTGGGTACTATGACTGCAGATGAATCGGTGAACGTTTTTAATGGTAACAATGTTCTAGGAAGTTGGAGCAGAACTATCAACGAATTCACCCGACACAAAAATATTTGGAATCAAAACCATTTAAGGCACCATACTAATGCTATTCCTTGATCATGACTTTTAACTACCGGGAAAATCTATTACTTTTATTTTAGTTCAATGGATTTTAAACTAAATAGCCGTTTCTAAATTTATCATTATTGTGGAATGTGAATATTATGAGCCAATAAATAATTGTGTGACATCGAAAACGATTTAATTTTTTTAATTAAAGCCAAAATCTCCAATTTTCATTTACCTTTGACTTTTAACATACATGGGGCAAGTGGGACATATTTGAACAACATTTTCGATAATCTATTTTAATTGTTTTTAGATGGTTGTCTAGTGAAAAATAACTTCGTCATTCATATATCATACGGATCTAAATCAGATGCAGTTTGATTTCGTTGTTAAAAAAGTATTGTACAGTTATTTGCCAACTTTGTATTTTACGTTCTGAAAATTATCTCCCACATGAAGAAGAGGAATGGCTATAACTATGCGATATTCTTCCGTTAACAGTCCAAACAATCTATTTATTCTACAATAGGTCAACAGGATTTGTCTTGTGTTCTGTTATTTCCAAACATCGCATCAAATTTTTAGATAAATAAAGTGCTTAACACACAAATTGGCAATTTCTTTCTGTTACAAATTAAAACACTGCGCATCAATAAAAACGTTTCTTTTGAAGTACTGATTTATGTAATAATTTGTGTTCTAAATAAAGAAATATTTATTCATACGAAAAGTGAATAAAGATTTGTTTATCCTTGCCACCTAAAACATTTGGTATAAAAGTAAGATAATAGAAAACAAGACAACAGCCAATTAAACAATAAATCGGCTGTTGTCTTGTTTTCATATACGCTAACATTATAATCCCTTTCTTGTTGCAAAAATAAAGTTCGACATGCAATCAATCTCTATCCATGATCTTAAAATACTAATGCTCAGAAATAATATGAACAATATATCTACATTCCTCAAATTAATTTCGTTCGACAGTAGAAAACAGAATAGGTCCCACTTGCCCCGTTTGAAGGGGTAATTGGGTCCTGACGGTAAATTTATTTCGAGCACTACCAATATTTTTGTAATTGAATAAATGGCTTCCAACAACTCTGCACTTCAACAATGGAAGCATATAATGATGTATCCGTGGTTAATGTTCTGAAATACCTTGTTTTCTAAGTATGCTTTAACAATTTTGCTGAACTAGCGTTTTTTTAGGTCCCACTTGCCCCGGGATACCTTAATGGTTTTGACTTCTTGGAAAACCAACCGGATTGGTGTTCTGAACCATAAAGTACTCTATACAATAGGTTATCGAAATGGTATAATGTTCACCAGATTGAACGTATATATGGTAATGAAATACTAGTTGCGGAAATCCAATTATTTTTAGCAAAATGATTAAAAAATTATCTAACTCCACATCTTCCTTGTTGTTTATTCAAATCGTTTACAATTACACATGATAATAGTTGGCCAGAATACCTATCAAACTGATGCAGTGCTGCTAGTTTTTCTTTTTTTATTACTTAAAAAAATCGAAAACGTACTCTTACCCCACGCGCACTCTTGCCCCACTCTACTCTATTATGTACAACATAAATTTTTTAAATAGAAAATACACAATTATCAAAACTTTATCAATGAATTTTGATTGAAATTGTAATACGTCCGCCATTACGCATTTTTGTCCGAGGTACCCCCTAGGGCCAGCGAAGGTACCCCCAAGGGTACGTGTACCCCAGGTTGAGAACCGCTGCTCTACAGACATGAAACTTGGACCATGCTCGAAGAAGACTTGCAAGCACTCGGAGTATTCAAGAGACAGCTGCTTAGGACCATCTTTGGCGGTGTGCAAGAAGACGGTGTGTGGCGGGAAAGGATGAACCATTAGCATGCCCAGCTCTACGACGAACCCAGTATTCAGAAGGTAGTTAAAGCCGGAAGAGTACGATGGGCAGGACATGTTGAAAGAATGCCGGATAGCAACCCTGCAAAGATGGTGTTCGCCCCAGATCCGGCAAGTACAAGCAGTCGTGGAGCATAGCAAGCGAGGTGGGCTGACCAGGTACAGAACGACTTGGCGAGCGAGGTGTGCATTCGAGGTTGGAGATATGCGGCTTCGAACTGTGTATTGAAGCGTCAAATTACTGATCCAGTGTTTTCTGTTAAGATGGAATGGAATGTGACGTTACGTCTCAAAATCTTAGATTCTTCCCTCCACCCTATGTCTGTTGATGATGGTCCTATAGTGGCCTAGAATTGAAAAAAATATTTCTATACTCAATGAATAACGTTTATAATGTTAACTGTTAAAAATGGCAGCAAAAAAAAGTTACGTTATATCGAGGTAAAAATTACGTTATATCGAGTTACGTTATATCGAGGTTACGTTATATCGAGGTTACGTTATATCGTACCTAGATGCTGATGTCTTATTACTACTTAGAGCCAGTACTCGTCGATAGGAACCCTTTCCGCTTGCTATGGTATTTATTCAATCACCTTTCTTTTGCCAGTGAAGTGATATCAGTTTCCATGCTGATTCTCTTTACTTCCCCTTCAGACGGAAGGTTCGCAGATGAAAGGTCGTGCGATTTATATCGTCACCAAAATTTCCCTCCGCTCGCCAAAAATCTCCATACTTGCCGTATCCTAACGGATTTATCAAAACTGGACTTCTGCCTCTAAATCTATTATGAGAATGTACGTTTACGTTTGGAAGATGATATAAGCATTTCTATATAATTCCACTCTAATATGTCAAACTTTTTCTTTTTTTCAAATTTAGATTCAACATTTATCTGGTGTTATACAACTTGCATCACCCGAGTTTGAATCCGACTCAATCTAGCATTCAGATCGTGACCATTTGTGTTCCCCGTTCTCGAACTTCGTCAAGCAACGATTATAACGTCATCCAGCACCAGCGTAATCCAGCACCAGCTTGAGAATTGGCCCATGATAAAGTGCACATTTGACAAATGAAACAAATGAATTGTTTCAATACATTCGAAGGAGGAGTTACGGATGGCGGTAAGGTCCTGCCTTAGCCTAGTGGTAAAATGCATGTTATCGTAAAGATTAAGTTAATTCCACGCATGCTGCGACGCAGCAAAGCTGGAATAATAAAAATGACAGTTGTGCGTGGCCCCCGTTTTGAATGGAGTGCGAAAGTTTTGGACTCCAGGAGACTTGTCTTTTAGGTAAAAAGTCTCATTACTGGCGCCATTCTGCACTACAGAGCCATTGATGTGCGTAGATGTCTATTATGCATCAAGTCTTTCAACGGTGATTATCTACAATTTTCTATATGAAGCTATCTTTTTTGCATATTATGAGCTAAAAAGATTTTAGGGAATTTTGTACAATCTCTTGGACCAAACCGGGAAAGATGCTCTGCTTTGAAGCCGCGTATCCTACTGATTAGACAACGATTATGTTCATTCTTATGCATAACTTTAGCGCTTCTACGGCATTTTTCATTCCTTCAGTTATCAATCATTCTAAAGAATTGTTCAACTACATCTTGGATCGTACACATTTCGACCGTAATCGTTTGTCCCCTGGCACTGCTGAGTTCGAGTGCAAAATCGTTCGTTCGGTGGTCACGTAACCTGATTATCCAATGTTTTTCCAGAGCGTCGTCGTCGTCGTCGTCGTTGTTGTTGCGTCGTAGGGGAAGAGGCCCCAAAACGCCCCCCCGATGCAAAACGCCTTTTGTGGTTTCCGTCATATTTACCGTCATTAAGATGGCCGTAACAAAACTAGATCTAAAATTATGTAGGTTAGGCGAAAAAAGTTTCAAAATAGTGTATGGGAAGGTCGGAAAAACCGAAAATTTCCACATTTTGGAGAAACATCTAACATTTTGGCGAGGCAAAACGCCCTAATGGCGCTAACCTACAATGTACTTGCGTCTCCACGCACTATCCATACTAGAATGCTGATTTGCCGACGCATGGTACTTTGTTCCCTAGTAGTTGCCAGCTAAAAGGCGTTTTGCCTCATGAGTTTTCCGGCAACAGAATATCACCACTTTTTTGAATTGTGAATATTATCAATATGATTGAGATTTTTGACAATTTTGGAATGGCATCAACTAGCTATCTTGTTTAACTGTTGCATAATGTAAAAATACCCATGAATAGCGTTACAAATGAGACAATAAAGCAGTGTTTGCTTAGCTAGGGCATTTTGCCCCCCCTTCCCCTACACAACTCTCGGTGTTCTCGTTGGGGCTAATGTCGTCGCACTGTTACCGCCCCGGAGTGAATGGGGAGCCGCAACTATTTTGGGAACCCCACCATGCCGCGCTGGCAGTAAGCACAACAGCAACGGCAGGTTCGAAGCTAGAAGCGTGATATAACGCGCCAGCCAGTCAGTGATCGGATTGATTCCTGCGGTAAGAACGACGACGTGCAACAGTCAACGTGGTCATGTAAGAGCTTGCCATTTTCAGATGCGGCTCGCGCAGGGAACTTTGAGAACGGGGTTGAAAAAGTGTGTTTCGTTGCAGCGTGTGATGCATGGGATTTAGTGTTTAGACGGCGTTTGGGTTTCGTTACGTGAATTGCAGCTCGTAGACATTGAATAGAACGGTGGATTGGGGGCGGTTGAAGTGGGCAGTGTTAAGATGTTGTTTTTGGATTGCAATTTATAATCCGTGGAGCAACGAATAATTGTCTCAATATGTAACTGAGCCTTACTATCATTACGAGAATAAATACTGACACATCAAATTAATTTATTTTCAATGTTCATTTAAAAAAAGTAAAAATCGAACACAAAATCTCCAATATAGAAGAGCTAAACTAAATATACTATAGATAAAGAAGACCAAAATAGCCCTGTAAACAGGTCAAAAATAAAATGGAGCTCACGATTTATTATTTATTTTGTTGTTTTAAATGGTCTTTTGTCGCTGTAAAATATCGAAAAGCATTTCAGTAATATCCTGATTTTATCAACCGGGGTGATTAAATCGGGTTAAAATTTTTATAAAATCCAGTCGAAAACGTGATAAAATCGAGAAAGGGACAAAATTGGGTCAACATTGCATATTAAATTTAGCTTAGTATAGAAACCCTTTGGACCTTTAAAATTGAAGCATGAGCTTTCCGCATTGAGTGGCCCGATTTAGGTCTCACATGTTAAAAGTTTTGCATATTCCAAAGTGCTACTTCGACTGGACGACTGAATTACAAAACAAGCTTACATTATAATCATCGTTTCGTACATAACATCAAAGATGCACGCTGATTATAATTAAAGATCAACACCGACATCATTGCTGTTCTGACAAACATTACGTCACCGCAACCAGTTTAATACGATGATGATCATACGTTACGCACAATTGAAAGATGCACCCATTTGTATTGTTGAATCGAACGCAAAAGCCCCACCGCTCCGCTTGTTGTCTGAGAAATTATCAACAACGGTTGGCACTTCACCGATTCCCAGACGCCCAGACGAGACAACCTACATTCAGCTGCTGTGGCCGCCCAAATCGCCCCCCATGTAATGGCCCGCGTAGACAGACCCAAACCAAGCAGTGAAGCAGTTTCAGCGAGATTTAGGTTATGTAAGGGTTACGCGCGGCCGTCAACCGTCGTCTCGGGGTCTCAACTCTCAACCCCATATTGGCTGTTTGCATTGCTTGTTGTATGGTGTGGTGGTACGTACCCCAGTCAGCAGTGTAAGGAATTTTATCGAGGTTATGCGCGTGCCCGCGCACGCCAAAAGCTCGCCAGCCAGGTCGACCGTAAAAAAAGTGCAATCTCTTTTGCTCGAGACATTTCTTCTCCGCCACCCACCCGCGCTGTGCGCCACGGACTCGGGTCGCTTTCTCTGGGGCGGCGGCATGTCGTTTCTCGATCTGTCCGTTGTTGGTATAGCACTCATATAATGTTGACGACGGTAACAGATAACCCCTCGGTGAGCTGATGATTGCTGCTGCTGGTGGCTTGGCCATGTGTAATGGGTTTAGGTTCGTAGGCATTGGAAGCCGCCACTCGGATCGGCCATGGGGTTGTGCAACGTACTTTTGCTGGGTCGGTTATGATGTCAAGTCAAATATGTACGGCGAATACGTCACCGTTGGGGAATCATAACCGATCATGTAACTATTTTCGGACACCATTGCGAAATTGGTCAAATTATAGCACGCGGTGAGAGCTATTCGGATTGTAAATCGAATTATAAAGACTTTAAATGTAGGATTGATGGCACCTTCCGATGTTTGATACAAAAAACCACCCATTTGGTCTGCTTTTTCTATGTTTAAAGACATATTTCTTGTTACTTATTATTCTTTATTGATATTTTTGTTGAAAAAATATAGTTTTTTTTTTGAAAAATTTCTAATGGTGGTTGTATTGCTTTTGTTACGACCGTTTCTTTTGTATTTTAGTGAAAATGACTCACAACACAACGGGAATTGAGGCTTACTCTGGATTTTTTTAAACTAATACTATTTGTTTCACGTATTGTGGCGCATTTAGAACAATAAGAGTATTGAATCTAATTTCTTTAGGTTTTTTTTATATATTTTTTTCGAACTGTTTCAGTGTTTCCTAGAAAATCCCAGGAAATCGTGATCGAAAATGTTTTGACCTTGAAATATTGATTGTAGAAGCTAACTGACTTCGGAGAAGTGTTTCAGTATGTTGGGCTCCATATTAAAAAAACTAGATGACACGGCACGGCAAATGCTGGGTAAAGCGTACCATTGGTACTTCGCGTACCTGAAGGAATAAAATAGACCCCATCTCGCGGTCCTTAGCCTCTTACCCAGCAACTCCTATCCCTACCTCCCCGCGGTGCTGGACGGGATACGAGCAACCTTAGGGAAGATCGGGTAACCAACCCCGGTGGGAACTATGGTCGTATGCTGACAGGGAAGGGGGGTTTGCTCCTCTCCGGAGGTGCAAATCTTATTGAGCGTCTGTTCTCCATGTCAGGATCGGCTCACAACAGCGTCTGTTCTCCATGTTAGGGGCGGCTGATCATCGTCCGAGTGCCAGCGAGGGACTCTAAGTGAAACTGTGCACCATGGTCCACCGGAAATAAGGAGGAATGGTCCTCCGGATCAACAAGAGAGTACGGACCGGAACCATCGGCAAAGACCACTGCGACGAAAAGGGACTAGCGATTGGAAACTCGGTTCGTGGAACTGCAAATCTCTCAACTTCATCGGGAGCACACGCATACTCGCCGATGTACTCAAGGACCGTGGATTCGGCATCGTAGCGCTGCAGGAGGTTTGTTGGAAGGGATCAATGGTGCGAACGTTTAGAGGTAATCATACCATCTACCAGAGCTGCGGCAAAACACACGAGCTGGGGAACAGCTTTCATAGTGATGGGCGATATGCAAAGGCGCGTGATCGGGTGGTGGCCGATCAATGAAAGAATGTGCAGGTTGAGGATCAAAGGCCGGTTCTTCAACTTCAGCATAATCAACGTCCATAGCCCACACTCCGGAAGCACTGATGATGATAAGGACGCATTCTACGCCCAGCTGGAACGTGAGTACGACAGCTGCCCAAGCCACGACGTCAAAATCATCATAGGAGATTTGAACGCTCAGGTTGGCCAAGAGGAGGAGTTTAGACCGACTATTGGAAAGTTCAGCGCTCACCGGCTGACGAACGAAAACGGCCTTCGACTAATTGATTTCGTCGCCTCGAAGAATATGGCCATTCGCAGCACCTACTTCCAACACAGCCTCCCGTATCGGTACACCTGGAGATCACCACTGCAGACAGAATCACAAATCGACCACGTTCTGATTGATGGACGGCACTTCTCCGACATTATCGACGTCAGGACATATCGTGGCGCTAACATCGACTCTGACCACTATCTGGTGATGGTTAAACTGCGCCCAAAACTATCCGTCATCAACAATGTTCGGTACCGACGACCGCCGCGGTACGACCTAGAGCGACTGAAGCAACCTGATGTCGCCACTGCATACGCGCAGCATCTCGAGGCAGCGTTGCCGGAGGTGGGTGAGCTCGATGGGGCTCCTCTTGAGGACTGCTGGAATACAGTCAAAGCAGCCATTAACGACGCAGCGGAGAACAACGTCGGGTATATGGGTCGAAGTCGACGGAACGATTGGTTCGACGAAGAGTGCAGACAGATTCTGGAAGAGAAGGACGCAGCGCGGGCGGTCGCGCTGCAGCAAGGTACCCGGCAGAACGTGGAACGTTATACACGGAAGCGGAGACAGCAGACCCGCCTTTTTCAGGAGAAGAAACGCCGCCTGGAAGAAGCGGAGTGCGAGGAGATGGAACAGCTGTGCCGTTCTCAAGATACACGCAAATTCTATCAGAAGCTCAACGCATCCCGCAAAGGCTTCGTGCCGCGAGCCGAAATGTGCCGGGATAAGGATGGGAGCATCTTGACGGACGAACGTGTGATGATCGAAAGGTGGAAGCAGCACTACGAGGAACATCTGAATGGCGCTGAGAGTACAGGCAGTGAAAGTCAAGGCAGCGGAGGAGATGACTACGTCAGTTCAGCGGACGATGGAAGCCAACCAGCCCCCACCTTGAGGGAAGTTAAGGATGCCGTTCAACAGCTAAAGACCAACAAAGCCGCTGGTAAGGATGGTATCGGAGCTGAGCTCATCAAGATGGGCCCGGAAAAGCTGGCCACTTGCCTGCACAAACTGATAGTCAGAATCTGGGAAACCGAACAGCTACCGGAGGAGTGGAAGGAAGGGGTTATATGCCCCATCTACAAGAAAGGCGACAAACTGGAGTGTGAGAACTTTCGAGCGATCACCATCCTTAATGCCGCCTACAAAGTGATATCCCAGATCATCTTCCGTCGTCTGTCACCATTAGTGAACGAGTTTGTGGAAAGTTATCAAGCCGGCTTCGTTGACGGCCGCTCGACAACGGACCAGATCTTTACTGTACGGCAAATCCTTCAAAAATGCCGTGAATACCATACCAATATCAAAGCAACGGTGGATGGTGTGCAAAACTGTGTGAGATTTCGGGCGAACACTCCAGTTCGTTCGAATCGCGCCGGGGACTAAGACAAGGTGATGGACTTTCGTGCCTGTTGTTCAACATTGCGCTAGAAAGTGTCATGCGGAGAGCCGGGTGTAACAGCCGGGGTACGATTTTCAACAGATCCAGTCAATTTATTTGCTTCGCGGATGACATGGACATTGTCGGCCGAACATTTGCAAAGGTGGCAGAACTGTACACCCGCCTGAAACATGAAGCAACAAAAGTTGGACTGGTGGTGAATGCGTCAAAGACAAAGTACATGCTTGTGGGCGGAACCGAGCGCGACAGGGCCCGCCTGGGAAGCAGTGTTACGATAGACGGGGATACCTTCGAGGTGGTCGAGGAATTCGTCTACCTCGGATCCTTGCTAACGGCTGACAACAACGTTAGTCGTGAAATACGAAGGCGCATCATCTGTGGAAGTCGGGCCTACTACGGGCTCCAGAAGAACTGCGGTCGAAAAAGATTCGCCACCGCACCAAATGTGTCATGTACAACACGTTAATAAGACCGGTTGTCCTCTACGGACATGAAACATGGACAATGCTCGAGGAGGACTTGCAAGCACTCGGACTATTCGAGAGACGGGTGCTTAGGACCATCTTTGGCGGTGTGCAAGAAGACGGTGTGTGGCGGCGAAGAATGAACCATGAGCTCGCCCAACTCTACGGCGAACCCAGTATCCAGAAGGTAGCTAAAGCCGGAAGGGTACGATGGGCAGGACATGTTGCATGAATGCCGGACAGCAACCCTGCAAAGATGGTGTTCGCTTCCGATCCGGCAGATACGAGACGGCGTGGAGCGCAGCGAGCGAGATGGGCAGACCAGGTGCAGAACGACTTGGCGAGCGTGGGGCGTATCCGAGGATGAAGAGATGCGGCCTCGAACCGTGCATTGTGGCGTCAAATTGTTGATTCAGTGTTATCTGTTTAGATGTTAACTAAATAAATGAAAAATGAATGAATGACCCCGCAACAATATGGACTACGAAACTTGGCAAAAAAATAATTTTTCGCAATTTCATGGCCTCTGCCATTTAGGGGGTCGGTTTGGGAACATTCTCCCCTATAGATTATTTAGACAAATGATCGTGGTGAGTTATTTTTTTAGTGGCCACGCAAAATTGGAACAACTTCTCCCAACAATGACCAAAAAAAGTTTACATTTTATCACAATTTAAGGTTAATTAAATTTTTAATTGTTACCTCAATGGGGAAACTTGATCCCTCATTATTCACCCAGTCAAAAATACGACGAACATGCTCAAAAAATATAAATTTGTTCTCAGGCAGCTAATTTTTCATAGATTTGACAAATTTGATGAAGGGTTAGCTAGAATTTTTTTTTTTTCGAGTAGGTGTCATAGAAAGGGGATCAAATTTCCCCAAATTCTAAGACGCTCTAATCCTACAAGTGGCTTTTCAAGGACTGGATGCGTAAGCTTAAAGGCGATCCGAAAATCTTTCGGGGATTTCGAGCGAAAGTCCTGTGTACAATACTGGGTGGGAATCTAAAAAATGGTGTGTGGCTCAGACACGCCAATCATGAGCTGTATAAAGTGCACACAGAAGATAATATTTTTTTTGTTAAACATCTTGGCTATGCACATGTTTCGAAATGGACAAATTGATATGAAATTTGCGAAAGAAAATCCACATGTCTTGGAGGCACTCGAACCCTCAACCTCCCTCTCTGTTTTACAAGTAGAAGCTTAGGAACAAAATTGCCAATTAGAAGCTTTTTAAACCAACCATCTTTGTAATGAACATTTATTATTCAAAAGAAATCAATAATCCGGTAGCCACTTTTAACCAAAACTTCTTCACTAATGTGGATGTTTGTGTGGGCCCTTGAACAGAGTCATCAAAGGGCACCCCTTCTCCACGTGAGCCTTCAGCTGATCGCATTCAGTACTGGCGGTCCAAGAAGAAGTTGGGCAATTCTGAAAAAAAAAATCATGACATTAAATTCATGTCTAATATTCTCCAATAATTGCACTCAGTCCCGACACTCACCGTAAACATAGTCGAATGCAAACATTCCTTGAAGACACCAGCAGCCACGCTGCACCCAAGACTGTCCTTCTCGGTTTCCAATGAGGACACCTGCTGATAGCACGTGTCAACGGCAGTTTTGGCAGCCGTTTGCCAATCGGATGATGATCCTACCAGGGCAACCAAAGTTGTGGTTGCAACATCCTTACTGATCACACCGTCGGTTATGACGCCTTCCTGTTCAAGGATGCACTGCGCCATACACTAGGAGGGGAAAAACGATCGGTTTAGATTGTGAAACGAAGATTCTCTTGCAATGACTTTACGTTGAAGCCAGGTGGAGGGCCTTGTGGTGGGTTACCCGGAGTTGGTGGCGGACCAGTTGGCTTCGGGAACTTCTGCTTACAAGTTTCGAACTTTTCATGCGGTGGCTTGATGTCGGGAAGTTTGCAACATTCTTTCGGGTTCTTATCGTTTGGCCGAGTGAAGCACTCCTGACTGATTTGCTGTTGACCGGAAACCTGACGAGAAAATTATATTGCAAGTCAAAGTGGATTTTACTCTAGATAACGATGATATTTACCGTGGCAATCGTCCCGATGACGGTAGCAATCAGAACTATGATGAGCTTCATGTTTTTGATGGAATTGCCTTGCTTCCGTCTGTGCTGGATCGAACTGAACACTGTTCTACGGTTAACAGAACACAGCACAGCAGCTTTTAAACTAAATTTCAGTTCCGAACTACAGACCGTGAAGTTAGGCCTTGGACAGAAAAAGTGTAAAAATGGTCAATTTATTACGTTTAAATTGTTCGGTGGGTAAATAATGATGCTGGAATTTGCAAGTTGTTCACAATTGAATTCACATTTGGTCGTCTGGCACTTCATGGGGATTTATTTCCTGCAGTGACATCAACGACGCACAAACTTTCACTTTTTATGTGTAAAATTTGATAATGTTGGGGTATTTTGACGCTTATCAATCAAAATAGGGTTACGGTTTATATTTATGTTCTTATACTTATGTACTTATACCCGACATAGGCTCGAAAACCAATGGAAAAGACACTTTTTGGCTATAACGCATGTATGTCAAAGCACATTTTTGTGAACAGGATATCTCTCGCTGCATTTTTTTCTCAAAATAATTGCTAAAGCTGTCTCTGATTATAAAACCTGAGATGTGAATGTATTGCGTGAATTAAAAATACCATCAGCAAGGTGGCTTTGTTGCAATACGCCACAAAGGACATTGGGGAACGAAGATCGAAACGCAGTACTCCCCTAGGGGACAACACACGGCATAGACGGAATCCACTACGGCCATTGCGGAGTATGGCAGATATCCAAGTAACACCAAAAATATATTTTTTTTTTTCATATTTCATTTCATAGCTAAATTATTTTGTGTTTTATTTTTGCGAGTAAGCAATATTTATGACTTCATTATAACATTCCTCGTAACTACCATTTTGAATGTTTTATTGATGTTATATAATTGCGACGGCACACATGATATGCATTCATTGACGAATACATAACAATTTAATTATTACATTCTTTCCGCAAGAGTAAAAAGACGAAAAAAATATTTGTTTTAAAAAATACATGCAGGTATATTGGAGTAAGATAGTGTCATGTCGACAATAAAAACATGAGACGGAATTCAAGCATGAATCATGAGAGTATTCGATTCAAAATGTTTTCAGAATTCAATATGCGCAAAATGTAAGAAAAGGCTGCAGGCTATAATGTACATATAAATTACAAAGGGATTACCCTTCTGAACACGGCGTACAAAAATTTGTCACGTTTTCTGTTCAACAGAAAAAGATCGCTATTAACGTTTGTAATCTTACGTGATTTCCTGACGGTCCCAATTTGGAAATTTTCATTTTGCACCCTGTATCCGAGGCTTCCCCTTAGACGTAGTTTACGTCAAAAATCACATAAATGTTGCTCCAGTGTTGTTCAAAGAATTATGAGTTTATAAAAATAATAAATAATAGGAAAACAGTTATTATTCCCAACAGGATATTGAATTTGGCGAACCGACTGCGATGAACCTAACCACCCGGTCAAAAGATATTTAGCCCAATGATGTTTCGTCAAATGGCACTTGGTCGTAAATATTACGTCGAATGGACATTAGGTTATATGTCCATTTGGCCTAAATGATGATGATGATGATCCCGTCACACATCCCTACAAAAGTTAGAGCTAGACAATTTATTTTCAAGGTAAATCATTGAGCAATAAAAAAAATATGAAAATTTTCATAAAAAAATATAAAAACCCAGATTAATTCACCTAGTGGTGATGGAGCCTTTCTCGTATGTCAGCGGTTCTCAACCTGGGGTACATGTACCCCTGGGGTACCTTCGTTGACCTCAGGGGGTACCTCGGACAAGAATGCGTAATGGCGGATGTAGTACAATTGCAATCAAAACTTATTGATCAAGATTTGATAATTATGCAATTTTTTATTTCAAAGCTTTTTCTTGTACATAATATGCATGGTGATTAGTAAATCAAAGCCTATTGAATCGTGCCCTCCAAAACAAGCACAGTGTATGAAGGGCTGTGCGACAAAAGATCGAAAGGACAAAATGAACAAATTTAAAAAAAATCTTTAATGCAATTTACCTATTTGAAACAAAATATTGAATAATATGTTAACTTCAACATGCTTCGGAACTAAAATTAAAGTCTGAAGGTACGGAAACCTCCATTTGAGAGACATGAAGGTTTTTTTCCAAAAAGCTCATTTGCTTCGTTGCAAGAGAATTGAAAATATCCTTCCACGCTTCAAACAGCTCGAAGTCTCGGCTCGGAGGCTACTTTTCAGCAGGTTCGGAAGACTTCTTTCAAGGGGTTCAGTAACCTCAAAGAATCTCGTAAGCCTCCTTTCAAGAGGCTCAAATGCCTACTTTAAGAGGCTCGAAAGCTTCTCTTCGAGTGGCCCGAAAGCCTCTTTTTAAGAGGCGCGGAAGCCTACTTTCAAGAGGCCTAGCAGCCTCCTATCAAGAGGCTCTAAGGCTTCCTTCAAGATGCTCGGATTTTTTTTTGGCTTGGAAGCATAAATTCAAGAGGCTCAGAGGCGTTCATTCAAGATGCTCAGAAGCCTTCTTTTAAGTGGCTCGAAAGCCGCCTTTCAAGAGGCTCGGAAGCCTCTCTTCAAGTGGCTCCTTTCAAAAGGCTTGGAAGCTTCCCTTCAAGAGATGAAGAGAAATTCTTCTTCCAAGAGGCTTGGAAGCGTACTTTCAAGATGCTCAGAAGCCTCCTTGAAAGCCGCTTTCAAGAGGCTCTGAAGTTTCCTTTCAAGATGCTAGGTAGCCTTTCTTCAAGATGATTGGAAGCCTTCCTTCAAGCAGCTCTGAAGCCCCCTTTTAAGAGTCGATAGCCGCCGTTCATAAGGCCGGAAGTAGGGGTTCCATTTTTCCCGGGAATCAACTTCCCTGGAAACGGAAAATAAAATGTTAACTTCCCGGGATTTCCCGGGATCCCGGGAAATAAAACAATTATGCGAAAATCATTACTTGAAATAATAACTTAGGATAAAAATATATATACTTTCGACCTTAGGGGATTGATATTTGCTATATTGTGCTTAAATGAATAAAAAGTTGTTGAAAAGTCTGAGAATTTTCTCTGTTTAAAGCTATGTACTTTTCGGTGGTTATTTGGCGTCTCAGTCTATATTGTGAATGAAAAACAACTATATGTTTTCTTTTTCCAACGTTTTGATTGGAGAAAGAAAACATAATATATGTATAGTTGTTTTTTATTCACAATATAGACAAAGACGCCAAATAACCACCGAAAAGTACATTGCTAACAGTCGACATAATTCAAACAGTTTAAATAGTTCGAAAAGCGTTACCTCTTTCTGCAAAACGTCATCACGAGCATCAGATGGCAAATTTTCAGCATCTGCTCTCGTTCAAGAGTAAGATCTGCTGTGTACAGATGAGCTCCGCTTTGTGCTACATTTCCCTAATGTTTGCATTCTTCCTTGATATGGGGGAGAAGACGGCTTTGACAGGATTTGTTCTCTTATTATTAAAGGTTCTTAACATCAACCATTCTGGTACTCGTCCGTATATTATCTTAATACAAACAATATTCTGGTCAAATTTGATTTATAATACGAACCTTGATACGACACTTGTGCATATTTCGCCTTTGAATTTGAGGTATTAATGAAAATATTTTCAACAATGAAATGCCCCAGAAATGCATAAAATTGCTTAAGTTTGGCGAGTTTTTATTATTAGACTGTTCTAATGACCTTATAGTAAAGACCCAAAATATGTTAGCTTTTGTACTCTGAAATGTCCAGACAGTAAATTCTCAATAGTTCATTAATTTAGAAAAAAGACATCTGTAAACAAAAACGAGTGTTTGAAACATGAGTCCGTTTGGAACAGGAGTCAGGGTTTGAATCAAAAAGTATTGAATGTCTTTAAAAAAACCTCTGATAATAAACCTACCAGAGCCGTCACTGACCTTGCCTAAATATCTGCGATCTGGAGAAAATTTGCCGCTGTGCATGAATAAATAACTTTGTTTTGCTATTGAGAAATTTCAATAAACACTAAATTTTGATTTCGACTTCGTAACACCCACCGGCGATTGGGCCTACTAAATAAATAAACGGCCGATGGAAACATATGCTTTGCTTTGCCTCCCTTCAACACGCATTAGGATTGAACTGCATAATAAATACTAGCATCCACAGAAAACTTTATTTTTTTTAATATGGGGTGTAATCTACTTTGAAACCGAAATATGCTATTAAATAGAAGTTTCATTATGGAAACAGTGAACAGATGTTAGTCAAAAATATGGTTGATACTTCTTCATCAAAATAAAAAAAGGATTTTTAAATACTTTAACTTAATAATTTCCAGGGAAATTCGGGAAACTAAAGATTGCTTCCCGGGAATCGGGAATCCCGGGAAAATTGATTTCCCGGGAAATCTTTTCCGGGAATGGAAGCCCTACCCGGAAGCCTCCGTTCAAGAAGCTTGGAAGCCTGCCTTCAAGAGGTTCGGAAGCTTCCCTTGAAGCGGCTAAGAATTATTCTTTCAAGAGGCTTGGAAGCATACTTTCAAAAATCTCAGAAGCTTTCTTTTAAGTGGCTTGAAAGCCGCCTCTCAAGAGGCCCTGAATCCTTCCTTGAAAAGACTCTGAAGCCCCTCTCAAGGGCTCGAGAGCCGCCTTTCAAGAGACACGAAATTTATTTTCTAAGAAAATTGGGAGCATACTTTCAAGTGGCTCGAACGCCTGAAGCTCTGAAACCTCCCTTCAAGATGCTCGGAAGCCTCTTTTCAAGAGGATCGGGAGCCTTTTTTCAGGAGGCTCTGAAATCCCCTTGAAAGGGCTCGAAAATAGCTTTTTAAGAAGCCCCGAAGCCTCCCTTCAAGAGGCTTGGAAACCTTTTTTCAAGAGGCTCAGAAGCTTCCCTTGAATAGGCTCGGATTTCTTCTTTGAAGAGGCTTGTATCCTTTACTTTCAACAAACTCTGAAGTCTCCCTTCAAGATGCTCAGGAGCTTCCAGTAGACAAATAAAGTCCCGCTGGAAGCTTGATGTATAAATTTGCTTTGAATTGGAATTTTTCGCGGAATAATGCAAATTTCAGCCATCTTCATGGAGCGCCATATATCCCGTTAGTTTTCGTCGTTTTCATATATTTCATCTACGCTTGTTTTCATTTACACCAAAAAATAGGGGGTACCTCAATTAACGCAAAAGTCTGAAGGGGTACCTGTCAAGAAAAAGGTTGAGAACCGCTGGTCTACATATAGCGCTGTATATGGAGACGAAGTATCAGAATTTTGGCTGTTACGCCCTTTTCAAATGTTGATCAAGAAATGTCGATCCGGATAAGAAGGTGTACGGAGGCATACATACAGACTACTTTATGAGGGGGCAGCAGGGACCATGTCCAAGGGCTTGACGACCCCTCCCCAGCTGTCTGCGAGTCAGGGAGAACTGCCTAGGGCGTGGTGGGATTTAGCAGTGGGCTCTGCTAAAATCCCTCCCAAAAAACCACAAGTGCCCGTAAGCGGACTCTATCAAAGCGACTGTGTGCCGCTTCAAAAGCACAAGCCCAGGGAGGGAGTGCCAACTGGCATGTGGAGTGTCCCTACTTCGGTAGGGTAGTGCGTGAGCTGCTTTGGCAGGGAGTGAGTGATCTGTTTGTGCTGAGGCAGGAGTGTCATAGCGAGTCGCCGCCGCTATGGCAGCCTCGAAGCGCAGCAGAAGTCTGAGTATGGACTGCACGTGCTGAGGTAAGAGTGCCGTGGCGTTGCTACCGTTATCGCTACCTCGAGGCGTGGCTGTGGAGTGATAGAGTAAGTTGTGGAGTGTACCTACTTCGGTAGGGTAGCGCGTGAGCTGCTTCGGCAGGGAGTGAGTGATCTGGTTGTGCTGAGGCAGGAGTGTCATGGCGTGTCTCCGCCGCTATTGTCACCTCAAAGCGCAGCAGAAGTCTGAGTATGGACTGCACATGCTGAGGCAGGAGTCGAGGTATCCCATCGACACCTCGAGGCATTGCAGTGGAGTGTTAGAGTGAGCACCTGAAAAAGGGTCACATGGAGCGAATGGTCTTTGGAGAAGCTGCTTCGGCGGCAGGGTAGCAGTGGGTTGTACCCACACACCTACAGTTGTGCACATGTGGTGCATGGTGGTGGTCTGCTTCGGCAGTGGTGTGATTGATCTGCTCGTGCTGAGGCAGAGTGTCGTAGCGCAATATCTGTAGGCCCAGGCAGTTACCGCTATTGACACCTCGAGGCATGGCAGCGGAGCGTCCGGGAGAGCATCCAAGTAAGACTCAAATGGAGTGAATGGGGTGCGAGTCAGTCTCGCGTGGGACGAGTGCCTGTGTGAGCGATAATGAGTGAGTACGCTTAGTACTGCCGTCCCCAGAAGTAGTACTGCGAGGTAGTTCCTGGGAAACGATGGTGGAGCCAAGGGAGTTTAGTCGGTATTACCGGTATGGTCGAGTCCGACACTCCAGTACACTTCCGTGCGGTAGTTTGGCAACTACAATGCACGTGTACTGGGTTAGTGTGTAAATGCATTCTCCCTTGTAAAAAAAAAAAAAAAAAAAAAAAAAGACTACTTTATGAGCAGTTACTGGAAGTAGACAAACTTACGGTTGGATGGTCGAAATGCCTATTGAAAGCCGCCCCAGAAGTGATCAAATCTGCGGAGAGATGCTTCAAGTGTTTGGGCTTTGGACACTGGGCAAGAGCTTGTAAAGGTCCAGACAGATCTAACATGTGCTGGAAATGTGGGGAAACAGGTCATCTTGCGAGAGACTGCACGCAAACACCGAAGTGTATGCTTTGCACTTCAGAGGACGGAAATGACCATTAGACGGATGGCTACAAATCCCCAGCCTACAAGAGGGCGATCGCAGGCCAGCAGTAGTGAAGATAATTCAGATTAATCTGAATCATTGTGAAACCGCACAGCAATTGTTATGGCAGTCTACAGCAGAAACGATGTGTGATATCGCGATAATTGCAGAGCCGTATCGAGTTCCCCCTGATAACGGCAACTGGGACAGATAGGACGGGTTTGGCAGCGATACAGGTTATGGGCAAATTCCCTATTCAAGAAGTAGTGGAGAGTTCATACGAAGGCTTCGTGATTGCCAAAATCAACGGCGTCTTCATATGCAGCTGCTATGCACCTCCAAGGTGGACCGTGGGACAGTTCAGCCAGATATTGAATCAGTTATAACCGATAAGCTGATCGGACGAAGGCCGGTAGTCATAGGAGGTGACTTCAATGCCTGGGCCGTAGAATGGGGCAGTCGAGTGATCAACACAAGAGGATCCCAAGTAACATTTCAAGTTTTATTCCACTCTTGGAATGGTTTTCACGATCAAATTATAAGAACTCACAATAAAACTCATTATTATACGATAACCATCTGATGACCACTATTAGATATGGCTAAGTGGCCCTCTCTAGATGACCACTATAAACCTCTTATAAGCGTATTTGAAAACCCTTTTTGAACCACCCGCAAAAAAGGAATTTTGGCTGCGGCAGCTGTCAAAAATGTTGGTTTAAAAGAAGGGAAACAAAATTACGGAGAAATAATACCAAAATGGACTGATGATGAAAATTATGATAAGGATGCCATCACAATAATATTTATTCAGGTTTGTTTTGCAACATTCTATCATTGAAATAAGTTGCGGTTTCGATTTTATTATGAAGGCTAGGTAAATAATAAGATTCTATACTACGCGCCGGCAAAATAATGTAGTTCAGCGCAATAAATTGAAATCAATTAAAATATCAACATTGCAAATATCCACTTAATCTGTAGATTTTGACCCTGATATGTTTCCAATTCTAATCACCAGGAGAAGTGTTCTAAGCGACGAAAATATTATCTAATTATTGGTTTCAGCGATAAATTTGACTGATTTGAAAATGCTTCTTCTTTTCCAATATGGCCATCATCAATTCGATCAGAAAAATGTTGCTCTTATTTCACACTCTTATAAACTCTTTGCAATGCAAATATTCTTATTGCGGTTATTAATTTGACATCATTACGAACAAATTTTTTGGCTTTTTTCGAGCTTTGAAAATATGGCTTATTGCGCTCTTCATCACAACCATAGAGCAACTCATAAAATCAATTATAATTTGACGTTTGAGGCTTTTTCAGCAGATTTTTGAGAAGTTTATTGATAGTAATAAGAGTGCCAATAAAACTGGACAACTAGCCATGGTGATTGCTGTCATGAATCCGTTATAAGAATTAAATAAATCCAACAAGCATGGAAATTGTTACTTGGGATATATCCTGCAGGAAGCTCTAGCGAAGCTGGATATACGATTGTGTAACGAAGGCTCGATGAGCACATTTCGGAGAGATGGGGGCGAGTCTATCATCGACATCACGCTCTGCAGTCCTTCGTTGACGGCAAGTATGGACTGGAGAGTTAGCGAGGAGCGACCACCAGGCGATTCACTACCGTATTGGCCAACGAAACCCTGGTGCAACACGAAGAAGGATAACCAGGGAACGGAAGTGGAAAAACTCAAAGGTGCAGCCCAATCGGGTTGTACGCAAAGTTGACGTTGAACTACGTAGCTGTATGTAATGTACAGGGTTTCGATTATTCTGTGCGATTGGACTAAAGCAAGCGTTTATCTTATGCTCCTGAGATTGATTTGAAATAGAAGATAAAAATATTTTTTTCAAATAATCGAGGATGAACAACACTCTCAAGCGTTCACATATCCAAATTATCAATTTATAAAAACTCATAGAGAGTAAGAATCGTTCGATAATTGTATCTCGATTCGAAGCATTGGTAAATGCTACTTTTGAACTTAACACCAAACACAATGCCAAACATCCGATTGAACTTCATTATTGACATTAAATTGGTACTAGTTAGGTTTACATTTAATGATACTCGATTTAAAAATTTGAAAAGCATAACCCTGGCTGATAGTGCACGACGCAAACTGGAACAGAGACTAAGCACCCGTCACTAAGTCAGTCTAAGCCCTGGTGGCTCATTACAGAAAAACCCATTGCGAAAGCTGGGCTGTCAACGGCGTTTGGTGGTCATCCCTATGGAGGATGTCAGAGTAGACGCGACAAAGAAGTTTGGCAGTTTAATAATTATTATTCCTTCACGTGAGTAGCGTCGGACCCTAGCGTTTTCTCTGGCAGACACCTACGAATCAGCAAAAACGAGCTGAAGAAAGTTTACCAGAATGCAATCATTGCAGCAGCGAAGAAGATTTTGAGCCTCTACTGGCATCAATAGACGTAAGCAAGAAGATGCCGTCAAACGCCCCAAGCTTTCGAGAGAAAACGCACGTTTAAGTTAGCAGAAACAAACTGCAACAGCTAAAAGCCCTGCAATGGTGGACATAAAAATCTTTTAATTAATAACTAAAGAAATGCCAATAGATTACTAAGCTGAAAAGCAGGCAAACTTTCCAGTTGGAAAGTAGTGCTATGCAGTGGCGTAGCCAGAAAATTGGTCGGGGGGGGGGGGGGCTTTCTGAACATTTTTTTTTCGCAAGGCAAATTTCTTCTAAAAGTTATGTCTTTATGGGGGGGTTTATGCCCAAAACCACCCCCGTGGCTACGCCACTGGTGCTATGGAAGAAGAAGCTTGCGATGCACTTACGAGATTGACTGAATCACCGAAACCGAGTACTAAGCTGTTAGCAAGTTTTTAATTAAAAATATTATCATACATTGATATTGTAACACACTAAAGTCGGTTTTTATGCAGGGGATATGGGCCGCGTAGATGAAAACAACGTAAAAAGCCGCGTAAATTCCTAAATATGTCTGGATGAACCGCGGAAGTCCAAAAATTCGAGTGAAAAAAATCGCATAAAAAACAATTCCTGTAAAAATAACCGCGTAAAAAACGACTTTAGTGTACATTGGGTATGAAGCGTTGACTCTTCCCTGATCGAATGGTCCATGAAAATTGAAAATCCATCGAGAAACGGCTAAGCTATTAACGATCAAAGTCTATCATATTTTCGTGACGTTTTTCAGTTTTTTGCAATCGTAAAGTGTACCCCAATATAGAAAAGACAGACGTAGTTCTACGTCAAAAGAAGGCCTTCAACAAAGACCTATTCGTTGAGGCACTTCGACCGGACAGCACTACCGAGATCATTGATGCGGCCGAGCTATTAAGAAGGATGGTAAGGGCTTGCGATGCTACAATGCCATGAAAACTATAACCGAGAGGCAATCGGCGTCCAGCTTACTGGTGGAACGACAGGCTCAGTACGCTACGCGCTGCTTGCCTCAAAGCTCGGAGGCGGGCACAGAGAGCAAGGACGGAACCAGAGAGAGAGAATGTCATTTCATTTATTTAGTTTACATCTAAACAGATAACACTGAATCAACAATTTGACAATACACGGTTCGGGGCCGCATCTCTCCATCCTCGAATACGCCCCACGCTCGATAAGTTGTTTTGCACCTGATCTGCCCACCTCGCTCGCTGCGCTCCACGGCGTATCGTACCTGCCGGATCGGAAGCGAACACCATCTTTGCAGGGTTGCTGTCCGGCATTCTTGCAACATATCCTTCCCATCGTACCCTTCCGGCTTTAGCTACCTTCTGGATACTCATTCTTCGCCGCCACACACCGTCTTCTTGCACACCGCCAAAGATGGCCCTAAGCACCCGTCTCTCGAATACTCCGAGTCCTTGCAAGTCCTCTTCGAGCATTGTCCATGTTTCATGTCCGTAGAGGACAACCGGTCTTATTAGCGTCTTGTGCTGACACCCCAAGTAGCACACACAACATATTCCTAAAATCACTTTGTTTATATTTAGTTTCATTAAAGGCATTGGAAAAACATCAAAGCACGAAAAAGTTGCATCAAGATGTCAAAAACTTTCGAATTGTGATCAAAGTTTCATTAAAATTGCAGTACGTGTTTGACATTAGGAAACAAACAAACAAGGAATACTGCACTTCATGTTGCAAACACGAAACAAAATCATTAAGTTGCATATTTTTTACTATGTTACTTCAATGCGTCTTTGAAAATTTAATTGTTTGTTAAAATTAAGTTGCAGATAAGTTGAATATGTCTTCGTGTTTAATTTAGCATCGTTCATCGTTTTGACAACTTACAATTTTTTCTTGTGATGGTGCAATCAAGCAACAGAAAACCCTAGTACAAAACTTCATAATCGTATGGTTTTTATGGTGAATCAACATGCAGTCCCTTCGAAGTGTTGAACGGTGCTGTGGTAGAGTGAAGGACTATCTATCACAAGATCCATAAATCGAATCCAGTTTTATATTTTTTTTTTCCGCTGAAGTATTTTGCAACAATATTGCAATTTTACTGCAATCGAAGGATGTTTCCGTATGCTCCACCTCATGCGTTTTTTAGATTGCAAGAGAGTTATGTTTGGTGGCACATATGCAAAGATTGTTTCTTTCCGAATAGTTGCAACACAGTGAAATGTTCAGTAGTGAAACAATTTGTGCTGCTTGGGACATTTGGTTCGGTGGCGAATCTTTTTTGACTGCAGTTTCTTCTGGAGCCCGTAGTAGGCCCGACTTCCACAGATGATGCGTCTTCGTATTTCACGACTAACATTGTTATCAGCCGTTAGCAAGGATCCGAGGTAGACGAATTCCTTGACCACCTCGAAGGTATCCCCGTCTATCGTAACACTGTTTCCTAGGCGGGTTCTGTCGCGCTCGGTTCCGCCCACAAGCATGTACTTTGTCTTTGATGCATTCACCACCAGTCCAACTTTTGTTGCTTCACGTTTCCCGCGGGTGTACAGTTCTGCCACCTTTGCAAATGTTCGGTCGACAATGTCCATGTCATCCGCGAAACAAATAAATTGACTGGATCTGTTCAATCAAAGTTAATTGCCTATTTTCGGGGATTAAACCACCTGACTTGGACATTAATTTACAATGTTGTGAAAACTCAAATGTGAATATGTACATGAAAAGGAAGATATTGATTTGGGAAATGTATTGGAGGTAACCACTTCCCCTTCGATGGGACTCGAACCCATGACTCTACAGTACGCTAGACTGGTGCTTTAACCAACTAAGCTACGAAGGACCTCCGTCGGCCTTCGCAACCTAGCGGCTTATAAACGAGCTCAAGATTCCCAAATTGGTACTATACACATATGGAAGTGTTAGCTTGAGAAATGGATTGCGAGTGATTTGACTTGAGCGTTCAAATCTCCTATGATGATTTTAACGTCGTGGCTTGGGCAGCTGTCGTACTCACGTTCCAGCTGCGCATAGAATGCGTCCTTATCATCATCAGTGCTTCCGGAGTGTGGGCTCTGGACGTTGATGATGCTGAAGAACCGGCCTTTGATCCTCAATCTGCACATTCTTTCATTGATCGGCCACCACCCGATCACGCGCCTTTGCATATCGCCCATCACTATGAAAGCTGTTCCCAGCTCGTGTGTGTTGCCGCAGCTCTGGTAGATGGTATGATTACCTCTAAACGTTCGCACCATTGATCCCTTCCAACAAACCTCCTGCAGCGCTACGATGCCGAATCCACGGTCTTTGAGCACATCGGCGAGTATGCGTGTGCTCCCGATGAAGTTGAGAGATTTGCAGTTCCACGAACCGAGTTTCCAATCGCCAGTCCCTTTTCGTCGCGGTGGTCTTCGCCGATGGTTCCGGTCCGTACTCTCTTGTTGATTGTTCGTTGTTTATGTCACCAAACCCCCTAAATTTCCGGAGGACCATTCCTGCTTATTCCCGGTGCACCATGATGCACAGTTTCACTTAGAGTCTCTCGCTGGCATTCGAACGATGCTCAGCCGCCCTGAACATGGAGAATCGACACTTAGTAAGATGTGCACCTCCGGAAGAGCAAGCCCCCTTCCCTATCAGCATACGACTATAGTTCCCACCGCAGTTGGTTACCCGATCTTCCCTAAGGTTGCTCGTATCCCGGCCAGCACCACGGGGAGGTAGGGATAGGAGTTGCTGGGTAAGAGGCTAAGGACCGCGAGATGGGGTCTATTTTATTCCTCCAGATACGCGAAGTACCAATGGTACACTTTACCCAGAATTTGCGTCTCGAATTAACGATTTTACTAAGTTATCTACTACCGGATGAAATTCGCTTTCAACAGTCGAATGTCCTTTCAATAATATTCCCTCCGACCAAATGTCCTTTCGACTAAATGTCATTCGACGAACTATCCCAAAGCCTTTCCTGCGAGGTCATCTTTTTGTTTCAGTTAGATTTGTTCAACTGATTCATTCAAGCAACAGCACACATATTACGGTACCGTTGTTAAATTGCAGATTGTTTTCTCGTGATTACAGAAGCATCTTTACCATGGCTATGATCATATTCATTTACAGTACGATGTTCCAAGCCTCATATGAATAAAGGTGGCGTTTATTGTTTTTTACAAGTAGGAAGAGGGTAGGGAGTATCACGTTGTCTCGCACCTATGTTTTAACTGCTTTTACCTCCTTTTTGTAGTTCGGGCGCTGACCTGACCTGGTGGGACGCAGTTTCCGCAAAGTAATGCCTCACCGCATTCCTATTTAGGGTCTGTTCACAAATTACGTAACGCAAAAATCCGAGTTTTTGACCCCCTCCCTCCCCCTCGTAACAAAAAGTAACATTTTTGGTACCCCCTCCCTCCCCCATGTAACGCGTAACTGTGAACATTTCAAAGGCAGATTTTTTTCCTTCTTTGAAGCATTTGGGTTTTGGTATTTTTTGAACACTGTTAGAATAGGGACGGCACATGATCAAAAATCAAGGATATCAAGAATGCAGCTAGTAGAAACGAAAATAGAATTTGCGATCATAACCATTTACATAGTTTTGTGGAACTGTGGTGTCGAGAAATACAATATTCGCTTGGTATTTTTACACATATTAGTCCCGCTTTGTCCCTTATATACGATAACGATAAATGAGCATGAGCATGAGCATGAGATGACCGTACAATTCGTAGTTGCTACTCCGTGATTGACCTGAACTAGCGGAATTGCACAGGGAACCAACAGATGGAACTTGGGATTAGAACTCCATCCTCAATGTGCACGTTCCGAAAGCTCAACTTTTAATGGGTCAATAACGGCGCCGGCCACGTCCTTACGATCATCTAGGGAAGGGAAGGAATGTTAATGTAACAACCGTTGTTTTAGAGACCGACGAATCGTCTGCATCTCTACGGTCGTTACGGGAAGGAGTATTGTAAGTAGGGAAGGAAGTGTCATTACTTAGATCAGGATTCACCTTGGTAAGTGATGTAATCCAAGTAACTAGCATGTTAATGTTGACGCGAGAACAAAGTATAGATCGGTTACAACGTATTTTGTTGTGTTCTTGTTCACCCAACGTAAGGGCAGACAATCATTCGCTCCGGTAGCGCTATTGCTAATTAATCTTAAGTGTCCGCGATAATCAGTTATCGTGATTGTTTTATTCATCTAACGCGAGGAAAAATTATCAATATCTTAGCGATAATTAAATCTATACTAGAACAATTATTTCACGAAGCTCGAACAAATTTTTTTATTTCGAACGTCAAAAAATTTGCCTTTCGGAAATCGGACGGTTTTTGCATATTAACACGGACCATTTGCATTTCAGTACCGTCATATGGGGGGAAGATGATCATTGGGACGAAGATGATCATTTAATTGAAGGACCTAATTTTTTCATGAAATGGTGGTCTAGTAGATCAAAAATTATAATCTGTTTAAATAATGCTAGAGCTAGGTAGAAAATCCGAGTTTTTCGATTGTAATCATAAAAGTGTAGTTCGTGAAAGAAAGACAGAGATAGTCATAAATGACGCTAGTTTCAACATTTATTCAAATAATCTAGTGTATCTTGACGGCTAGGTCATAATGATTTTAGTAGAGTTGTCTTGATCAACTTTACCCCAAACCAGATTACTCAAAAAATGTGTGATAATTTAATTTATTAAAATTAAAATTTAAACACACATTGTTATTGCATGTTTTGTCTTAAAAGTGATCATTTTCCCCCCAGATGACGGTACAACTTAGATAATTTGTACAATACACCAAAAAAAATTACACGTATCCAATATACAAGATCATCTCGAAGAATGAAAGGCAAATGTGGCTATCATCCATTTATTGACTTACACTGAGAATTCCGGTAAGATATTAAATGTATAATACCAAACAAAGAAAAAACGTGTACTCATGGCTTATGATCCTGCAGAAGAAAAAAAAACAGAATCGGCAGTCATATAAATATCAAACTCGTCAAAAAATATATGTATGAATTATATAGACCTCAAAATTTTCGTGTTCGTTCCTCGTTAGACAATCGGAAACAGTTGCAACACCGTACAATATTAGGGATGCCAGGTGATATTTTCGAATGTCTTCACAGTCGAGTAAAATGTCTTTAAATATCTTCAACATTAAAACTCATCAGCGAAAAATAGAACGAATTTTTTTTTTGAGCCAAGATCTTTCTAAAATTCCTATATAGCCATAAACGTTACACATAGATAAGTAGGGTGATTCATTCCGATGCCCTACACTGCAATAAAAAAGGTTTCACACAGAAGACACTAAAGTATTCTTCTTTGACTATAAACTACTCAATTATGACTCCAAAATCCGGCCTTTTGTGGGATAACGGTTTCACGCACAAAGAGGTACAAATATTATGTGAAACTATGTTCCTCAAACGATTAATTTATATGAATGGCAACGGGAAAAATGTGTAAAAATTTTGCACAGACCGAAAGAGCACACTTTCAGTCTTCCGTCAATAATAATTGTGTTGAAATGAGGAAATGGAGAGGGTTTAACAATGGTCCATTTCCAGTATTCTATAAGAAAATCAACTAAAAAACAAATCAAATAAAACAAATCACTTAGCTGGTAAATGCCAGTTCTCGGAGAGCAGTGGGTAGAACTTATGGATCCGTTGTTGATTATAATGGAAATCCACCGTCGTACTCTGTCATGCCCCATCCTTTCCTTCATGATATTCTTCGTTTTTGTAGGTTTTCGTTATCTAGGATGTAGCATGAATATCTCATTCTTGATCCACATCGTCGTTGGGTCTCTTGATAAACGTCACACCAATCCATTGCTTCATTGCATTTCACCTGAAATCTACGATACTTGACATCGGATGTTAAAACTTTTGTTCTTTTATAATTTAATGAAAAAACGACAGCACAGCAAAAAAACACATCCAATGCCTCCGACTACTATGTTCAAACTCCTCCCTTATATACGATAACGATAAACAGCAATTACTTCAATCAGTGATTAAAAAATAGAAATTCAAATACATTTTATTCGCGTTATGCGTAACATTTGGTAGCACCCACCCCCTCCCCCAACTTTTAGTGTAACAAAGTATAACGCAAGTAGGACCTCCCCCCTCCCCCCGAAAGCGTTACGTAATTTGTGAACAGACCCTTACCGACACTTAGACTGCAATTCTGAAGATGTAATAAATACATTATTTTGTTTATTATACTTTTAGCTGAACATGAGGAGTAAATGTTGCATGTGTTATGTGTGTGATTAACTCTGTCCAGCACCCTTTAATATTCTGGATCACTTCTTTTGAAAATAACCCTTAATTTGCATAATATTTTGCCGATGTAACTGTTATCGCCGCATTGTCAAAACATGCTCGCAAATAAACTTAGTGACGTAATGAGAAATATAAAATTTACCTACCTCATAAAGCGCGAAGGCCCCAAATTAGGTTGTTTACATATGATGAACTATCACAACGCCAAGCCAGACGGTCACACAAACATTCGTTATCGCAATCTTTTTCCTCCATTCCTGCGCTCACGCTCAGATAATCTCTTCGAAACACGCTCGTGAGATACTTTCTTTGTTAAGGTCACTCTCTCTCTCTGCTTTTGTTGCATGAATTTCAAGAAACTTGCACTCATCGCCCCTTCCACAAATGGAATGAATTTTTGCTGCAACATTTTCCAAGTTACTCAATGAATGTTACCCAACACAACCATTGATTTACTCACAGCTTTCAACCGCGTCTCTCTATTGAATTGAAGACTCTCCGTCTCTCACCGGTCTCTTTTCAAATATGCAAATACGAATGGAAGCATGTAACCTTTTCACTGTTTGTAATCGTTTTACAGCATCATCACCTATTTTCCGCCGATGGGGTGACTAAGCAGCGAGGGAAGGGGCGTACGTTATGCACTTAGGACCAAGAGTCGCTTACCGCCCACGCAACCAAGTGTTACTTTCTACAGAAGACTTGTCTCTGTGTGGGTAGCGTCATCCATTTCTTACTCACTCACTCGATAATAATTTGTTTGTTTTCAGTTTGATGCACATTCGCTCGCGAAGCAAATCGTTCACAGCTCGAATGGAACCGCATAACGATTATGAACTCTGAGAGATTTCGGGCGACATGGCGTGCGTGGTGTGCCGGTTGGCAACGATCATCTGAGCATTGGTTCGGCGGTTATGTAGTTATGTTTATGCTTCACTACAGAAGTGGCGCTTATGTAATGGCCTTGTGAGGCTATCGTAATCGCAAAAATTACGCCCTCTCGTTGATGTGTTTCGTTTTGTTGGAACATGCTTTGCTTTAGTTGTACAAAAAAGTTACATGGAAAGACTGTAGGCTCACTAAGAAACAAATTATGAGTTGAAGGCTTGAGTCTCCAATTTCTTTATAAAATATAATTTAGTTTGGTACCGGAGACGCGCCAGCCTAGGGCTGAAAGTCTCTTTAATAAAGATATAAAAAAAACTTAGTTTGACATTTTAAACAAAAATACCTTAAGTATGTCCGATAACTGAGATATGAGATATTCAATTGTAAAACTATAAAAATATTATCTGCTCCATAATAATTATGTTTTTCTGCGTTCCTTCGTTGCTTACAAGCTGTGAAATTTTAAAGAGTTAATTCAATCGACTGTGTATATTGCATGTTGATAATCCATATACATAGATTCATTTACGCTTCTCCCATATAAGTAAAACCAATCGTAGCAAAAGTACGAACTCAATTCGTTTTGTACTTAGCGAAGTCAGCACCTCGCTTATGATGACTAAATAGGTTTACCCGGCCTGCTTACATATGCATGTTGGTAATCTTCGTTGCAGCGCCATCGCTTCGTAAGCGCCGTGAGAGATTTGTTGCTTTTGTTTTCGCTCCAATGCAAAACAGCACCGTAACATTTTTTCTGTTATGACTGTGTATCTTTCTGATGACTGTGCCTAGAGCCTGTTGGTATCACATAATTGTTCACAGGGAGGGTCTTCGATGCCCTTTAGAGTAAGAGGCGGTTGAATAAGTCGGGTTCAGTGTTACACATTTATGCATTTTCGTCCTCCAGTTTGGATGGTCTTTTGTTGAATGGGTACGACTTATGGATTTACGATCTGACACAACCAACATGAATATATAGTGGATTAGGGGAATCGAATTTTACTGCTTCTGATTGAAAAAAGTAACCCAGCCAGCACAAAGTCGCATATGATTACGATTAAGTATACAAGCTGAAGACGATACAGGCAAATGCCTCCATTTTACTGCATGTAAAGTGCATATATATGGCCTCTACTTTGTACACTTATCTGCTATGACATACGATCACGTGTTTGCTGGAAAACATTTGGCAACATTAAAAAATGTGTAACTTTTTCAAACTTTTCCATGAGAAGAACTCCTCGGAAAATAATATTGTTTTTTGCAATTATTTATTATTACCAATTATTCCTTGCTTTTGTTTCAGCCTTTTTCACTACTTTTACACTAAGTATTCACTACAAAAAACAAACTTTCTTGACGAGGCCCGCAAATAAATAGTGCCAATCGATTCTACTTGACAAACTGAAAAAAATTGCGGAATTTAAATGTTGTGATAATGTTTATTTTGATAATTAATAAGAGAGTGTTAGAATAAAAATGTACTTGTTGTGAATGACTTTATGAAAAAAAGGTGAATTTGTTTTTTTATTGTCTATTGATTAAATACCTTCACACCTCCCACTTACTCATTTCTCACATTTTTTGCACACACTATTAGGGAATGTTTGTCAAGACTTATAATAGTAGGAGAGGGGGAGAATGTAGTGAATGAGTCACCACATTCATCTCCTCTCCTACTATTAAAAGAAAAAATTAAACGCTTTTTCTAATATTTCAAGAAATGGAAAGTGAGAAATGCGATGTGTAAAGTGGGAAATGTGAAAGAAAGAAAAAAGGAAAAAAAAAAGTGTGAGGGATGAGAATGATGGAAGTGCGATATGAGAAACGAATATTGAAAAATGAATGGGTAAAAATGTGTACAGAGATTGGGAAAACGAGAAATGAGGAGTGATGAGTCACAAGTGATAAGTGATGAATGAATTCTTGCTTAAGATTTCTTCGGCTTTCCTTCCAAGTCCATTCCAAATCCAATCTCAATCCAAATCCAATCCAAATTCAATTTAAATCCAATCCAAATCCAATCCAAATTCAATCCAAATCCAATCCAAATCCAATCCAAATCCAATCCAAATCCAATCCAAATCCAACCCAAATCCAATCCAAATCCAATCCAAATCAATCAAATCCAATACAAATCAATCCAAATCAATCCAAATCAATCCAAATCCAATCCAAATCAATCAAATCCAATCCAAATCCAATCAATCAAATCAATCCAATCAAATCCAATCCAAATCCAATCCAAATCAATCCAAATTCAATCCAAATCCATTCCAAATCAATCAAATCCAAATCCAATCCAAATCAATCCAAATCAATCCAAATCAATCCAATCAATCCAAATCCAATCCAAATCAATCCAAATCAATCCAAATCAATCCAAAACCAATCAACCAATCAAACCAATCCAAATCCAATCCAAATCAATCCAACCAGTCCAAATCAATCCAAATCCAGTCAAATCCAATCCAAATCAATCCAAATCAATCCAAATCCAACCAAACCAATCCAAATCAATCCAAATCGGTCAAATCAATCCAAACCAATCCAAACCAATCCAAACCAATCCAAATCAATCCAAATCAATCCAAATCCAGTCAAACCAATCCAAACCAATCCAAATCAGTCCGATCCAGTCAAATCCAGTCCAAACCAGTCAAATCCAACCAAACCAGTCCAGATCAGTCCAAATCCAATCCAAATCCAGTCAAATCCATCCAAATCAGTCCAGATCCAGTCCAGAACCAATCCAAATCCAACCAACCAGTCCAATCCAAACCAATCCAAATCCAGTCAAATCAGTCAAACCAATCCAAATCCAATCCAAATCAATCCAAACCAATCCAACCAATCCAAATCAATCACAGTCCAATCCAAATCAGTCAAATCAATCCAATCCAATCCAACCAATCAAATCCAATCAACCAATCCAACCAATCCAAACCAATCCAAATCCAATCCAAATCAATCCAAATCCAATCCAAACCAATCCAAACCAACCAAATCAATCAAATCAATCCAAACCAATCCAAATCAATCCAAACCAATCCAAATCAATCCAAACCAATCCAAACCAATCCAAACCAATCCAAATCCAGTCCAATTCCAACCAAATCAACCAAATCCAATCAAATCCAATCCAAACCAATCCAAACCAATCAAATCCAATCAGTCAAACCAATCCAAACCAATCCAAATCCAATCCAAACCAATCCAAACCAATCCAAATCCAGTCCAATCCAATCCAATCCAAATCCAATCAACCAAATCCAATCAAATCCAATCCAAATCGATCCAAATCCAATCCAAATCAACCAAATCCAATCCAGTCCAATCCAATCCAAATCGAATCCAAACTTAATCCAAATCCAATCCAAATCCAATCCAAATTCAATCCAAATCCAAATCCAATCCAAATCAATCCAAATCAATCAAATCCAATCCAAATCCAATCAGTCAATCCAAATCCAAATCAACCCAAATCCAATCCAAATCAATCCAAATCCAATCCAAATCAATCCAAATCAATCCAAATCCAATCAAATCCAATCAAATCCTATCCAAATTCAACAAAATCCTATCCAAATCAAATCCAAATCAAGTCCTCTTCAAATCCAATCCCATCCAAACCAATCCAATCCAATCCAAACCAATCCAAATCCAATCAATCAATCAATCCAAATCAATCCAATCCAAATCAACCAATCCAAATCCAATCAAATCCAGATCCAATCCCATTCAGTCCAAATCCAATCCAAATCCAATCCAAATCCAATCCAAATCAAATCCAATTCAAATCCAATCCCATCCAAATCCAATCCCATCCAAGTCCAATCCAAATCAATCCAAACCAATCCAAACCAATCAAACCAATCCAAATCCAATCAATCGAATCCAATCAATCAAATCCAATCCAAACCAATCCAAATCCAATCCAAATCAATCCAAACCAATCCAAACCAATCAAATCAATCCAAACCAATCCAGTCCAATCCAAATCAATCCAAATCAATCCAAATCAATCCAAATCCAATCCAAATCAATCCAAATCCAATCCAAATCAATCCAAATCCAATCCAAATCCAATCCAAACCAATCCAAATCAATCAAATCCAATCCAAATCAATCCAAATCAATCCAAATCCAAAAATCCAGTCAATCCAATCAATCCAAATCAATACAAATCAATCCAAATCCAATCAAATCCAATCAAATCCAATTCAAATCAATCAAATTTCAATCCAAGTCCAATCCAAACCAATCCAAATCAAACCAATTCAAATCAATCCCATCCAAATCAATCCAATCCACCATCAAATCCAATCCAAATCCTATCCAAATCCAATCCACATCCAAATCCAAATCCAAATCCAACCCGAATCCAATCCAAATTCAATCCAAATCCAATCCAAATCCAATCCAAATCCAATCCAAATCCAATCCAAATCCAATCCAAATCCAATCCAAATCCAATCCAAATCCAATCCAAATCCAATCCTTATCCAAATAAAAACTTAATTCAATCCAAGAATAGTTTTAGGGGAAGTAACATTTTTCTTCTAAGGGATGTCTTTGACTGGAATTAAATCCAAATCAAATACGAAGTCAGAGGCTCGCACGCAATTTCTGGCAACGTAAGTTGAATTTTTTTTTTCATTGTACTTAATTTGTAATATCAATAAGTTGGTTGCCACACCTTCGGGGCTACGTGGTTCCGGAAAATCGGTCATTTTATTACAAATCTAGCTGATCCTTACTAACTTTGTCTTGATAAAAATTTATGAATTTTCTGATACAATTTTTTGCGCGCACAATTCATCTAGAAAGCGAATCGGTTCTTTATCATCATCATCATCATCAGTTTTATCATAACATTTTTCTTATTAATTAAGTAAACAAACAAAAATTAGCACAAATCGATCTTTTCATTATCGAATGATAACGCCATCTTCGTGTTCGACATACGGATGATTTAGATTCGCTAATATAACCAAAATTGGGCTGTCTATTCTTGAGTGATGCGCTGTCATAGAAATGCTAACTTTGTTTTATATAAACAGACGCCTTTCCTCATCTCGATATTGAAGATATCGAGATAGGGAGAGATCCTGAAATGGAAGAAAAATTTAAATGGGTACTAGATCCAAAATAGCTCGTCGCTATGAAAAACGACATCAAAACAAATGTCATTTCTTGTTATTGATATATTTCTTGTTGTCCAAAGATGGTCCAGTAGCCAAAAAATTTGAACAGATCGACATAAGGAGAGTGAATTCAGAACAAACTATGATCAGTACACATCGAGATAGGGAGATTATCGGGATGTTGAATGTCCAAATGTAGGTATATAGATTAAAGGGACCGAGAAAACCATCGACATAGGTGGAGATATCGAGATATAGAACATCGAGATGCAGAGAGTCGACTGTATTTAAAAATTGATCTACCGACTGAATTGATGTTTTGATTTTTTATTTCGCAATTAAATGAATTTGTTCAGATAACAGTTTCCCTATACATGAAATCGAATAAATGTATCTATCATAAATTTTAAAAATTCTCTTGCTTTGGTAATAAATATTTAATCACGACAATTGATTCTATTCATGCAAGAATGGCAAACAAAGAACGTTCGCCACAAACAAAGAACTCAGTCAGTGCACTCCCAATAAATCCCATCCACAGTAGATTGCATTTCAGCAAACTTTGCATAGCATTGTCCACCATGGCTTCATACTCGTAGCCATCGTCAGCCCCGAATGCGGTACAAAATGTGCACATTCACTCAATCCTTTCGTGTGAACTATCCGCAACAGCGAGCGAGGCGATTGGGAAAACAAGCAGCAATACCCGACGGACGACTATTACGTAGTTTCAGAGTACTTGTTCGTGTGTCAAAAACGATGACAACGCAAAATTAAAAACTTGATTCGAGCTCATAAATTCTCGAATTAGCATATCAGCATATCCACTCCGATGAAATGTGTCATGTTCCACATGGATGGGCAGAGCATGCTGCCGGCTGACAAACAACACGACGACGACGTCTTCCCTTTCGCAGCACTGTGTGTGTCTTTCTTGGTGTACTTCTCGAAAAACGTGACCTCATTCCCCAAGCGCCATCATCAACATCAACGTCACCGCCATGGTCCCCACCTCTCTGATTACGTCGTCGTCTGTCCAATTTGAAACGTGTGTGACTCATACCACACCCCGTAGCAGGAAAACTCATTTTCCACTCCTAGATCCGAATTGACTTCATACGTGTGAAGGTTTCACATCAGGTGAGCACAATAGATGCTTGATGTCGATATGAATTCATAGACGAGCTGGCGCGATGATACTCAATGAAAGTTAAACAAAATGAAAACTGACAGTTTTCTTTATATTCTTTTTATTGGTGCATGCAACTCCCAATACGGCTATCGCCGTCTTTTAGCGTGTCGGTTTGGAATCTAACCCAGCAACCTTAACTCTTCGGTCTTAGCTATAAAGGCTCTCATTTTACTCCGGATGATAAGTTATTTTCATTATCTCCTGCTACTCCATCCAGTTCATGTGGCGCCAAACAGCCAGTGACGTGTGTTATGTTAATCTTTGGCAAGTCAGGGTCGACCGACAATCAACTTACTGCTTTGCATACCTAACAAGTGCCGTCTCCATACAGCATGAATTTAGATCACAGAGCTAAATTGCCATCACAAAAGGAAGCACTGGAAGTCGTTGCCCGGACTTCTGTTCGATGGGATTCCCACGCTGGCGAGTGCGGGTGCGGTGACCAATTTAAGCTAAGTAGAAATGAAAGCAAATTAAGTGCCAGCAAGATTTCATTTGAATGCAAAATTGGCTTTTTTAACTGGGTTCTGCTTTCCGGATTGGATTAGGGCTGAAAGTGATAGCAAGAAAAGTAAGTGTATGATGCATAAATAGATTCAAGAATCGTTATATGGTCGTAGTCCATGTTGTACATATTATAATAGATCTTACTGTATCTGCTATGAAGAGCATGTTGTTGGCGAGACAGTAGAAAGGTTTGTCATTTCATTAGCGTCAATTCGTAATATGTAGATATCTATCAATAACTAGAATTGAACACGGAATGCGGGCCGAAAAGAAAGGTCTGAGTTGATGATCTGCAACTTGAGCGTAACGTGAAGAATGCGTTCTATAAGAGCCTTGATAAGCCCAACGTAGAGTGACCAACACACGATGTAAAGATTGTCATCGAGGATGAAAAATCGCGAGAGAAAGCCTTCATTCCGCTACAAACGATAATGGTCTGCAACTTGTGATCTTTGCTGGTGCTAGAGGGGTGGCTATCGGCAGTATCTATTCCACTTGTAAGAATATCCGCACTACAGTTTCCATCCCGGGACTTCCCACGATTCAATCCTTGGGCCAATTTAGGTAATGTAATATTCCTAAATATGTATACAAAAGAGCAGCTACATCTGACTGACACCTGCTTCTCACTCATATCACTATAAGCATATGCGGTATTTCGAAAAATTTCGTTTCAGGTGGTTCGAAACGAAATTCCGCGGAATTTCGCGGAATTTGAGCATGGCGAAATCTGATTTCTTGATTTCGTTTCGTTTCGTAAAATTACAAAAATTTCGCTAGAAAAAATTAGCTTCTAACGAAATATAACGGAATTCCGCGGAATTTCGAAACGAATTTAATCTAATCCATACTTTATATCATAAAAAAAAATTTTGGCTGCGCCGCTGAACAAAACCGATAAGTTGTTTTTAAAACTTTAGGTTATACAAATTTTTCGATTAACGCTTACTCACCCCATTCTTAGGCGACAAATACGTAAGTAGTTTTCTTCTATAAAACGTCTTCAGTGTTTCCATGATTAAAATTTTGTGATATTTTTTTACTATTTGCACAATATGAATGCGGAATGATCGCGTAGCAGAAATTTGTTTAACCAGTGTGCAATCGATCGTGTTGATGCTGATCACGCCAGCTAGTGTGGGAGAACGCGAAGTGATAAAACCATTGGCGTAACTAATGGAAAGTTCTAATTAAATTATTTCTACTTTTTCACTCAAAACAATTAAGTTTTCGTTTTCGCTCAATGCTCAAAACAACTAGTAGGGGAAATGTTCCGATCTCCATCTCACTGTACATATCTAGACCAACATTTGAAAAGGGCGTAACAGCCAAAATTTATTCCTTCTGATTTTCCGTCTACATATAAAGCTATATATGTGGACAAAGAATCAGAAGGAATAAATTTTGGCTGTTACGCCCTTTTCAAATGTTGGTCTAGATATATCCATCTCATCGCTAAACAAAGAAATACGGCACCAAATTCGTCGCTTCTTTTTGTCAACATGCGTGCTCACTGCTGAAAAAAATCACAATAATGATAAACAAACCAAATTCCTTTCCATTGCTTTGTATTCTTTGGACGGAAATAGGAGCTATGAGATGAAGTGGCGAACCGTTCCCCTATATATTGTTCGCAAGTTGGCCGACCAAACAAACATTGACCTATTTACATACAACACATCCATTGACGACTTGAACATTATAAATTATGGTCCACGACACTCAGCCTATAAAAAAGAAAAGTCGTGAAAAAATCATACGAGCCTTAGCAAAGCAAAATTGGATTGGATTGGAAATTGGATTTGTGGATTTTTATAATCCATCCAACAGCATTCCAAGTTCTTTCTCATCAAAATTTAAATTACCTCTCTTTAAAATCTGAGAGATTTGCCAAAACTTTGTCGAAAATAAAGAAGCCTAAATTGTTGACTGAAAATTTAAAATTTTCAAGAAATAGCAGCATTACGAAATCCCTAAAACACTTTACCAGACAAATCGAAAATGTCTGAATTGGATAGATGCATATGAAACCAATACCAAATTTTCAAAACGACTTATCTGCTTTTGTAAACAAAGATTCAAACGACGATTTGGCGATTCTGATAGCAATCCCAAGCAAACCATAAGCATCAACGCGTAGCAGGAGCCTTCGCCTACGTGTTGATAGGGTTGATTTGCGTGGGAGTGCTATTAGAATCGCCAAATCGACGTTTGAATCTTTGTTTACAAAGGCAGATAAGTCATTTTGAAAATTTGGTATTGAAATATTGTATCACATTTTTGATTCTGCGCCTTATAGGTCTATTTTAGAAAGCATGAGATCATAATTGTTTTCCACAAAACTTCAAGAAAACTTGAAAAATTTTAAATATTGCTCATTTGCTGAGAAATTTGATTGATAAAATCAGGATTTGTTTGAAATTCTTCGGTCATCTAAGCATGCTAAAGTCTTCAAGCCAAATAGATCATCATACGTTGATATAATTTAAAAAGATTGCCAAATTGGCAAAGGCTTAGTTTCATGTTCTTGACAAATAATCATGTTCAGACGAATACAAAAAAACTGATGATGAACACAATCCTGAGACCTATAACGTCCTGTAAAAATTTTCAACTACACAGTAAACAATATATTATGTATCTGATTCTGTTATAAATTTCTAACAGAGTATGTTATCTTTGTGATGAAACTGTAGCATAATTAGAAATCTTTTTGTTTAAAGTAGTGTTATTTTTTATATAAATTTAGATCTTTTAACAACATCCTGCATCAAATTTGTAACAAATTTTGTTGAAGAAATTTGCAGCATAATAACGTATGTTGATATAATTTTGATATGGCTTTTATCATAAGGCATAGCCCACGAATCAGTTCATTATCGCAACAGATTCCTAAAAACGTCTCTCACGGTATACCACCTATCTAGAGAGTATACAGACATAAAAGTGAAAGATTTTGTCTTTCTCCTTTGGATTCAAACCCTGTGGTTCTTAAAAATAAAAAAAAATGTTTTTTGGTCCTGAAATTCGAAATTCAAAAACCTGAAACCAAAAATAGATTCAAAAGATTTGAAAGAGGGAAGATGAATAAAATTCATTATCTGTAGTTAAGCTCAGACAGCTAGACATGTGCAATACTTATGCGAAGTAGCAAAAATTCTAGGGGGGGCTATTTGGATCCTAGTTGGGCCTATAGCCTCCCCTAGCCCCCCTGTAGTTACGCCAATGGATAAAACTAATGTCTGCATCAAAAAGCACAAAATTATTTAGTGCGGAATCGATCGTGTTGTAGATGATTATTAAACGAAGCACATTGATCTTGCGTTGGATTGATTTGAAACACAGTTTTCATCTTCTTGTTTTCAAAATAATTTCGTTTACAATAAATATTTTGTCGCTTACCAAGGGGTTTCACATGAATTACCTTCTCAACTAACCAACGTATTCCGATTTCCGTAGCGCTCACGGAGATACAGAGCATACCTCGGTCCCTTAAAACAATGAGTGTTAAACTAATTTTCCTCTCCTAATACGAAATTGACTATAAGCACTGTTATTTACCAGTATCGTTTTTGTTCATGAATTGAAAACTCCGAAGCAAGTATAAAATAAGAATAACTTTTTTGTATCCCAATTGGTGAGCTATGCATATTTGCTGTTTCTCGACCAATCATGATTAGCAACTACGACGTGTACAGTTAAGGAATGTTATTAAGCACTTCTTCGACTATTTGCACAATATGTGAGGAACATTGCAGATTCGTGGGCATTTCTAGATCTACGCATGGAATTTGCAAACAAAAAATTCAGAACGGGTTGAATGATCATTAAAATTGCTGAAAATTCTTTACTCATGATTGCTTTCAGCACATACTGACCATAACAGCTGTTCTCATCTGCCAAGGACACACACACAATAGATCAGTTTGTCCAGCTGACTGTATATATAACTATCGGGCTGTGAAATACACATGATTCTTCTAGTGAGCAAATGTATGCTATATATGTAGACGAGGAATAAGAAGGAGTAAATTTTGGCACACCCTTTTCAAATGTTGATCTAGTAATATTCTTTATTTTATTTTTTTATTTCGTCAACCAACGTAGACTAGTACATATACATATACATGTTTGTTTTTGTAATGCTATAGTATAATTAAATAATAGGTTTTTTTTAGTAAAGTGATGTATAATTTTGATTTTGAATTTATATTGCTGAATTTGTAATGTTTGTTCTTATATATTAATTCTATATCTGCGTATACGCCTGACAGATGTGGATACATAGTTAAGTATCCCACTAAATAAAAAAAAATCTTAGCATTCGTTTTCAAATTTTGACTAAGTCAATACGCTGACAAGATAATATGAAGCATGCTTCAGCATAATTACATAATTCTTAAGTGAACTAAGGTTTTAAACGATATTTGAATCCGTATATGAAAATCCCACAATTTCTTTATTTTTATATACTTTATATAAAACTGATATAAAAATGATCAGATTCAGGAGCACACGGTCGATGATGAATTTCTATGAAAGCGGCACAAATGCTGGGGTATTGCCTTATTGCCAATGGTATATGCGGCGAGAATGTGGCGATTTATCACAGATTGCCTCTTAAGTTATTATAACTCTTTTGGTCGTAAACAATTATTAGACTTCGAAAAAGTGAAATCAGAATTGCGTACGTAATGTAAAACCAATTCAATAAAAATTCCGCGGAAAAAAAAAATCAAAATTTCGTTTCGTTTCGAAAAATTTCGAATTAAATGAACCTCGATTTCGTATCGTTTCGAAGTCTCGAAAAAAATCTATATTTCGTTTCGTTTCGATCCGAATCAACATAGACATTTTAAATTTCGTTTCGTTTCGTTTCGTTAGGAAAAAGTGTGTTATCGCATACCCTTAATCACTATAGTTTACAGCATTTTTGAACTCGGTAAGGTGAAGATCATTTCCAATGCAAAATGCTACGCTGAATCCAATGCCGTGGTCAGAAAAAAATAAAGTAGAGCCGTTTTTGAGATATTCAAAGATTTTGATTTTTTTGAATTTTGGACGAAAGTACGATTACTGAAATGTCAGTATCTTTGGATCGAGTGCACTAATTTTAAACCTTTTTTATGAAAATGCAGCTAAATAAATTTGCTATCGATCACTAGAACATTACGTCTGGATTAAAAATTTAAAGTTATTTAAAAATTTACCGCATTTTTTTTTTATTTTTCCTGCGAATTTTCCATAAAAATCTTGTTTTAATATTTAATCAACATTTTTAAAGGGATAAAACGTTTCAAAAATTTATACCATAACTGGATCTTAAAGTCCATTAAAAACTGGAGAAAATGAGCCTTTAATGGATGAAATCGGTCGAAAATTGTCGAAGTTATGATTTTTTTTTGTAAAATCATGGAAATTGAATGTACCAAGATTGGCCGTTGTCCCGCTCCTAGGTTCATGCACCACTTTTCTGCGGAAACACAATTGGAGCCTTTCTGCGGAAACACAATTGGAAAATTTGTTCCGATCATATAGTAGTTGTCATGTTGACTAGATTGCAACAGGGATACACATTATATGTGTTTTTTTTTGTGTAAATGGGACAGTCGGCCTCGTAAGGAACACTACATCCGAAAAGATTGGCCAAAACGGGATAATTTCACAATTGGTAAAGAAAACGTTAAAAATGATCCTCTTGTGGTAAAAGAACGCATAATACTTCCACCACTACATATAAAACTTGGGCTATTCAAAAATTTCGTCAAAGCGTTGCAAAAAGAAGGGCCGGCATTCCAGTACTTGAAATCAGTATTTCCAAATTTATCTGACGCAAAGATAAAGGAAGGTGTATTTGTTGGCCCACAGATCAAAAAACTGCTCAATGATTACGCATTCAATACAGTTTTGACACCAGATGAGGAAGAAGCAAGGAAATCGTTCCAGCGTGTTGTCACAACCTTATAAGGAAATTTCAGAAGCCCAGATTATGAGGAAGCCGTAAATTATTATGAGAAAATAGGTATAAATTCAAAATATTGTGTTTTACATATAATTAATTTCATGTCCTTTTATTTCACTGAACACAGGTGTAAACTTGTAGAGAAAAGAAAAAGAAAAGAATTGATATGTAGAGAAAAGAATCTCCCATGTTTTAAGATGTGAGCCAGCCAAGGGCTGAAAACCTCTCAAATAAAGACATAAAAGAAATCTCCCATGAAAACTTTACATGCGATTTGGATGCTTACAACGACACCTAGAAACGGAACTCTAAAACTTTTGTATTTCAGCAACATTTTCAAGTGTTTTACAAAAATGCTCATAACTTCGACAATTTTCAACCGATTTCATCCATCAAAGGCTCATTTTCTCCAGTTTTTAATGGACTTTAAGATCCAGTTATGGTATAAAGTTTTGAAACGTTTTATCCCTTTAAAAATGTTGATTAAAACAAGATTTTTATGGAAAATTCGCAGGAAAAATAAAAAAAAAATGCTGTAAATTTTCAAATAACTTCAAAATTAAATTTTTAATCAGGACATAATATTTATAATGAACGATAGCAAATTTATTTAGCTGCATTTTCATAAAAAAAAGGATTTAAAATTGGTGCACTAGTTCCAATGATATTGACATTTTAGTAATCGTACTTTTGTCCAAAATTCAACACATCAATTTTTTTTGTATATCTCAAAAATGGCTCTACTTTAATTTTATCTGACCACTGCATTGAATTCAGCGTAGGATTTTGCATTAGATACTTTGATCAACCACTGAAGTTCACACTTTTATGTTGTTTTGTAAACTAGTGTATTTCGTCTAAAGCGAGGTGACGAACATTACCTGCTACCCTAACACCAGTTTGTCGTCTTCAAAACATGTCGTTGTCCAATCTGTTGCCCGTACAAATGACATTCCATTTAACGTTTGTACAACAACCGGTACAAGTAACCCGACTACGATGCTTGCACAGCTCCTGAATGTGTGGTTGTAGGACAAAAGGTCGAAGGTCAAAACGTCAAAGGTCGGAAAGTCGAAGGGTCAAAAGGTCGATCGGTCAAAAGGTGAGATGCACATTTATGTTTTACCTGATAATATTTCATTGTTGATTTTTTCTTCTTCTTCTACACACTTAAAATAAATCGCAGATTTCTGTGAAATTTCACCGAAATCTCAACAGCAGAACTGTTCGGTAAAAATTTTACAGATTTTTTGGTAGTTTTGACAGTTGAACAAAGGAAAATACCGCAGAAAATCGGTGAAATAATTACCGAACAAATCTGCTGTTGAGATTTCGGTGAATTGAAGAAAAATTCACCGAAATCTGTGAAATGATTTAAGTGTGTAGTCATAGGCTGTTCTATTTGATTTCACATATTTATATTTATTTGTGTGAACTCTCCCTAACTTGATGTTCTGTAATTCGATATTTTCCCTTACTCGATGAAATTCAAAGTCCCTTGAATCAAGCACACTGCGTTCCCTCCGTAAGTCGATACCTCCCTTAGAGTAGAGTGGGGCAAAAGTGCGCGTGGGGTAAGAGTACGGTTTCGATTTTTTGAAGTTAACAAAAGATAAACTAGCAGCACTTTGGCAGCTATTCTGATCAACTATTGTCATGTGTAATTGTAAACGATTTTAATAAAAAGCAGCGGAGATATGAGGTTAGATAATTTTCTGGTCATTTTGCTAACATTGTGTTTTCGTAGCTAGTATTCCATTACCATATACATCTTCAATTAAGGGAACATTATATCATTTTGATAACCAATTTTATAGAGTATTTAATGATGCAGAACACAAATCTGGTTGGTTATCCAAGAGGTCAAGGCCATTAACTGAATAAATTTTGGGGCTATGGGGTAAAAGTAAACTTTTCAGTTCTAATGTCAAACCCATATCTCCGACCGAAATGAGACTACTTTCAAGACGTAAATATCCACAACGAATAAGAGAATAGGAACAGAATTAAAAAATTATCACAAGTTCGCCTTTTAAGGATAAGCTAAAGCCTTGGTCTAACACTTCGAGTCTTCGAGTCTTCTTCGAGTCAGTCGAGTCGAGTCAAGTACGAGACACTGAAGACGACCTTACTGTTGAGGTCGAAATACGTATCTGTCAAGGTACAATTAAGTGGTGGAATTAAATGAGATTGTACAAACTCGTCTTATCACAAGTGACAAAATTGTATATGTTGCAATATAAGATGCTAAAGTGGAGGCGATATACGTACATGTAGTAAGAGAGAGGTAGTACCTATATCGCCTCCACTTTAGCATCTTATACATGAATACATGGCATCATATACGATCTTGTGTTGACTGGGTGAGTAAGGCGAAGATAAAGATGAGAAGGGAGATGTGCGAAGAGAGAAATAGGAAGTAGTGAGAAGTGAGAATTGAGGAGTGAGAAGTGACTTGTGAGAAGGGAGTAGTAAGTGAAGTGCGAACCGAAGAACAATATGTGAGAAACTCCTTTCTCCTTCTCCCTTCTTCTTTCTTAAATATCTCCACTCACTTCTCACTAATTAACATCACGTTTTTCACTTTCTAATTATCATCTCTCACTTCTCATCCCTTGCTTCTGTTTGTTTCACTACTCACAATCTTCTTCCTACTTCGTAACTATCACATCTCACTTCTCACTACTAGTTTCTCACCACTCACATCTCATATTTCACTTCCCACTACTCACATATGCAATAAATAAATATAAAATTTCCACAAATAATGCAAAATTTCCATAAACAACAAATAATCCAGAAAAATAAGAAAATTTCCATGAAAATAAAAAAAGCAAACAATTTTATTGAATCTTCCATGAACTTTAAACGCTTTCAAAGAAGTGTTAATCTATGTTAAAATGCTCAGTTTTATTGCTTTTTTATATTTGTTCATGAAAATTCTCATATTTATTGCTCTTTATTGATTGTTATTGACTTTGATTGCTCTTTACTGATTTTCTTGCGGAAAGTTTTTATTCTTTGTGATTATTTTGTGGAAAATTTTGTAATTGTTTATTGCTAATATTGATTTATTTATAGAAATTTTGTATTTTTCTTTTCTGTGGAGCAGTTTAATTTCTTTGTGGAAAATTCTTTTTTTATAATTGCAATTTTTGCTAAAAGTGCTAATTCATTTTTGTGGAAAATTCTTAATTGTTCATGGAAATTTGAAATTTATTTATTGCCTAATTTCTGTATAGGCAATTTTCAATTTTTTTAAAGGAAAATTTAAAGTTTTTAGGGAGAGTTTTTATTTGAATCTTTAATCATAGGGTTTTATTTCGAGTTTCGCAGCTGATAATATTTCATTCAAGAATTTTCTCTTCATTCAAACATATTCTATATTGGTGTTGGGAAGTCTCCAGAGGTAAGGTACACTGGGGGAAGTGGAAAAGGAAAAATCGATAGTGCATGTTTGAATTAGTGTAAAACCAGTTTAAATGATCTAAATGCATTCAATCAAAATGGGCTATCAAAAACAGTCAATTTTGCACCAACTGTGCGGTAATTCATACCATTTTGGTCGCTTGAAATTTATGGAAATAGATTTTAAAATTAGGAGTTGTTTTTCCACTTATCCTAGTGGGATGGGGTAAGTGGAAAACCCATGTTGCCTTGACCTTCAATAGTGATGAGTAGTTACATATAACTAAAATCAATACGATAATTGCTCTGAGTATCTTTTGTGGAATAATTTCATTACCTTAACGGAATAGATCCTCAAGGAATTCTCGTAATAGCTAGGGGAGGGCTGGTTTTGCCTTCTCGGACACTTAGTGTACGTAAAGTCTATATGTTCGTCCCAAAGATGAACATTTAAAAAAAAAATGGGACTTACAGGGTTATAAACTAATGAGCTTAGTTTAAAGAATTGAGATGATGTCTGTATATGAGTATTTGTATGTATGTGTGTGCGCAAAGCACGTACAAAATTATCAGCTATTCTTAAGCACTTGTCCTTAACCGATTTGTTCGCAAAAAATTGCATTCAACGGCGAAACTTGTTAGGAATAAAAATTAATGTGAATTATACAATATATTTTCCTATCAGTGCTATTTTTAACTTTCTTATATATTTTTTTCATATGGAAAACATGTGAAAGGCATCAGTACCGATAGGTGGATTAATCAGGCATTTTCTCATTTATATGAGTCCAATCACCACTGGAATCACAATGTTAACAAAGAAGGAACATATTAAGATTCACAGCTATCGAAATAAACCCTGGAGGGAAGAAAAAAAATGCGTAATTAGAACATTATCCACTTCCCCCGCAGTGTTTGATACCTGGGGTAAGTGTAAAATCTTTGAATTATTTGCTTTCTTGGTACAAACCACTACCAATTGAATGGGATTAGTTTAATTGTATTGTAATGGTAACCTGTGATATAAATTTACTTGAAAAAAGAACAATTGGTGCAAATAGGAATCAATTTTATGGATGCAAATATCAATTTTTCGCGAAACCTAAAATTACAGTTCAAGCGTTAACCGTGTTACTGTATGTGTTATACAAATTTCAACATAGTATTAGTGTGAGCATCAAAGTATAACATTGCATGATGCTATGATATGGTAAAAACTGTAAAGTATGTACAATTCCAATTTTTCGAGTCGATTTTTACACTTACCCCCTTTTTCCACTTCCCCCAGTGTACCTTATATTGTCAAATCAATATTTTCATCTGAAAGTGTCGCTAGACTTTGTTTACTTAAACTTTAACTAGTTCTTCACTTATTTTTATCAAAATGATCATTGCAATTATATTCTATGTGCAGCTCAAAACCGAATTTTTGAACTAGCAAACATCGATTTTTCTCCTATTAGTCACAAGTTTCATCATTGTGCATCTGATACGCTGTATAGCGCATTATATCATTTTTGGCATTTTGGCCGGTTGAGATACTTGACAGCCGGGACGGGACTTGCAAAGAGGAAAAATGTTACTGCATCTGCAACCAGCAAGCGCTGTTACGAATGTCAGCTGAAACCAGCACCTTTTTGTGTGAAAGTAAGGCTTGTTCGCGACAAAATCTGGACACAACATCGAGAATTAATAAAAATCGATGTAGTCAGTTTATTCGGCACAGTTTTTACTTCAAATGTCTTCATTCTCTGTCTATGCTTTGATATATGCACTAAAATTGGTGACATTTTATTTTCCTAAGAAACAGTTCGTGTCGAAGGATTTGTTTTCCTCTGTACTATTTGTTTCACCTTCCCATCCTACTGCTGGTTCCCTAAAACTGTTCTTCTTCAACTCCTTGGCATTCTCATTGATGTCAAAAAAGCATCAAACTATTTCAAGACTCTATGAACAGCGTTTACATGAAAACAACAGCTTTTAAGCAAGATTTCGAATCGAAAGACCTAGACCTTAATGGCGGCTGCACACAATTGATTTTCCAACCTGCTCTCTCTTCGACAACATGATCCATTACGTACTTGTAATACTAATAAATAAAATATTTTATGATAGTACAGACATACGTTCATTACTCTACGAAATATTTCACTCGTTGATGAGGTATTTCAAAAGTTATACGTGTTTTGGGGTGTCCAGATTTTGTCGCGAACAAGCCTTATTAATATCCCTCAAAAAGTATTCCGAATGATTTTGTTTTACGAGTACTTTTTCACTTTGAAAAGTATTCTAGAATAGCCGGACAGCTTAATATTGAACAGTTATGAATACGTGTTTTATTCCCGATAGGAAAATCTTTATAAAAATAAGTTTACAAATCCGTAAATTGCAAACACTTTTATTGTGCTCAGAAGATTCTACCCGGGATTTAGGTGAAACACTCAAGGAAACAGTTGAGAATCGATGATCAACTGTGATGAAAAGAAGAACAAGTGTCAAAACATGGGAAAAGAAGCCGTCTTCGCAGGTCTCGTCTCAGCTTTACAGTAGGCTTTTAGGGAGTTGAGGAAAAGTAGGCTTTGTAATTAAAACAACAAAAATCAAAAATAAAACACCACCCACCAAATTCGGAGTTGAAGTACTTAAGTGTACGGATTTCGACGCCCACGGTAAGGCATAACTCGTTATTGCAGCCTATAATTAATAGAATGAAACCTCCAATCTTTGTCTTTTCGACTATTTATTCTGTCTTTTATCCTTCAACCTTTTGTCCTTTCGACCTTTTATCCTTTTAACATTTTGTCCTTTCCACTTTTTTTTTCTTTCTATCTTTTGTTCTTTCGATCTTTTGTCCTTCGACTCCTTGTCCTTTCGATCTTTTGTTCTTGCGACCTTGTGTTCTTTCGACCATTTGTCCTTTCGACCTTTTGTTCCTTCGATCTTTTCTCCTTTCAGCTTTTGGCACAGATTCGAATGTGTTGGGTCGAAGCTCCACTCCTTCTGGACTGACTGCTATTACATCTTTGCGGCTCATCCATCGACACTAAGTTGTAGACCTGGAACCGTTCCTGAGCCCAGACCTTGATAAAGATAAGAGAAAGCTACAGCTGCTGTCAAAGTATCAGTCAGTAACCTGCTATGGAGTGAGAGGTTTCCCTTATCTCCAATAGGTTAAAAGCCAAGTACGGTACGGAGGTGGCGCACATTACCCGATATTCTGACGGAAATATGTTGTTTCAATGAGGCATTCAAAACAGTGCAAACATTCAAGTCGACTTTGACCGGAAGCCAATCCATCATTTAAAACTCGGCGAATATCTAGCATTAGCATTAGCATTGAACAATTCGCACAATTTCGTAGTACCACCTAGCCAAGACTATTGTATGAGACTAGCAGCACTTTCATCCGTTACCACAGATATTGATTTGGGACTAATCACTATCTCTTAGATGGAAGCAATGCACTCTCCAATCGTCAAGATCTGGAAGGGGAAGGATGGTTAGTTGGACACCTACTTAAGAAAGATGCAGAGAACTCTACGACCTCTCATAGGTGCCACGGGAGGTTTTGGGATTGTGTGGAAGGTTATAACAGTAGGAATTCGCTTTGGCAGAACGTGAAACACAGAAAGAACAAAGATAGAAATACAAAGTAGGAAAGGGACGAGCCTGGAATTGAACTCACGACCTCCTGCTTATAAGGCAGAAGCGGTAGCCACTAGACCATCGAGCTCATCATTTAAGACTCGGCGAATATCTGACCCAAAAATCGCATACTACTTTCTAATATGAACGTGAATATTATTTGCGTCTTGAAGTCGTATTTCGAATGAATCGTTCAATTGCGTTTCAATTTGAACTCTGTATTATCTTTAAATTATAAACATTAATTATCAGTTTTCTAAAACATTTAAAACCCTGGGTTTTCCCGGGATATACGAAAAATTTTATCCCGAATCTAGGAACAGCGAGAATAGCCGAGAAATGGAAACTCAAAAGGCACAAATATTGATTCGGAGCGCTGATTGATTTTGAGCGAAAACAAACATTTAGGTTTGAGAGGGTTAATTTCACAACTTCATTTACATCTTGAAAGATACTCAAATTTAGAAATCAACCATCAAATGCACGCTAAAAATGAACTACTCAAAATTGAGTCGAATCCGACTCATTTTCATTAAAAACGGGACAACTCAAAATTTGAGTAAAAGATACTACTTCAATAAAATGATGATTTCGCGAAAGTTAAGCTTGGCCTTCCATCAATTTTTAATACAACAGATGCGAATCAAGTTTATCTATCTATCTAAGTGCATTTTACGACAAACAGACTCCTAGTTTAAGTGCAACCATCATTTTATTGAAGTAGTATCTTTTACTCAAATTTTGAGTTGTCCCGTTTTTAATGAAAATGAGTCGGATTCGACTCAATTTTGAGTAGTTCATTTTTAGCGTGTGGAGTGTTGTTTCGATTTTTTTATAGCAGTGCAATTTACTTTTTATTACAATTACCGCTAACGTGTTCGTTCATATTTCTCTAATTTTGTTTCGTTTCGTGTCAATATCACATAAAAATGTACATCATATACCCTAACACCTATTAATGCGGAAAACATGTTCGTACTGGCACGTTTTTCCCACTGATCGCTGTTATTTACGAAAGGTATATTCATATTACATGAAACTAATCACCCAAATACACGAGGTTGACGGGAAAAATAAGCAAATAAGAACGCACTTTGTTCGCCAATGTTCTGCGTTCGTTCTGGCTCGTGTATTATTTCAATTCTCGCTAGTTGGTCATAATGTGGCAAACATTATGACCCGGAAGAGCAGCGATGACGATGACGGGCGCGCAACAGTACAATAAATTGCCAAATGAGCCAAAATACAACAAGCATCAGACGCGAATATCTGTTCTAAGAAATTTTATTACCTACCTACCGTCCGACAGCCACATTCTTCGAGTGGAAAACAAACCAAAGACTGGGGTTTTCCTCCGGTTCGATTATTCAATCTAATTGTTTACACAACAGATCCGTTCGCATGTTACGCGACCCCATATCAATTGGAGCAGTATTTCAAAGCAAATGCTAGACAACGCAACAGCCCGGTCAGAATGCGAATGGCGGCACAGTGGTCGGATGTTTTTCCATTGAATAATGATCGTTTTAACAGTTACATAGCTTTTCGAGAGACATTTGTTCTACCTTTAGTGTGTGTTCAGTGGGGAGGGGATAAAAATGACCGTAGCATGTGTAAATTAAATATCCCCGCTAGGTTGCGGAAGCCGGCGGAGGTCCTTCGTAGCTTAGTTGTTGAAAACACCAGTCTAGCGTACTAAGGGTCGCGGGTTCGAGTCCAATCGAAGGGAAACTGGTTACCTCCAATACATTTTTCAAATCAATATATTCCACATAATGCACACATTCATGAGTTTTCAGAACATTGTAAATTAAGGTCCAAGTCGGGTGGTTTAATACCCGGAATATAGAGAATTAACTTTTATTGAACTCAATATCCCCTTTTAATATGACCAAAATGCCATTAAATTGTGATTTTCCTTTTTTCGCCTATTGCGTTTATTTGACAGGCTCAGGCGTATATAACACTCAACGGAGCAGAGACGCTTTATGATATTTACAAAAGATATCATTTTATTATCAACAGTTCGTAAGGGGAATGAACAAAGACCAAGATACTCGTGGCGACTTAAGGAGAGGTTGCGTAATTAGATCCGTAATTAGATAGAATAGAGTTGCAGACCATTTGAGGAAGATATTTACGATAAATCCGAATACAAAAATTACGAATTTAGTAGTGAAATAAAACTTGTTTATTGTTGATTCTGGTGTGATAACTGGTGTTTAAACCAGTCTTCAAAAGTTCGTTTGCATTGCGTTACTTTGATGCAGAAAACATGGAGCTCCTTAAACATCATTTTGGTAAAAATATCACATCGAATATTTGAATCATTTACTTTCTCTTTATGTTGAAAATGCAACCGTTGTACCGTTGTCAAACCTTTGAGTGTATATCTGCAACTGAGACCGTGCCAGAAGAATTTATACCCAGTTCTTCAGTATTTCATTGAGATATATATTATTCACAATTTAGATATGGTCGAGAAAAGCAAAGTGAATGTCTTTATCTTTTATCTTTATTCTTTATCTTTATCTTTATTGGGAGTAGGGAAAAGCCCGTTCGAGTAGTGCTCGTATAGGCACTTTCTCGAATGAGCACAAAACCTTCTCATCTTTTCGTATCAACAGAATTTACATTGACTCCAAATAATGTATCATTTGGTAGTCTTAAATATACAATTATACACTACTTATAACTAACATATGTACAGAAACAATTTCAAGAAAAACACTATACAATAAAACAAACAAAAAACTTGCTAACGTGTAGATTTGGTAGTATTAGTGATAAGAAGGGTGAATTTCTAATTGAGGGTCAATCGTAAAAGGTGAAAATCGAATTCCGATGAACAACGGTTGAACGTCCTACACATACCAGTGAGAGGCTCATTATGTCCGTAATTTGTGCGAGCACCGTGAAGAAACAGAAAATTGTTTGACCGAAGCTGTCTATAGGAAATATTCAAATTCAGGCTAGATAAAAGACTTTGGAGCTCAGAAGATCAGAAACATAAAGCGCCTTGGAGACGTCGCGGCGCACACTTAAAGGTTCTAATTCTATAAGCTTACAACGATCATCGTAACTGGGAAGATTGAAGGGATCGTTCCATGGTAGGTGGAGCAGTGCAAAATGTAAGAATTTGCGTTGAATGGTTTCAATACGTTGAATACTGTTGAGATAGTATGGTGCCAAAACAATGCACGAGTATTCTAAAATCGATCTCACTAGTGAACAATACAGGAATTTGAGACATTGAATGTTTTTGAAATTTTTAGCTATGCGGAAGATGAAACCGAGTGTTTTAGAGGCTTTTGATGTATCCGATGTGGTCCTTAAAAGTCAGCTTCGAATCTAACAGAACACCTAGATCTTTGATCACTGATTCTCTTTTTAGACTGACAGCGCCAACTTTGTAATCAAAATCGAGCAAAGAGCGTCGGCGGGAGAATGAAATTATCGAGCATTTACTAGCGTTCAAATCCATACGGTTAACTGTACACCAATCGGTGAACCGCTCTAGTTGGGATTGTAGGAATAGGGCATCGTGTACAGTATTAACTATCCAATATAGTTTGAAATCATCAGCTAATGAAAGCTTGAGGTATTTCAAATGTGGATGGACATCATTCAGGTAGACCAAGAAAATTAGCGGACCTAAGTGACTCCCTTGTGGCACCCCCGAGGTAACGAGGAAATAGGATGAGATGATATCCCCAATCTTAATGGCCATTTCCCGGCCATTTAAGTAGGACTGTAACCAGCGAAGAAATGATCCAGAGAATCCCAATCGCTCAAACTTGGCGATAGTATGATTAATCTTGTCAAATGCGGCAGAGAAATCGGTGTAAATTGAGTCGACTTGTTGGCCTTTCTGAAGAGCTTTTACGATGAAGAAGAGTACAGCAGCAAATTACTATTCGTCGAAAGTATTTCGCTTGGTCCGAATCAGAAAAAAATTCAAATGTATAATCGATAGTTGCCCCGGCTATGGCTTCACAAAGGACCATATCGGAAACATTTCTCGGCACATTTCCAACAAGCACAAGTATTTATCAGCTTTCCTGTTTCTTGATGTTGATGATAACCATATTTTTAATTGTATATTCATTAATAAGGTGCTTGGGATTTCAATCAAACGCAAGGCAGAAGCTTAAGATGACAACTCTGTTGCAAAAGTGGTGAAGAAGGTTATAGTCAGTTTGGATCCAAATGAGTTTCGATCTGGTATGGTCTTATTCTGGTATCGTTATTATTCAATTTCTTCAATTCAGCTTGCAATAAGATGATTGGTCCCTTGGCTAAAGCACTCGGATTAACAATAAACTCGTATTCGGTATCTACTGAAGTAGTAAAGAAAGCCTCTGAAATTAGAAACATATTATCTGAAAGAATAAAAAACCGGATGACATGCTTCAGATATGACAGTGCATCTAAGGGTATGCGATAACACACTTTTTCCTAACGAAACGAAACGAAATTTTAAATGTCTATGTTGATTCGAAACGAAACGAAATATAGATTTACTTTCGAGACTTCGAAACGATACGAAATTTAGGTCTATTTAAATCGAAATTTTACGAAACGAAATTTTTGTTTGCGGTCTTTTTATGGAATCAAAACCAGAAAATGAATGCATAGAGTTTATTTTTTAGCTAGTGGGATATTCATTTACATATCCACATCTGCCAGGCGTATGCACTGATGAAAAATTGTTAATATCATACATTTGCTCGCAAAAAGAGTTCTCTGCACCTTTCTAAAATGCACAAAGATATGTAGGGGAACTGCTCCTTGATTTCATACCATTCGAAAACATTGAATTGGTGCGCAAATTGTTTAATTTCTCATTTTTGTGATTTTTTTCAGCAGTGAGCACGCCGGATAGCAACAAAACACGACACAAAATGAGCCCAAATTGCCTGTTTTGCGAATGTTATTGATATAGGAGCATGGCAACAGTTTGCCAGATATATGGAAATAGTTTTTCCTTTCTCATACAGAAAATTGTGCATTTTCTTCCAAATTCAACTTTTTTATAGGAGGCTAGCTGTTGAGCTGTTGTCTGTTTGTTCTTGTATGTGTGTTTGTCTATATGAGGCATGCACAAATTGTTGTTAAATTTCCATCTTCAATTGAGGGCAAGAAACAGCTGTTATGGACAGTATGAGTCGGTCACGTTCTTACAGTCAATTCGGATTAGTAGAAGAAAATTAATTTGACACTCATTGTCATAAGAGACCGAAGAATGCTCTGCATCCCTGTGAGTGCCACGGGAAAGAAATCGATGGTTAGTTGAAAAGGTAATTCAGGGGAACCCACCTTGGTAGGTGACTTAATATTGTTTGTAAACGAAGTTATTTTGAAAACTCGAAGACGAAAACCGTGTTTCAAATCAATCCAACGCAAAATCAATGTGTTTCGTTTAATAAGCTTCTACAACATGTTCGATTCTGCACTCAATAATTTTGTGCTCTGCGATGCAGCCATTGATTTTTTCACTTCGTGTTCTCCCGCACTAGCTGGCGTGACCAGCATCAACATGATCGATCACACACTGATTAACTAAATTTTTCTGCGAGATAGATTTTTTTTAATTCACGTTTTCCAGGACTAGAAGCAGGCCCGTGACTACCCGACTAGAAGAGCATAACTAAAACTTAACACAATTTTAACATATTGTGATCTTTATAACTTATTTTGATCCAATTTTGTTCTTAGTACCCATTATCTTTCAAATGTTGTAACAGGATTTTAACATAATAAGATTTAAAAAATGCTTATTACCGAATTGCCCAACAGTAGCGCCTTTATTTTTCGATGGATTTCGAAGGTTTATATATCAATCAACTGGGAAACTCTCCAGCATTTTGTCAATTTCATTGAAACTCAAGAATATTAACGATTAACTATTAAAAATTCCAATTCTTGTCAAAGCCAGTTAAAATTTTAGATTCAACCAATCCCGTTCATGCATTCCCAACACGGACATCAGAATGATGTAAGTAACGGGTCTTTTGCTCCACCGCATGATTTTCATGTGTCATGTGACTAATTTGATAATTATTTTTTTACAAGTTATTCACAATTGTATTTTTTATACATTTTTATACATTTACTTCGCGATCTCCCAGGCTAGTTGCCATCCCGTGACCAGCAGCAACACGATCGATTCCGCACTCATATTATGCAAATAGTCAAAGAATATCACAAAATTTATTTTAATTTTGGGAGCTGTATGTATATTTCGATGAATATTGACTTCAAACTTCAGTACTCTGAACTTTTTATTCTTACTTTTAAGTAAGATTCAAATTGTTGTTTGAACGTAAAATGTTGCATTTTGTTTTTCTTACGGCCTTCTTAACTCTTAAGCGGTGCTTACCCATGCACTTAAACTTGGTTTAAGGCCTACGCGAAGATGAAGAAATCAGCCTTCAATTAGAAAGAAGGGCTCAGAGTGGGATTCTGTAGTAAGCGTTAATAATAAAATTTGTAGCATAGCATAGTTACGGTGTACTTCGTAGATTGGACACTGAAGATACTCATGTGTTTCTTTTGAAATCCTTATTCAGATTGCTATCAGAAATCAAGGTGGGTGTGATCCTTGATTTCAATCGAGGATAAAAATCACAAAAGCATGAGGATTACTACTCCTGGCCACGCCCATCTTCACCGTAACTTGGGAGGGGAAGGAAGTGTTGATGTAGTACTTACTTAACGAGAGGCCCCCGACTCAGCGACACCCTCATAAGTACCACGGAGTTGGTTATTGGGGAAGGTATTCGTTGGGTCAGGATTTGCCTGTAGCTGACAATGTGACCGTGGTAGATCTTACACCGTAACACACCACGCAAAGATGTCTACCCAGCGTTACGGGAGTAAGCGTTAATAATAAAATTTGTACAACATTGAGTTTTGAAAACAACTTTATGATTTTGGTCAGCGGCGCAGCCAAATTTTTTGATAATACACGACCGTACGATAGAGTATGGTTTAAGTTTAAATTTGTTTCGAAATTCCGCGGAATTTCGTTAAAAGTTAGTTTTTATAGCGGTTTTTTTGTAATATTACGAAACAAAACGAAATTAAGAAATTAGATTGCACCATACTAAAATTCCGCGAAATTCCGCAAATATTGACGAAGATTGCGACGATAACATCGTTGATGATGAAATGCAGTTGAAAGACATCTTCTCAAGCAAGTGCTCAAACTTGACTTTTTTTTACTTAAATTCGTTTATTTTTTATTTTTGTTTGTTACATTATTTTTAACATTTCAAGTGGTTGGCCACTTGGCCCTTCATCTTTGATTCGGTTCAATAGCAATGGTTGGAATTTAAATGTAATTTATAAAATTTAATTAATTTAGCAGAATAGCCTTAAGCAAGCAATGGTTAATTTTTAAAATTTGATAACCTAACTACCAGGGATTGAATCCAAAAGAGAATGAGAAAGTCTCTCACTTATCATCTCTGTATACATTTACGATATGTAGCATACAGTGAGAGACTTTTTTCGCAAGCTGTCATGATAAAGAACTGATTCGGGAGGCTTCTACACCCCTTTCTATACCCCATGATAAATGTCTTTTAAAAAGTTCCAAACGCAAGGGGAACTGGTCCTGATGATGCATTTCAACTTGCTTTACACAGCTGTGCGGAAAAATATGGTCCTCAAAGCAAAATCAGCGAGATATCATCACTTCTCGGTGGGGGCTGCCTATCCGATTTTATTTTTTCGCACTTGTTTGATAAACTTGCTATCATGGCTTGTAATAATTCGAAACAGTCCTGCCTTTTTTTATCCTTGTTCGTTATCTAATGAGAGTAATTTCTACAAATCTTTTACTATTCACTTACTATTACTATTTACACAAATATTTGCAATAATAATGTGATAACCTGGATTGGAACAAGCGTCCTAATCGCAGCTTGGTCCGAGGATAAGCAACGAACCCTCAACCGATCTTTGCACTCACCAAAGCGTTCTTGTAGTGTTTTAATACTGGCCAGACGGTTGACCTCAGATGTTCGGATCCTGGGAGGGGTGTTAAGGATCATCCGCAGGAACTTGTTTTGTACTCGTTGGAGTTTCAGAAGATGCGTTTTAGCGCAACTCTCCCAGACCGCAATGCCGTAATCAATCACAGTTGATCAAAGGGTACAGTAGCTTCAACAAAACGTTACACTTATTTACCGTCTTGTCAACTTGCCGGAAAATAAGCTTGCTGTCAAGAGTCAAGCCAAGGTGGTCGGCCTCACGGGCCCATTCCACAGGCTTGCCATTGAGGATGATTTTACAGTCACCAAGTGGAACATGTTTAGGGAATTTTGAGTGGGGGAAAATGATGACCTGGGTCTTCGCCGCGTTGATACAGATCTTCAAGCTGGTAAGGAACTGTGTCAGGGCATCCACTCCTCGTTGGAGTTTCGCCACTAGCGTTCTAATCATTCCACCATTATAGTCGATGGAGGTGTCATTCGCGAACAGAGACATAATGCCGCCTCCTGGAGGTTCTGGCATGTCGGAGGTGAACAGATTGAAAAGCAGGGGCCCGAGGATACAGTCTGCGACGACGTTGTTCGCATTGAAACTCGCTCCGTTGATTGAGACCCGGAATGTCCTTGCCGACAAGTAATTGTTGATGATTTCCACCAGGTAGCTGGTGTAGCGTTGTAGTTTGTGCACCAGGCCATCATGTCATACATTGTCGAATGCCTTCTCGAGTGATGTTCTGTTCAAGATTGTGCGTGCTTACAAAGTGACGATCTATTTTGGTAACTTTCTCTGAACGAGTTATCAAGCGATCCTTAGAGCCATTGCTGTCTAATGGGATCAAAGGTGGAATGGGTTGATACTTAGATTTTAGAATTTTGGTTAGCTTTCAGAACGGCTTAGCACAGCCTGGGAGAGCGCGGATCTTATTGGAAAAATCACTATGGTGGACCTCAACCATTCTGGCATGGAAAAGTTTGGTCATGCGATTGCACCGGGTCTTAAGCGCAGGCAGACAGATCAAATCTTTGGTTAGTATATCAATGTTTAGGGTGTTGCTCACCTGCTTGGGGGCCCCGACGTTAGGCTTAAGGCCCCGACGTTAGGCTAACGTCTTTATGCCTAAGGGGCCCCACACACGCTCCGACGTGTTGTACAACTTTGACTCCGCCCCCAGGAGATTTGGTTCGGTCGGAGCCAAGTCGGACCGTCTGTGGACAAGTTGTACGACTGTCGGACGGACGGTTTCAAAGTTGCAAAGTTGGTTGGATGAAATCAAAACAGTTTGATTTTGGTCAGACTTGTGTTGGGCGGAGTCAAATGTTGTACAACCAACTTGAATTGTGTGTGGTGTTGTTGTACAACACTGTTGCATTCAATTCTTCTGGTGGAATATCCAAGAGCAGAAAGTGATTTTTGCGATAATACGGAAAATAAGATAGTTTGCGATAATAATAATAATAATATTATAATAGAATAATAGAATAATAATAAGATAATATTAGACCTGTGTGCCGTCGTGCCACGCCGCCAGTAATTTTTTTGCGCCGCTGCCGTATGAAAATTTACCATGCCCCTTGCTATACAACGTATGCTCGGCCAAACTTTTGTTTCTTCTAAAACCGCCTGATTATTCAATTATTCAAAAAATGTCCCATATTCATCTTCGGAAATTTATGGAAATGCTCCTATAATGCCAAGAGATATTCCTTCAAGAATTTCAGATTCAGAGATTTTATGAAAAATTCCGTATGAACTTCCTTTTAAAAATACCTCCACTTATAAGATTTCACTTGGAATTTGGAAACTTTTTTAAAAAATCCTTATAGAATGCCTCCATCGCGAAATCCTCCGGTTGTACAACAATTCAACCAAAATCCCTTTAAGAATTTATATAAAATCACTTTCAGTGATTTTTTGAGTATTCTTCCTGGAATTCCATAGGAAAGTTTACAGAAATTTCTTTGGAAATTCCATCAAAAATTTATCTGAAAGTTTCTTCAGGCACTCATGCGAGGAATTCTTTCGTGAATATCTTCAAGATATTCTCCAATAGCTGTACCAGGATTTTTTAGCATTCTTTCAGATATTGCACAAAAATTCCGAAATTTTGAATAAAATTGTAATTTCTGACGGTATTTATCGGATAAAACCTGAAGAACTTTTCTAGTGAACTTTTGGAGAAATTTTGGAGGAACTATCTGGAGATTTTTTTTTGGGTTTTTTGGCAGGAAATTCTGGGAATAAGTAAGTAATGTTTGATGGGTTGGAGAAGTAATTTAAAAAGAGTTTTAGGAAATTTTCAGGAGAACTCCAGAGAGAACTTTTGAAGAAATTATCATAGAAATTGATTGCGGAATTACTGATAGAACTTCCGAGGGACCATAGCTACAAAATCCGTGAAAACTTCCAGAGAAATTCCGGGAGGAACTTCCTGAAAAAATTCGGAAGGAACATCCTGAAGAATTGCAGGAGAAAAGATTCGGAAGGAACATCCTGAAGAATTGCAGGAGGAAATTTCGGAGAAATTCCGGGAGGAACTTCTGGAGAACTTCAGGGAGGAACTTCCGGAGAAATTCCGGGAGGAACATCCGAAAGAAATCCAGGAGGAACTTCCGGAGAAATCCCGGGGAGAACTTCTGGAGGAGTTCCGAGAGGAACTTCTGGAGAAATTTCGAGAGGAACTTCCGGAGGAATTCGAGAGGAATTCATGGAGGAACTTCCGGAGGAATTCATGGAGGAACTTCCGAAACAATTTCGAGAGGAACTTCCGGAGGAATTCATGAAGGAACTTCCGAAACAATTTCGAGAGGAACTTCCGGAGGAATTCTGAGAGGAAGTTCCAGAGGAATTCATGGAGGAACTTACGGATAAATTCCAAGAAGAACTCTGGAGGAATTCTGAAAGGAACTTATGGAGGAATTCCGAGAGGAACTTCGGAAGAATTTCCGAGAGGAACATCCGGAGGAATTCCAGGAGGAACTTCCAGAGGAATTCTAGGAGGAACTTCCGGAGGAATTCCGAGAAGAACTTCGTCAGGAATTCCGGAAGGAACTTCCGGGGGAATGGCGGGAAGAACTTTCGGAGGAATTATGGGAGGCACTTCCGGAGGTACTCCGGGAGGAACGTCCGGAAGAATTTCAGGAGGAACTTCCGGGAGGAGCTTCCTGATGAACTTCCGTTAGAATTCCTGGAGGAACTTCCGGAGGAATCCAGAAAAAGACATCCGGTGAAGGCAGGAAGGAATTCCTGGAGGAACTTCAGGAGGAATACCTGGAGGAACTTCCGGAGAAAGTCCTGGTGGAACAATCCAATTCTATTTTCCAGAGGAACTTCTGGTGCAATTACGGGAGGAACTTTCAGAGGAATTTCGGGAGAAGCTTTCTGAGGAATTTAGGGAGGAACTTCCGAATTCACCCGAAAGTTCCTCTTTGAATTCCTCCGGAAGCTCCTCCCGGAACTTCTGGAACTGGGAGGAACTTATAGAGGAATTCAGGGAGGAGCTTCCGGAGGAATTCCGGAAAAAACTTTCGGAAGGAACTTCTGGAGGATTTGCAGAATTAACTTCCGGAGGAACTCCGGGAGAAACTTCCGATTCCTCTTCGAAACTTCCAATCATAATCAAATTCAATTCCAACTCTAAGCAAAATTCAATCGCATTCCAATCCATCATCACCAAAATCCCAATACCATGCCATTCACGTTCCAATAAAATTAAATTCAATCCACAACCAATCTAATTTTAAACTCATTCCAATTCAAATCCAATCTAATTGAACTCCAATCCTATTTCATTCCAATTCAATTCATCCAATTAGGTATTCGTTAAAAAGCACCAAACACATCATCACATACAGAAATAAAACGACGAAATGTTACGTTTGTTGGAGTTTTGGTTGTACCAACTGTTTGTTAGACGGTTGTACAAACTGAATTGGTCGCACAAACTTGGGGGCGGAGTCAAAGTTGTACAACATGTCGGAGCGTGTGTGGGGCCCCTAACGTCTTTATGTCTAACGTACTTATGCCTAGCGGGGTATACTCCTGCTGGGCCTTTGGAGCATGGTGCTCGCGGGCTAGGGAGAGCGCCTCATGTATGGTGTTCAGCTGCTCATCGACATCTTCGGATGACACCGGATGCCGCTGGTAGTCAATGTTCTCGTCCACGCACCGTTGAAACCGACCTCAGTTGACTTGGTGATAGTTACGCCTGGTTAGCTCGTGTCGATTCACCGAAGTTTCAACTTCCGCCACAACCGGATAGTGGTCCGAGTGGCCACCACTGGATAGTGGTCTGAGCTCCTGGAAGACGACCGGCTGGGAGACGTGATCGTTCATGTTCGTGATGAAAATGTCGAGCGTTGGATGGGCTCCGGACCGTGTCAACCGGGTAGGGCAATGAGGGCTCAGGGTGGTGTAGGGACCTTTTAGTTCGTTGGACCAGATGACTCCGTTCCGGTTTGAGATGGTGTTTTCCCACGATTGGTGCTTTGCGTTCAGGTCTCCAGCGATGATTAACTGCCCCTGCCGCCGAGTTTGCTTGACTATATCCTTGCGTAGTTCAGCCAACGTTCCGTCGTCGTCTTTGGCCTGTGTGGGACAGTAAGCCACGATGAACGTGACGACTCCTATGGAGGTTGTGACTACCACTCCAACGGCTTCGATGATTTTAAGCTTGAAGTCCGACAGCAGGCGGCAGGCCATGTTGCTCCGCAAGGCGATTGCCACCCCCCCCCCCCTAAGGAGCTTATTCGAACCTTACCAACCCAAAACACGGAATTGTTGCACTTACCTCGGGGTTCAGGTAAGTTTCGGTGATGAAAGCCGCGTCAATCAATATCCTTCTCCTCAAGGAAATCGCTGAGCTTGACGATTTTGCTCTTCAGCGAGCAAGCGTTCCAGTTTGCCAGACCCAATCTAAAAGCCATTTTCAATGACGAAAATGCCCAGAGTGTAGATCTAATCGAGCCGGATTTGCAGCTTCGAAGCAGAGCCACAAGTTGGCTGAATATTGGAGCCAGCTGCCCCGGGTGTAGAGCGGAGCGGAATCCTCCGGGGTAGAGGATGCTCATCTTGTGCTGACGTAATCCAGGAGGAGGAGCGCTTGCGCGGTTGTAGCGGTGGGAGGATTAAAATCGCTCGACGGGGAGCCACGATGGTCGGATAGCTCACCTCGTTTACTACAGGAACACGGATCTTCGGCAGGGCCCTGGTGGAAGCCTTCTTCCGGATTGCCAGGAACTTGGCACGCTTTGGGCAGCCCTTTACAGTGGCCCGTTGTTTGTCGCCACAGTTGGCGCACTTGGGATCGGCCTCCTCCATCTTGTCGCACTCGTCAGTCGGATCGGGTTCGCCACACTTGTTGCAGCGTGGCTTCATGCGACAGTTCCTGGTGCCGAGTCGGAAATTTAAGCAGTTGGTGCACTGCGTGACGTAACGGTGCACTGGCCGATATCGCTCCCAGCCAACGACGGTGTAATTTATAACGCCAACCAGCTTCAGGTCCTTCCAGGTGGTGGAGCCATGCTCCAGATCGATCAGGTATAGCTGGTCGCGATATCTTCTCGTCTTGTCATTACGGGCGATCTTGTGCACGGCTACTGACTTCAGTCCGCAACTTTCAAACTCTGCTCTTCTTCTTCATGTCGGAGTCCTCACAGCAAGTCCTTGAGCGGTTTCGTGAATGGGGTGATCATGAGTGTAGTACTCATATTTGTGGACCTCGAGGAACTCCACGACGGATTTATATTGGTCCTTATTAACCGTCATCATTTTCACGCCCTCGCTACAGAGCCGAAATGTACATTTCAGCCCTTGAGCGATTAACTGGAGAATTTTCGGGTGCAAATCCGGCGGATCACCTTCCACGAACACAGGTGGGCACTTTTTCTTCCACTCAGGTTGCACCTGTGGCAGTTGCGATATAAATAAGTCGAATGTTGAAAATGTTTAGTCGGTAATAAGAGTAATTAGTTAAATGGATAATTCGTCAATAGATTTTTGGTTAATTTGAATAAATAATCCTCAAGATACATGAATAGTTTGATTGGAGGAATTCAGTGGACGTGAGAAAGTTTAATTAGCAGCAGAAGAAACGAATACGGATGCCGATGAGGATTTTTCACCTGAGCTAACAGAAACTTCTGGAAACCCGGTGTATTGTAGAAAAATTGAAAACAGAAATAGTCAAATATTAGGTTCAGATGGTGAAATACCCTCTATTCTATTTTCCGGTACATGGTCTAAAACCAATGATATAAACATTTCGTTGATTGACATTTAGTCTAACGACATTTGGTCAAATGACATTTCGTCGAAAGTACATTTGGTCGAATAGAAATGGTGTTCTTATTCTTTGCATTGATACTCTTTCTTTCACTCAATATTTATACAAAAATTAGCTTAGTATAAAATTGTCTTCCAACCATAATTCGTTAATTATTGTCCGAAAATTTAATTCCAATCAAATAGTCATATACCCTAATCTGTTCAACGTTATGTCTAATGACAAAACATCATCCCACTAAATTTCTTTTGACCAGGTGGTATAGATTCATTGTAGTCGGATAGAGGAGTTCGCCAAAGTCAATATGCAGTCGGAAATATTATCGAAATATTCACCGTTTTCGTGTTATGATTTATTCTTTTTATGAACCCATCATTTATTGGGTAATATTGGAGCAACAATTATGTGACTTTTAGAAACACCGCAATAAACCATTTATTTTTTAATTTTTATTGACTAAAGTATATTTCTTTCAAATAGCCATTCGACGGAACGTTATTAGAATGTACCAATATTTTTAATTCTTAATTCGAAAACCTGATTTCGACTAAATGTTCATTCGACGTAGTGTCTTTTCGACGTAGTGTGCTTTCGACCAAATGTAATTCGACCAAATGTCCTGCGTCTTTTAAGGATTAAAATAAAAACATTTTCGACGTAATGTCCTTTCGACCAAATGTCATTAGACTAAATGTCATTAGACCAAATGTCATTCGACGAAATGGTATAGATTCCTGATTTGACACCCAGTACCTTCGGGTAAGACGTTGTCCGACGTCTAAACAGCTTGGACCACTTTTTGGACGATTGTGTAAATATTTTGGGGATATCGTTGAATTAAAAAAAAGGATTCTTTTGAAATTTCATAACTATTTAAAAATTTCAAAACAAAATTTCTCGGGATTTCTCCAAGGATTTTTTTTTAAATTGGTCCAGAGTTGCAGAATTATAAACCTAAATTCGAATATTCTAAAGTTAAATTTGTGTTTTTATCCACCAGCGAGACTTGATATGTATCAGCAAAGATCATAAAGAAGTTGCAAACATTATTCAATTATTGTTTTCGCTTTGTAATTCGTCAATTGGTGTTCCGTTTGGAAGAAAAATCGAATGACCAGTCCCCTGTTTTGTAACCACCTGAGATAGCAATCACACTTTTGTCCAGCTTTCGGTCACTGTGCGGGTCGCGGTTTTGCTACAATGTCGTTTTCGAAAGTCGGCGCACGAAAGTAGCCGAGAGCCAACAAACAACAAAAGCATAAATTATGGTAAATAAACCGACTTCTAATTACCTTCCCTCGGATGAATGGCGCTGCTGATGCTGATAAGCGCGCTCGGTACTGTTTACGGATATTTTTTTCTCGCGCGGCTGCCTTTTTAGAATGTGTCATGCCCGCAAATAGAACCAAAACACGGACCAACGGAAACCGCAGTTCAACACGCGGACGGGACCGAGAGTTCAACAGTTCGCCAACAGTTTGGCCTTATCGCGACAGCACACTCTGTTGGGGTAAACGTTATGCAACTCGCTGGAATAGTTGTTTTGGCGCTGAGCGTAAAAGCGTGGCGATTGTAGGCTTGCGGAAACTGATAAGTAGAATTGATTTTCGGCCTCGTTTTCGGTGGGGCACGTGCAACCATGCGAGCTCGATTCGTTGGGGATAGGCTATCAGCTTAAGATTAGTATGGGGTATAGTAAGTGGTTATGTGACGCAAGTAATTACGATGTGATTTCCTACTCGCAGATTAAAAATCATCTGTGAAAAAAACCTTACTGCAAAAAATATAAAACTTAAAGTATAATGCATAATGAATATTTTCCAGCAAATAACGATGATGGTGTTGACCAATCACTGAACAACCAGTCTCAGGATAATTCACCATGTAGCTGTGATCGACTGACAGTATGAAAAGTGAAGCCATGGCTTAAACCATGGATAATTTTACTTCAAAACCGAATGTGTTGTATTTTCAATCGGGTACACTGCTCCCAGCACAACAAACTTATCAAACACTACGTGATCGCAGTAATTACTATACCACAAATCCATTAACCGCTAGCAAATGTTCGAATTGTTCAAACAATCAGCGACATCCGATACGACCGGTTTGTGATTTCTTCTTCGCGCTCTGTTCAACCGTTTATCGGCTGGAAAAAACAAACGCCGCACAACGCAACAACCGTTCGTTTGTTCGAAAACAGCTACTAATCGGTTGCATAACGGAGTATAGAATTAATTCAAAACGACCCGCACGTGCACATACTGGAGTGCTTTACACGTGAACGCATTTCCATCAGCGCTAATGTTGTTTGCGACGCCTTCGCGCGATGTCGTCGTTTGTTGTTCATCAATCAAGCGCGTGCACAGATGAGGCGATGGAGTTATCTTCCCCAAACAAAGGCCTATAAAGGTAGATCTACTCATATAGATAGATCCAGCTGGATAAAAGTGGCCATAGTTTGGAGCTGTTGGGAAACCGATTGAGATTTCTGGATTCACTATCAGTCCGGGTGTGACGAACTTACTATTGTGGATGATGACAGGGTTGATATGTACTTTTCGATTGAATAATCTGAAAGTAATTTGCTGGGGAGAAGATGACGCCTGTTTAGAGCTCCACCACAACAATTTGTATCTGTTACATGATAACCTGCAACAGCAGTGTTTCATCGATTAATTATTTTTACATAACTGCGGATTCTAGGAGCGTGTTGATGGAGACGCGAGGCTGTTCGTAGGGAGAAAATCCCAGCACATTTCATTACCAAGATTTGAACTATCTAGTTGTTTGTCTACTATTATTGAGTTGCTGTTCTTGTTCTTTATTTTGTAGCTCCTGTATCCATCCCTTAGAAAAACTCAAAGGTGCAGCCCAATCGGCTTGTACGCAAAGGTGGCGTTGAACTACGTAGCTGTATGCAATGTACAGGGTTTCGACTTTTCTGTTCGACGAGATCAAAGGAAGTGTTTTTCAAGCCCAGGGTGAATCTGTTTTCGTTGTTGTGAAAGCTCATACATCCAATACAATTTTCAAATCTATATCTTCCACATAATGTACATATTCACATATGAGTTTTCACAAAAACAAAAACAGATTCACCCTGGGCTTGAAAAACGCTTGCTATATTGGAACTATAGTTTGCGTTGAATTGAGTTCAAGTATGAAAATAAGTCAACTGTCATGAAGTCAAATAATTTCAATGGCGTGTACAGCATTGAAATTCATTTTACCACCAATCTGTGCTTTTATATGATGGTTGTTAATTAATGCTTTAAAATCAATATTGAAATCGAATCTGCAGTGGCCCAGTGGTTAAAGCAGCAAATCATCAATGAATGATTTTGATTTTATACCAGATTTGAAACAATGCTTTCGTATAATTAATTGCATATTATTCGGCAACTCGGCCGTACGAAAACCATTTTGCTTGAAAAATGGAATGCTTTCGTATAGTTTTTTTTTATAAATTTGTTATGTGTACGTGATGATTGGTTTTACAGGTGGCTGCTTATGTGGTCTGCGCAAATCTTCTATCTCACAGGGGGTGTTGAGTCAGCTTTATCTTGTCAGGTCCCACCTGACCCCAGAATTTTGGCAAGTGCGCTTTGCGGCGTGGGGTTCATTTTCAAGCCCCACCACATTCTACGCAATACCCACAACTTGCAGTTGCCAGGATAAGGGTCACACTTGAACATAGTCCAGCTCCCTAAAACCCACAAGTCTTAATTTTCATGGAATGAGTATTTTCTATTCTGTAATGCTTCATGTAATATTCGAGTTGTTCTTTTCCCGCCAAATATTTAAGGACGATTTAGATATAGAAGTGTCATAAATATAAAAAAAAAACAAAATATCAAAAATTTACCCGGAAAGGAGGATCTTTGAATTTTCCAAAAAATAATTTCTCTCAAAACGTCGGCCTAATAGCCTATTCAGATTACGCCATTAATGACATAATAATCGTTCCAGGGTAAATACGCTTTATGATGTCATTATTTACGTAATATTCCATACATTTTGCGCTGTCAGGGCTGCGAAATGGTGAGTTGACATCCGGGAAGGGGCTCCTAACATAGCTCTGGTCCTCACAAGTTCCAATACTCACGCTTCCACGGGTCTTCCGATGACAATTGGCCGCCAGCTAAGGGTTGCGTACTTAGCTGGTAGTGCAGCCTGGGCACTGTTGTCCTTCTGACATCAGCTAGAGTGAGAGGGTGCGTACTGTGGGGTCTGCCTAGGATGTGGTGGGGTTCGACAGTGGGCTCTGTTGAACTTCTATAAAAAGCTGCATGTGTCCCCAAACAGGCCCCCGAGCAGCACACATATTGCACATCGATCATAGTAACTTATATATGACCAGATTCAGTCACAATATGGTTACTGCAACCAGATTTGCTCAACTTGTGCTGCTTGGGGCCCTATCAAAGCGACAGTGTGCCGCTCAAAGCGCACTAGCCTAGTCCTGGTGTTGGGTGGGACTTTAAACAAATTTGACCCGACTGATCGAGCATCTGTCCACCAAGGAGGTGCGGCTCCAACAGCGTCTGTTCTGGCATCCAGCGGCTGAGTATGAAATGCTATTCCCCGGAAGCTATACCTAAGATGGCAGCCCCATCCCGGTGGATAGGGAACCTTGGGCCAACAACCTACTGTTCCCGAAACATCAATTTGTTCGAGAATCCGATAATGAAAGAATACGGACTGATTTTACGGCGACGACTCTTAGCGCGAAACAGCGGACACGAATAGGAACATGGAACGTTTTAACCCTAGCCCAGCAGGGTAAATTGGCACAACTTGCCAATGAGGCACGCCGCATGAAGCTTGAGATCCTGGGACTGATTGAAGTCCGTTGGCCAAACTTTGGAGAACACAGAACGCCGTCGGGACAAGTTCTGCTATATTCTGGTTTACGAGGTGAACACGCTCCCCGGCATCGAGGAGTTGGCTTCCTACTAAGCGCTCTGGCACACTCTGCGCTTATGAAGTGGGAAACTATAAGTGAAAGGATAATCGTTGCCAGATTTAGAACACGGGTCCGAAACCTTACTATAATCCAATGTTATGCGCCAACCGATGCTGCCGATCTGCAAGACAAAGAGAACTTCTACAGTCAACTCAATGCCGTCGTAGATAGAATTCCGAAGGGTGATATCAAGATCTGTTTGGGCGACTTCAATGCGAAGATCGGATCCGACAACTCGAGCCATGAGCGCATTATGGGACGCCATGGTATCGGAGAAATGAGCGAAAACGGAGAGCTGTTCGCAGAATTTTGTGGTAATAACGACATGGTGATCGGGGGATCGCTCTTCCCTCATCGACCGGTTCACAAGGTCACGTGGGTCTTCCGTGACGGCTTTACAGAAAATCAAATCGACCACATCTGCATCAGCCAAAAATGGAAACGGAGCCTTCTTGATGTACGGAATAAACGTAGTGCCGATATCGCGTCTGATCATCACCTCCTCATCGGCGAAATACGCCTGCGCATTGCGCGGATTCGTCGGCAGGAGGAAAAAGTTGGACGACGATTCAACACACACCGACTGGAAGATGTCATGGTGAAACGGTCCTTCGTTGAAGAACTGGAGACGCGTGCTGCAGATATTCCGGAAGGTGGCAGCGTGGAAGACCAATGGACCGCCATCAAGAATGCCTTCATCGCCACCAGCGAGAACAATCTGGGCGAACTACGCACCCAGAGAAAACAATGGATCACCGATGAGACCTGGAGGAAGATAGAGGAGCGAAGAGAAGCCAAAGCCGTGATAGAGCGATCGAAAACCAGAGGAGCCAAAGTCTTAGCCCGTCAACGATACACGGCTCTTGAGAAGGAAGTAAAACGCTCATGTCGACGGGACAAGCGAGCGTGGGCAGACTCTCTGGCCGACGAAGGAGAGAGAGCCGCCGCAACCGGGGACATTCGCCTCCTCTACGATATCTCACGACGCTTAAGCGGGGCGAAGATGAATGCAACGATGCCTGTGAAAGACGCGAATGATCAGTTATTGACCAACCCAACTGACCAGCTGAAACGCTGGTTTGAGCACTTCGAACAACTTTTTCAAGTGCCAGCCAGGCCATCACCACCTCGGCATGATCTGCCTAGGATCCGACGTATAACACGCGTCAATAACTACCGAAGCTCCATCACTGCTAGAGATTACAACAGCCATCCAAAGCATGAAATCGAATAAAGCCCCAGGGGTCGACCGCATATCAACCGAGATGCTCAAAGCTGACCCCATGACATCCGCTCAACTACTGCATCGTTTATTTCGTAATATCTGGGACACCGCAACTTTCCCGGTCGACTGGATGCAAGGTATCTTAGCGAAAGTGCCCAAAAAAGGGTGACCTGACTGTATGCGATAACTGGCGAGGCATTATGTTGCTGTGTACCGTTCTCAAAGTTCTGTGCAAAATTATCCTAGCCGGGATTCAGGAGAAAATCGATGCGATTCTCCGGCGGCAGCAAGCCGGATTCCGTGCCGGAAGATCCTGGGTGGACCATATTGTCACGCTCCGCATCATTTTGGAGCAGGTCAACGAATTCCAAGAGTCCCTTTACTTGGTATTCATTGACTACGAAAAAGCTTTCGACCGTCTCAATCACGAGAATATGTGGGGCGCCCTGAGACGCAAGGGGGTTCCTGAAAAAAATCATCGACCTCATCGAGGCACAGTACGAGACCTTTTCGTGTAGAATGCTGCACAATGGGGTCCTGTCCGACCCTATCCGGGTCGTAGCTGGTGTGATGTAAGGATGTATTCTATCACCGTTACTGTTCCTCATCGTAATCGATGAGATTCTGGTAGATGCGATTGACCGTGAACCACACCGCGGGCTGTTATGGCAGCCTATAACCATGGAGCACCTAAACGACTTCGAATTGGCGGATGACGTTGCACTACTCGTAAGAGAGTAAGCTCAACGACCTTGCCGATCGCTCCTCCTCGGCAGGTTTAGTCATCAACATCAACAAAACCAAATCATTGGATGTAAACACGGTGACTCCTTCCAGTTTCACAGTAGCCGGGCAACCAGTGGAGAATGTTGAAAGCTTCCAATATCTTGGTAGCCAAATGGCGTCAGACGGCGGTACCAAGATCGACATAGGCGCACGGATCAAGAAAGCAAGGGCTGCCTTTGCGAGTTTAAGAAATATCTGGAAAACAGGCAGATAAGTGAACGCACCAAAATACGAATTTTCAACTCTAACGTGAAATCTGTGCTGTTATACGCTAGCGAAACATGGTGTGTATCAGTGGAGAACACTCAACGGCTGCAGGTGCTCATTAACAGATGCCTGCGGTATATAATTCGGGCCTGGTGGCCTCACAACTGGATCTCAAACAACGAGCTCCATCGTCGTTGTCACCAGAGGCCAATAACAACAGAAATTCGGGATCGGAAGTGGGGCTGGGTCGGCTACACTCTACGTAGGGGCGGAAACGAAATCTGTAAGCAAACTGGAACCCAGCGGGACATCGCAGCAGAGACAGACCCAGAGGCTCATGGCGGCGAAGCCTCAATAAAGAAATAAAAGAAGTCGACCGAAATCTAACCTGGCAACAGGTTAAAGCGATAGCCGGGCATCGCTCAGGATGGAGATCTTTCAAGTCGGCCCTTTGCACCACCGGAGGTGTACAGGATCCATAAGTAAGTAAGTAAGTTTGCGCTGTCAAAAGATACCCGCTAAAAAGAGTCATAAAGAATTTATTACGAACAATTATTACGAGAGAGCTTTCGTTCTAACTGGGATGCAGGGAGAAATTCAACAAAACAAAACTGACAATCGTCACGCTCTCTTTGCCAGAGAGAAAATTCTCTCTGTTTTCATTTCGTTTCGTAGTTGACAGTCATGCTCTTTCTGTCGCAGCAGGGTCGAATGCATGTTAGATGGAAATCTTCTGAGCGCTGAAGAATAACTCGGATTGTGATGGTTTTGTGGAAAGCATTTTATATGATGAAAAATAATGATGATAATTATTTATTCTCCACTTATTCAACATGCATTGCTTAAAAAACAGATGCTCTCTACAATTAACATGAAGTATTTAACTTAAACCTAGATTTAATAGAACAAATCGAATAAATTTCAAAAGCTCAAGGGCCAATGCGGAAGACAATTTAAAACGTAGGAATGGTTGTAAAACGAATATATTTGATGAATTAACATGATTTCATAAATTGTTTCAATTCTGCTCCTTGAATGGCTTAATATACTTTGGATTTCAACATTTTTCACGTGGGACAACTGTACGATTTGAATGGGATGTATATATAAAGTAGAATAACCTTAAATAAAACATGGATTGGCAATGCATTAATTCATCCAAAATCCAGTTTAAATTATATCACATTCACACGATTCGATTTTGTTAGAAGCTGTATCATTGATTGTCGAGTAGAACGCAATGGCTCAGCTTCCATTTTTGAAAAAAAAATAAATTGCTGAGTTGCCCTTCATACATGGAGATACTGGTGGAAATACATTTTAGTTTGATAATATTTCTTGAAAATGGGTCCAATCGTCCTTTTTTTTATTTATTTGTGAGAATTCCCAAAAGTATTTAAATTTTTCTATCAAATCTCCGTTCGATCATAGTACAGAATCAAAATACTTTTTAAACTTAAAAATAAATTGAGGAATAGTCTGATTCCCCGAAAAACGGCGCACCCAACTAATGAATGTAGCTTCGCTCATTATCCTTAATGAGAGCTTCAAATATTCTTCGAAAATCCCTTTTCATATTTTTTTTTTTAATTTTTTTTTCGTAGAAACTTTGTTCAGAAAAAAATGTTCGATTGTCGCCACACAAATGCAAATGAAATTTTAAAACTCTCCTTGAATTCAACCCTGTATTAGCGTGCAAATGAGGAAACATGGAAACGTCAAGATATATTATCTTGCTGCAGTCCGAACACCTCGTAATAATTTGAAGTAAGACACCTCGTAATTAATGGAAGTCTATAGGCATAAGCTAATAACTGGTGAATAAATTTGATTTATTTTATCTATTAAAAATATATATTTTAAAAGAGATGAGCCAGCCTAGGGTTGAAACCCTCTTTCATAAAGACAAAAAGAAATTACATTTTAACACATTATACACTGACCCCACAATCATGGGTCACACACTAATATGGGTCATTTCCATTTGATCAACATGCAAAATGGAGTGACTAATTATTGTTACAAAGTGACCCATATATGTGGGATCAGTGTACATATTTAATTGAGCTTTCAAAAATTGTTTTTTTCGCTCACAACGTGGTTAATAACTTGAAAATAGGCAATTAACTTTGATTTGTCTTGATATCAATACCAAAAAACGATTTATCTGCTTTTGTAAACAAAGATTAAAAAGTCGATTTAACGAATCTGATAGCATTTCCACGCAGACCAACACCAACAACAGGTAGCAGACGCCTTCTCCTACGTATTGATGGTGTTAATTTTCGTGGGAGTGATATTAAATTCGTCAAATTGACGTTTGAATTTTTGTTCACAGCGGCAGATAAGTCGTTTTTTAAATTTGGTATTGATATTATCTCCTTTGAAAAATAACTTATATTTTGGGTTGCTACACCAAACCCCAGATTTGAGTAAAAAGAACCTAATATTAGATACCGTCAGGGGGAGGGGGTAGTGACAATGGGTTTAGGGGGTGAGAATGGGTCAGCGCCCTGACCGACAGTGTGGAGGTCGAATTGCAAAATCATTCAATTCAGTATTCTCAGATTAATTTAACAAAATTTGTGCTCCATCTGACATAATTTAGGGGTGCATAAAATCTTGCCATCAAATTTTTGTAATTTGATCTTTACAGGTTGTGTTTTGAATTCAGGCGGTACCACGTAATAATAACCGCGTAAAAACAAACCTCAGTGTAATAAACATTGCCTAGCAATCTGATAATTTTCTCCGTAAATCTGATCTCAAAACTTTTCAAAGTTACAAAAAATTCAAATCAATGATGGCAAGATTTTGAGCACCCCTAAATCATGTCCGATGAAGCTCAAATTTTGCATAGAGGTGTGTTTTAGGGCCTAGGAAATGATTGCGTAACGTCCGGTTTTTAAATTCAATGAAAAAAAATTTCGACTTAGCTCGACGAATTGAGGTGATGTCTATGTGTATGTGTGTTTTTTTTCTTCCTAAACAATGGAGGGGGAATCTGCTCAACAGACATCCTGGGTTGTCCAGGAAGTGCGGGGTTAGGGATCACCTCCAGCAGCAAACGAGGGAGGCAGGACTACATCCCAGACCCGCTAAACCGTTTCCATTGCCGTAAAGCCCATAGTCCCTTCGGTACAACCAGAAAATAATGCTTCAAAGGGGGGCCAGTGCACAACGCACCCTCGAGGTTAGCTGCGTGTCCTTGATGCACCGAACATCGTAACTCGCGCGGCCACTTGTTCGATAAAAGGATCGAGTTCGACCACAGAGCATGACCACCGGTATAACCCATGAAGCCGACTCCGATCCCTTGGACCACCTCTTATTTGCGCCTGAACTAGCCATCCTTGAGTCCACGCGCCACCTTCTGTGTAGCTCCGAGACGACTCCGATAAAACGGCGTTCCAGCCAACTTCATCTTTACACATCCTCCGAACTAGGTTGTCCGGGAGTGTCCAGACCACATGTGGCAAGCATGTGGTCACGCATTGCGCGAAAACGTGAGCACACGAACAACACGTGTTCCGCCGTTTCCTCTAAACCTGCGCACACACCAAACACTCGGGCCAGGCCGAGCAAGCCAGCTGCGTTACCTGCACTGTGATTTTGCAGCACGCTTAAACGCCGGGCACATCGCTTGCTGTTCACAGCTTTGCTGGAACAAATCAAACAATTGGGAGGGTTCGTGCAGCATTGTGCCTTATGTCCCCCAATCCGCAGCGTCGGCAGAGATTGCTTCTGTCAGGGCCTTTGCAGTCCCATTGCTTGTGCCCCGGTTCCAGGCACTTCAAGCAAACTTCGGGTTGCAGGGCATACCGACCATCCCACTTTGACGCTCCCTAACTTTACTACCTTGGAGGCGGCCGCTGCAGATAGCCTAACCAATGCTACTTGCGTCCCTGCCGGACCTTTCCGTAGCCGAACGGCTGCGGTGGGCGTCTCCACTTCACACTGTCGCCGCAGTGCCGTGACGAGCTCTTCGACTTCGGTGATCTCGTCCAGGTCTTTAACCCTTACATTCACCTCCGTCGTGATTGCCCTCACCTTGACCGCCTCGCCTAGGACCTCCTCCGCCAACTTCTTGTAGGCGGCGCCATTTTTGCGAGACGCCCCGCTTCAGCTCGAGGATCATCTCGCCCATCCGGGTACGTCTTATTCGACGTACGTCGGCGCCGAGTTTACCGAGCTTGACGTCACTCCTCATCGCCTTCAAGACGTCCGAGTACTTAGCCTCGTCCGCCGTGATGACTAGGGCATCGCCCCTGGAGCGATTGGCGCCTACCCTTCTTTTCGGCCCTTGACGTCTTCGGTTTCCTCTTGTTCTTGACCAGGGTCCAGGAGGCGTCATCCCCCTCTATTTCCCTGGTCTGGTGCGGCTGAGAGCTCTCAGCCTGCCGTAACGTTAGGGGTATTCGGATATTTTTCTTCCATGTTCAAAAATACATTTTCAGTTGCAACAATTTCGAATTTTATTTATTCAAAACGTATTTTATTGTATCCACAAAAACTTGAACTTTTAACTTAAAATTTTTAATACTTTTTTTAAATTTTTGATTAATCATTTCGATTCCCGGTGCCAGTCTAGGAAATTTTCGGATTGGAAATAGTCTCGACTTCCCTATTATTAAATTATCATCGTGCTAGCCTCATGCAAAAATGGTAACCTGACTTAGAAACCTCGTAGTCAATAACTGTAGAAGCTTGATGAACACTAAGCTGCGAGGTGGCTCTGTCACAGTGTGGGGATGTAATGCCAATAAGAAGAAGATATTTTATTCAATTCATTTAATTCACTATATATTTTATTATTATTTATGCATTATATTTTATCGTCGGTGACGCGGCGACGTCACGCTGTTGGTTATCGGCAATAGGGGCGGGGGAATTTATTTGAAAGTTTTTTGTTGCTTAGGAAGTTCCTCCAAAAATTTCTTTAGAAGATTTTCCAAACAAACTTCAGGAAGTTCTTCTAGGAAATCGTTTGGAACGTGTCTTGGAATTCCTCCAAATACTTCTTTGCAAATATCAGGAGTTTCTCCAGGAGTTGCTCCAGAAGCTCCTCCAAGAATTTCTTCGGATGTTCATCCAGAAATTCCTACAGTAATTCTGCAGGAAGTTCCTCCAGGAATTCCTCAGGAACTTCCTACAAAAATTCCTCAGGAATTTCCTCCAGGAATTCCTCAGGAACTTCCTCCAGGAATTCCTCAGGAATTTCCTCCAGGAATTCCTCAGGAATTTCCTCCAGGAATTCTTCAGGAATTTCCTCCAGGAATTCCTCAGGAACTCCTCCAGGAATTTCCTCCAGGAATTCCTGAGGAACTCCTCCAGAAATTTCTCAGGAACATCTCCAGGAATTCCTTCTGAAGTTCCTCCAGCAATTCTTTCGGAAGTTCGTCCAGGAAAACCTTCGGAAGCTCCTTCTGAAATTCTTCCGGAAGTTCCTACGTCAGTTTCTCCAGGAATTCTTCCGGAAATTCCTTCGTAAGTTCCACCAGAAATTCCTTCGGAAGTTCCTCCAGGAATTCTTTCGGAAGTTCCTCCAGGAATTCCACCGGAAGTTCCTCCGGAAGTTCCTCCAGGAATTCCTCCGGAAGTTCCTCCAGGAATTCCTCCGGAAGTTCCTCCAGGAATTCCTCCGGAAGTTCCTCCAGGAATTCCTCCGGAAGTTCCTCCAGGAATTCCTCCGGAAGTTCCTCCAGGAATTCCTCCGGAAGTTCCTCCAGGAATTCCTCCGGAAGTTCCTCCTGGAATTCCTCCGAAAGTTCCTCCAGGAATTCCTCCGGAAGTTCCTCCAGGAATTCCTCCGGAAGTTCCTCCAGGAATTCCTCCGGAAGTTCCTCCAGGAATTCCTCCGGAAGTTCCTCCAGGAATTCCTCCGGAAGTTTCTCCAGGAATTCCTCCGGAAGTTCCTCCAGGAATTCCTCCGGAAGTTCCTCCAGGAATTCCTCCGGAAGTTCCTCCAGGAATTCCTCCGGAAGTTCCTCCAGGAATTCCTCCGGAAGTTCCTCCAGGAATTCCTCCGGAAGTTTCTATAAGAATTCTTTCGGAAGCTCCTCCAAGAGTTCCTCCGGAAGTTCCTCAAGAAGTTCCTCGAGAATTTCCTCTGAAGTTCCTCAAGGATTTCCTCAAGAAGTTCCTCCAGGGATTCCTCCGGAAGTTTCTCCAGGAACTCCTCCGGAAGTTTCTCCAGGAATTCCTCCGGAAGTTCCTCCAGGAATTCCTCCGGAAGTTCTTCCAGGAATTCCTCTGTAAGTTCCTCCAGGAATTCCTCCGGAAGTTCCTCCAGGAATTCCTCCGGAAGTTCCTCCAGGAATTCCTCCGGAAGTTCCTCCAGGAATTCCTCCGGAAGTTCCTCTAGGAATTTCTCCGGAAGTTCCTCTAGGAATTCCTCTGGATGTTCCTCCAGGAATTCCTCCGGAAATTCCTCCAGGAATTCCTCCGGAAGATCCTCCAGGAATTGTTCCGGAAGTTCCTCAAGCAGTTTATCCGGAAGTTTCTCCAGGAATTCCTTTCTAAGTTCCCCAAGTAATTCCTTCGGAAGTTCCTCCCGGAATTACTCCGGAAGATCCTCCAGCAATTCTTTCGGAAGTTCTTCCAGCAAATCCTCCGGATATTTCTTTAGAAATACCGCCGGAAGTTCCACCAGAAATTTTTCTGGAAGTTCCACCATAAACTCCTCCAGGGGTTTCTTCGGAAGTTTCTCCAGGAGTTCCTCCAACAGTTCCTCCAATAGTTTTTCAAGGAATCCGGCCGAAAGTTTTTCCAGATAACTATCCGGAAGTTCTTTTAGGAATTCCTCCGAGAAATCCTTCAGGGATTTCTCCGAAAGCTTTTCCATGAATTGCTCTTCAATTTTCTCGCGGAATCCCTTCTAGAGTTCCTCCCGAAATCATTACGAAAGTTCATCCAGGAATTCCTCTGGAATTTTTCCAGAAATTCCTTCGGAAGTTCCTTCAGGACTTCCTCCGGGTGGTCTTCCAAGCATTTCTCCAGGAATTCCTCGGACATTCCCTTAAGGAATTCATCCGAAAGCTCCTCCAATAATTCCTTCAAAGATCCTCCAAGAAATCCTCCGAAAGTTGCTACTCCTCCAAAAATTCCCCCATAGTTCTATCAGGAGTTCTTCCAAATGTTCCTCCAGGAATTCCTCAGAAAGCTCCTCCAGGAATTCCTCAGGAAGTTTCTCTAGAAATTCGTCTGGAAGTTCCTCCAGGAAATCCTTCAGAAGTTCCGGCCATATCGAACCATGGAGCATCGATTCATGGTGGATTCATTGTAAAAGATTGATTTCAAAATTTCGCAGTATGCAGTAAACGTAAAAACGTCAATCAAGCTACAGCAAATCAATCAAACGCTCAATTTCAGCTTATCGTCTTCCAGCAGTAAACTCCCGGGTTTCACACCACCACAACAGCTCGTACATATATTTTTTTGTTTTTCTTTGGGTAAAATTCTGAGCCTAATTTCATCTAGCTGGTAAATTGTGAATCTATTCCGGAATTATTTACTTACTGATAACCGCTGAGTTTTTGATTTTCTCAAATATCAGAGTTGTAGGTTCAAACTCTGTGATGATAATCTGCAACTAAAATAATTTGCATTCTTTCATTCGATCGGTGGTTTGACATTATGTATCACCGAAATACAAACAGATACAAACCTGCAGATTCATCGGTAACAATCGCAAATCAATAACATCCGTCAACCAGTCGCTTCCTCCTGGTAGCTCCAAATGACTATAGTGTACTCCTTGTTTTTTTGCTGGAGGCACGGTTTCGAAATTTTGAAAAAAGGGGTGCATCAAATTCTGTACCTGCAATCAAAACAATTCTTACTTTTTCTCCCGCCCGGCGGAGGATTGAAATTATCTAAATAGAAACTTACCTGCAGATTTGCTTTTCAGCTACACGTCGTTACTATTTTCCGATCGGAGGTTAGAGGTATAATCCAGGAGATTTTTTATCATGTGCTGCCGATTTCTAATCAAGCAAGCACAATTATCACCAACAAGTTCGAACAATCTCTGCCATCAAGTGAAAATTTTCTTCTCGCTGTCATGGCTGACGCGTCAATTCATTAAATCTTTATGAACGTGATCGCAGCATTGAATCGACGTAAAATTAAGTTGCTTATGCGTAGGGAGCTAATTCAATCATTTCTGAAGTAATATTATCAAGTTTTGAAGGTAATTTTATATATGTTTGGTGTAGCTGAAAATTTCTTTTTGGCGATGATGATTTACGGTGAGCGATGTAATAAAACATTGTAAATGAGGTGGAATTACATCAAATCTGCAATTACATATGATTTTTGGGTACGTTGCCAAAAGTTACGTTTCGCCATATTAATATTTTTTTTGCTGTGTGTGGAGGGTGCCCAGGTACCCCACAGGCTCCGTTAAAGGCCTGGCTTATTACTTCACTCCCCTGGCCATGCATCCCCTCGGCACGGGTTGCTTGACGCCTTGGGATTAGGGGTTAGGGACGATGGTCCCGGTCTAACTCGCAGTGGTCATGGGGAGGGGTCGTCAAGCCCTTGGACAAAGTCCCTACTGCCCCAGTGTGTGTGTGTGTGTGTGTTTTTTTTCTTCCTAAACAATGGAGGGGGAATCTGCTCAACAGACATCCTGGGTTGACCAGGAAGTGCGGTGTTAGGGATCACCGAGGGAGGCGTGACTACATTCCCGACCCGCTAAACCGTTTCCATTGCCGCCAAGCCCATAGTCCCTTCGGTACAACCAGAAAGTAATGCTTCAAAGGAGGGCCAGTGCACAACGTTCTCTTAGGTTAGCTGCGTGTCCTTGCAGCACCGAACATCGTAACTCGCTTTTTTAGAAGAACACCATGGTATCGTGCCAGCGCGTTGCCGGCTTTCCAGGTGGCTTTACCACGCCCTATGTCCTCGGAAGGTGGGCAGGGTCGACTTCGCGCCTGCTTCCCTCTGCACGACTGGTATCAAGAATGATGATGCCGCGTGCACCCCAAATTGACCTTTCTGCGATAGGGCCTATTCGCCAGCACACAGAGGGACTTGCCGACGCGGTGCCTACGCCTGCCCCAGCCTTGACGAAGACCCCTTTCCGTCCTCGGGCTCGGAACCCGCCCGGTTGACCGACGCCGCGAAAGCGACGATACCATGTTGTTCTTCGCGCGGCCACTTGTTAGATAAAAGGATCGAGTTCGACCACAGAGCATGACCACCGGTATAACCCATGAAGCCGACTCCGATCCCTTGGACCACCTCTTATTTGCGCCTGAACTAGCCATCCTTGAGTCCACACGCCACCTTCTGTGTAGCTCCGAGACGACTCCGATAAAACGGCGTTCCAGCCAACTTCATCTTTACACATCCTCCGAACTAGGTTGTCCGGGGTAGTGTCCAGACCACATGTGGCAAGCATGTGGTCACGCATTGCGCGAAAACGTGAGCACACGAACAACACGTGTTCCGCCGTTTCCTCTAAACCTGCGCACACCAAACACTCGGGCCAGGCCGAGCAAGCCAGCTGCGTTACCTGCACTGTGATTTTGCAGCACGCTTAAACGCCGGGCACATCGAACCCCCCATGGGGTGCTTGCTGTTCACAGCTTTGCTGGAACAAATCAAACAATTGGGAGGGTTCGTGCAGCATTGTGCCTTATGTCCCTCCAATCCGCAGCGTCGGCAGAGATTGCTTCTGTCAGGGCCTTTGCAGTCCCATTGCTTGTGCCCCGGTTCCAGGCACTTCAAGCAAACTTCGGGTTGCAGGGCATACCGTCCATCCCACCTTGACGCTCCCTAACTTGACTACCTTGGAGGCGTCCGCTGCAGATAGCCGAACCAATGCTACCTGCGTCCCTGCCGGACCTTTCCGTAGCCGAACGGCTGCGGTGGGCGTCTCCACTTCACACTGTCGCCGCAGTGCCGTGACGAGCTCTTCGACTTCGGTGATCTCGTCCAGGTCTTTAACCCTTAGATTCACCTCCGTCGTGAGTGCCCTCACCTTGACCATCTCTCCTTCTCCATCTGACCATCTCTCCGCCAACTTCTTGTAGGCGGCGCCCTTCTGCGAGACGCCCCGCTTCAGCTCGAGGATCATCTCGCCCATCCGGGTACGTCTTATTCGACGTACGTCGGCGCCGAGTTCACCGAGCTTGACGTCACTCTTCATCGCCTTCAAGACGTCCGAGTACTTTGCCTCGTCCGCCGTGATGACTAGGGCATCGCCCCTGGAGCGATTGACGCCTACCCTAGACTTATTGCTACCCTCATTCACCTGGGCCTTCTTTTCGGCCCTTGACATCTTCGGTTTCCTCTTGTTCTTGACCAGGGTCCAGGAGGCCTCATCCCCCTCTATTTCCCTGGTCTGGTGCGGCTGAGAACTTTCAGCCTACCGTAACCCCTTACCACCGTCTTTCCTGAGTGGACGGACCTTTCCAGGTCCTTCCTCCCCCGGTTTTGGAGGTACCTGGCCGGGGTTCAGCTTCCCAGCCCCACCACCCTTGTTCGGGGTAGTAACCCTCCGCGTTTTGGAGCGGCCCCCAGGAGACGGTCTCCCCCGTGTTTGTGTCTGCTCCGTTGGAGCAGTCACCCCCGACGTACCTGCAAATACTTGAGCCTCAGTCTGGGTAGACTTTGGTACCACCGTCTTCGCTGGCACGCCTTCGGTCGATTCGACCTTGCCCGAGTCCGCGAATTCTTGGGCCTCAGTCTGGGTAGACCTCGACTCCACGGATTTCACGGGCTTACACTTGGCCATCCCGACCGCCCTCTCCAGCTTGGCGTCCAGCATCGACTTTCGAAGTTTCTGCAAGCTCCTCTTGAGGTCCTTACTGATATTATGCTTCGATGACGCAAAGTCGATGATGGCGTCCAGCTGTTCCGTCGCCACCACGAAGGCCGAAAGCCCATCGTGCTTGCGGTTCATCGCCTCCACAAGCCATGGGCCGTCAATAACCACTATCGGCGTTTTTTTAGCCGAGATGAAGGTTAAGTGACCCACGCTGGCGCATACCAGACCCATTAAGAATTTACATATGTGGTTTGCTCAAAATTCAATTATTTTTCCTTTGATTTGAATCGTTTGCATTAACTCATTGAATGAGGAATGACTTTGCAAAATTTCAACCAGATCGCAAAATGTTTGAAATTATTAGATTTTTTTAAAGTTTTCCATGGAAAATGCGTTTTGAGACTTCATCGGCTATTATCTCAGTATGCGAAAAACCAATATGGGACTGATATGAAAGTACCGGCAGTACTGTCCCCATGCAGAACCTCAGATTCGTCCTTGGTCACCGGAGATGTTCCGGATTTTCCGAGGGCATGTTCAAAATTCATTTTTTGTACTGCATGTCATTTTATGTAACATTTACTTTAATCATGTTTTTTGTTTTCTTCGAAAACTAGAATTAATATGCCGAACAATGCTGCTAGAGGAGTTCCCGCGTCCGATGGTTCTGGTTTTATTAAAACCGGATTATTCTACGCGAAGTTATGCTGATTTGAGCTTCGAAAAATTTTGCCTTTCTGTAACTTTTTGTATAACTCTTGTATGTAAATATTTTACTTTCTGAAATATCATATGATTTTCCGATATATCGATATTTTCATTCCAATATATCGGTGGTATCAATACTTTGATTCGATTATCGTATCGAATCAAATATCGATATTTTGAAGTATCGGAACGTCCCTATCACTTTTTACATGCTCATAATTATTGTCCCTGATAAACTTGCTTGCTGTCCACAAGTAAATCATCCTCCACGTCCCAGAATATTTCTTATACTGTCTGATCTAATTTTTTGTGGGATTAACTCATTATTTCGTTCTTGTTCTTTAATCACCAAAAACACGCATCTGCAAAGCATATTGTAAAGGGACAATATGCTTTGCAGATGCGGTTTGCAGATTGGTCCTTCCTTTAATCTGCATTATATTTGGACTAGAGTTCATAAAAAACATAATCAAAACAGCATTTTAGACCAGTTCTAATTTCCTCTTGTCTGCGAATTTCGGTGGAATGTGGTATTGCGTAAACATTTCTGAGCCCCACTGTTCATGGCACTTATTTCGTCACGTTAATTGACTTCCTCATGGTCCAAAAGCGCACAAACAATGCAAAGTCAGCGGGTATGGTGGCAGCGAGTCATCGCATCCTTTGGCACCACTTTGAAAACAAATTAATTGCGTGGTTGTTTTGAATCCGATGCGTTGCTTCGCTATGGTGCATCTTGTACCACTTGTCTGAGCGTTTTCAAGAACAAACACCATTCGACGGTTCGGTACGCCTCTCGATTTTCGTAGCCTTCTCGGCGGTCTCCTCAGGATGAATAATAGACCGTGTGGCACGCTTGATGTCTCGTTGCTGAAGTTCCCACTACATAATATCGTTTTCTATTTCAACATGTGCAGTGCACATTATGCCGATGACACCGAGATGAGCTGTCATGCCAGCCAACCCTTCAAGCAGTACGGAGTTTAATAGGACAGAATAATTTCTATCTCGTTCGAGTTTGAGGTGCGGACCAGTGATAAGGTGACAAGGGGATGGAAGCGCTGAAAATGTACAACATCCTTTCATTCGAATATACAGCATTTTGTATTTTATTCTATAAATTTATAAACAAGAAAAATATGTGTAAAATATGAAAAATCTAGTTAAGCGCATGACCCCAATATCCCCTAATATTTAATGACGATAGTTACTACTACGAAATAATGATCAAATTTTGCGTGAAATTCACTCCTCTGTTTAACATCGTTGCTTAGTGGAACGATGACGAGGTAATAGCCGATGTGTGAGGGTAAATCTCCTGTAGCAGGAAGTGTTCTATGATACAAAGGCAAATGTTTGTAATTCGGAATCGCACAAACCGCTGAAGCACGCACTTCGGCTCTCGTATGACAATTTCCATAACAAGCAGATCGTAGGGACACGGCAGGTATTTTCGTCTGTTCGTCATAGTCTCGAAAACCAATAAAAGAGACGCTTTTTTGTAAAACTCATACGTACCAAATCGTAAGCTCAGGAGAAACGTTCTGCTAAAGTGGAGTTCTAGCAAATGTACGTTGCTTTCGTTGGTTTTAGCCCCTACGACGATGGACGGAAATACCTGCCGTGTCCCTATGCAATTAGACATGTTCAACGTCAACAGAACACAGAAACTGGTTAGCGAGTAAGGGCCAATTTCTTCGCCTTCGATTAACGTTTACGCGGTTCTTACATACTATCTAAGATAAACGGAAGTGACGAAATCTGCGAAATGAAAAAATTAAATGGACATTGTTCTTTCCTTCGATGTAGGTAGGTATATTTCTATTTTTCGATCTTAGTTGTAGCGAAAATACTCATGGTATTACTTTTTTGGCCAAGTCACAATAATTTTCTTTGACCGTTTTTTTAACGATTGTTTATTATTATTTATTATTGTTTAAAAATTAAACTTTTTATGATGTTTACATTTATTTATATTCACTTATCGCAAAATTCTCAACTGAATGCAACTTGTTTCGAGACAACGGTTAAAAATAAGCGCCGAATTAATATTTTTTAATAATTTTTTTTTTATATTATTTTGAATTTAAAAAATCTTTTTGGCTTCTTTTGACTTAACAAAGTATTTTAGGAAGCTGAAATTCGTATCACGTTTTGAAACATTTATCCTCTGTTAAGATTTTCAAAGTTCTCTTTTACTTATTTCGACTGATTGGTAACCCTTTCAGTTCTATATAGGGTAAATAAAGGATAAAATGATAAAGCAGGTGCAAATTCGACGTAATGCTCCCATCTGAATCGCTTAATCTACCAATTTGTGCAACGACCCACCAAAATTGAATCTGTCATAAAAATTAAGCCAAGGCTTGTTTGACGCTACACTGCAAGTAAATATTTTATGAGCAATTTGTTTTAATCATGGACCGTCCACACCTGCCTTCGCTTCGCTACAGTAGTGAGAGAATGGTCTTCTCGGAAACGCTCCGCCTCCGTGGCTGATGTCCAATTTGCCATCGGTTTGCTTCCGCCGTTCGGACTACAAACTCATCCGCGCGATAAGATTATGGCGCTGTATCGTCCCAGTGAGGGTCGCGTGGAACTACACAAAAGTAATCAAAAAGTACCTACAGCTAATTAATTGAAAAAGTTTTTATTTTTCGGTTGTCATTTCTTTAATCCTTCGCGGTGTTCTGAACCTGAAGAGCAAAAAATGAGCAGGTGAAGCCCTATTTGACCCTCGGTCGTTATCCATGGCCAACATCATGATACTTGGTTATGTGGATTTACAACTCGGGGCTTTCAAATAAAATTAACGACTGCTGCAGTTGGAATCGACTTGACATGGAAAGAAAGAAAGAATGAACGGGAAAAGGGCTCAACAAACAGCTCGTAATCCTTCGATAAATTATTCACGATCTGCTGCGCTATCCTCGCGATATCACGTTAAGCTCAAAGTCACTTCCGGACTGACTGCCTCTACCGCTAGCTGCTGCTGAAAATGTTTTATGGGCCATGTTTGTCTTTGTGGACCACTGTTGGAGCGATCCCTGGGGAGGTTTGCATTTAAGCTTTTTGACTTGTTACCGCTCGGGTTACATGCCGCTAACTGCACCGACTGCAGATTTGATGCATGAAATATGTTCTGCGCCATGAAACACTGGGACTGTCTAGTTAAAAGCTGACTGGGACAATGCCGTTGGGTATCACTTCGCAGGCACCAGCTTCGGATTGTGGACAGCGGGGAAGTGATTTATGGAATGATTGTTCACAATTTACTGTAGAATGCTGCGAAGAATATGGTGTGGAAATTCCCGTGCGCGGTGATTAAAGTGCATTGTGATGGGGTCAAACCGGTGGTGACTATCACTGCACATGTGGCCATCATATTTTTTTGTGCAATGCAGACAAAACTTTACTGATGCGACAACGTTGACCAATGTATACAATAATGAATAAAAGCGATAGCTGAACATCGTGCAAGATGGAGATCTTTCAAGTCGGCGCTTCATCACCGGGGGTGTACAGGACCCATAAGTAAGAAAGTAAATGTGGCAAAATAGATTATTGATAAACAACATCGAAACTAATGAAATGTAAATTCAACTACAAAGCTAAATTTATTAAATAAAAACTCATAATCAATCGACAGCAAAATAAGCGCTCCAAAAAGAATGAAAAACTTTCCATAAAATTTACATATCGCCAATGAAGCGAATAACAATTACCAGACATACCCGACCAGTCATAACAAAATATATCACAATTATAAAAATATGTATCTCCAAAAATTTTGTTGTAAATTTTCTGTCCCGGATGAAGAAAAGAAAATTCCATGATCGGTATAATGTAATTATAACACATTGTGATAAAATTAATACAAATAGCAATACTTGTAACGCAATCAATCAATAACTTTGTTGTTTGCAATAACACAGTTTGTACCACCGTTTTTCATGTTACACATTGATTTATATTTTTGTTCAATTAAAAGCATATTAAGTAACATTTTTGTTGAAACCGGAAGAATTTTTGCTACAATTTTTGTTTAAAACTACTAATGGTACATGTTTTATAACAACATCTGTTATAAAGAGATGCTGTAAAAGAATAACAAGATCTGATATAAATTCATCTAATCGTCGGGTAACTATCCATTTCCATACCGATTCAATTTCAAAATTTTAATCAAAAATCCAGAAAATTACACCAACAACCACTAACTAACTGAATTAATCTCACCAATGCAGGTGGCCCTCTTTGGGGGAAAGGGTCATTTGGCCGAAACCCATTCGGCCGAAAGCCATTTGGCCGAATGCCACTAGACCGAACAAACCATTAGGCCGAAACCCATCTGGCCGAAAAGGTCATTTGGCCGAAAGGGTCATTTGGCCGGAAGGGTCATTTGGCCAAATTGGACATTTGGTCGAATACAGTCAAACCTCCATGATTCGATATCGACTCATGAAAATATCGAGATGTTGAACAGGAATTCTTTGGAAAGCTGTTTGAAGGGACCATCACAGAAAATATGTTCGAATATGGCATAATTTGCTTCCATGAGCCGATATTGAGTCATAGAACATCGACTCATGGAGGTTTAATATTTGGATATTTGGCCGATTTCGTAATTTGACCGATTAGGACATTTGGCCGAATAGGACATTTGGCCTAATTGGTCATTTGGCCGAATAGAACATTTTGCACAATAGGACATTTGGCAGATTAGATCTTTTGAGAAGTGAGAAATAAGGAGTGAGAAGTGATACGTCTCACAATTCACTCCTCATTTCTCACTTCTCACTGTAAAAAGTAAGAAGCGCGAAATGAATAGTGAGACGTCGCATTACTCACTTCACGCTTCTAACTTTTCACAGTAAGAAGTGAGTAGTGAGACGCCTGACTGCCCACTTCGCACTTCTCACTTTCCACAATAAGCAATAAGGAATGAGAAGTGACAACTGAGACGTCTTACTTCTCACTCCTCATTTATTTCTTCTCACTGTGAAAAGTGAGTAGTGTGACCACTTCTGCATCTCGCTTAGACGTCCCACTACTTACTTCACGTTTCTCACTTTTTACAGTGAGAAGGGAAAAATGAGGAGTGAGAATGGAGACGTCTCACTTCTCACTTCAATTTTCACACCCAATTTATCACTTTTCTAATGACCTATTCGGTCAAATGTCTTATTTGGCCAAATGTCCTATTCGGCCAAATGACCCTTTTTGGCCAAAAGGCCCTTTCGGCCGAATGGCCTTTTCAGCCAAATGGCCTTTTCGGTCAAATGACTGTCGGCATAATGATCTGTTCAGCCAAGTGGTATATTCGGCCAAACAACTTTCGGATTAGTGGCTTTTGGCCAAATGGAATTCGTCCAAACAGTATTCAGCCAAACGGCCCTTCCCCCAATGGTGATGACGATAGCAACGATAAGATGTTTACGAATTCAACGGCAGAATCCATTTCAATTCAAAAGTACAGAATTTAACTTCAGATTTTAATTTTAACTTGAAACTCCAAGTAACTCTAAAGTAAAACTCTAAATCCAAGCTCCAAAATCCAGATAAAACTCTGAAATTCTAATTCCTGGAGGAACTTCCGGAGGAATTTCTGGAGAAACTTCCGGAGGAATTCCTGGAGGAACTTCCGGAAAATTCCGGAGGAACTTCCGGAAGAACTTCCGGAGGAACTTCCGGAGGAATTCCTGGAGGAACTTCCGGAGGAATTCCTGGAAGAACTTCCGGAGGAATTCCTGGAGGAACTTCCGGAGGAATTCCTGCAGGAACTTCCGGAGGAATTCCTGCAGGAACTTCCGGAGGAATTCCTGCAGGAACTTCCGGAGGAATTCCTGGAGGAACTTCCGGAGGAATTCCTGGAGGAACTTCCGGAGGAATTCCTGGAGGAACTTCCGGAGGAATTCCTGGAGGAACTTCCGGAGGAATTCCTGGAGGAACTTCCGGAGGAATTCCTGGAGGAACTTCCGGAGGAATTCCTGGAGGAACTTCCGGAGGAATTCCTGGAGGAACTTCCGGAGGAATTCCTGGAGGAATTCCTGGAGGAATTCCTGGAGGAACTTCCGGAGGAATTCCTGGAGGAACTTCCGGAGGAATTCCTGGAGGAACTTCCGGAGGAATTCCTGGAGGAACTTCCGGAGGAATTCCTGGAGGAACTTCCGGAGGAATTCCTGGAGGAACTTCCTGGAGGAACTTCCGGAGGAATTCCTGGAGGAACTTCCGGAGGAATTCCTGGAGGAACTTCCGGAGGAATTCCTGGAGGAACTTCCGGAGGAATTCCTGGAGGAACTTCCGGAGGAATTCCTGGAGGAACTTCCGGAGGAATTCCTGGAGGAACTTCCGGAGGAATTCCTGGAGGAACTTCCGGAGGAATTCCTGGAGGAACTTCCGGAGGAATTCCTGGAGGAACTGTCGGAGGAATTCCTGGAGGAACTTCCGGAGGAATTCCTGGAGGAACTTCCGGAGGAATTCCTGGAGGAACTTCCGGAGGAATTCCTGGAGGAACTTCCGGAGGAATTCCTGGAGGAACTTCCGGAGGAATTCCTGGAGGAACTTCCGGAGGAGTTCCTGGAGGAACTTCGGGAGGAATTCCTGGAGGAACTTCCGGAGGAATTCCTGGAGGAACTTCCGGAGGAATTCCTGGAGGAACTTCCGGAGGAATTCCTGGAGGAACTTCCGGAGGAATTCCTGGAGGAACTTCCGGAGGAATTCCTGGAGGAACTTCCGGAGGAATTCCTGGAGGAACTTCCGGAGGAATTCCTGGAGGAACTTCCGGAGGAATTCCTGGAGGAACTTCCGGAGGAATTCCTGGAGGAACTTCGGAGGAATTCCTGGAGGAACTTCCGGAGGAATTCCTGGAGGAACTTCCGGAGGAATTCCTGGAGGAACTTCCGGAGGAATTCCTGGAGGAACTTCCGGAGGAATTCCTGGAGGAACTTCCGGAGGAATTCCTGGAGGAACTTCCGGAGGAATTCCTGGAGGAACTTCAGAGGAATTCCTGGAGGAACTTCCGGAGGAATTCCTGGAGGAACTTCCGGAGGAATTCCTGGAGGAACTTCCGGAGGAATTCCTGGAGGATTTTCCGGAGGAATTGCTGGAGGAACTTCGGAGGAATTCCTGGAGGAACTTCCGGAGGAATTCCTGGAGGAACTTCGGAGGAATTCCTGGAGGAACTTCGGAGGAATTCCTGGAGGAACTTCCGGAGGAATTCCTGGAGGAACTTCCGGAGGAATTCCTGGAGGAACTTCCGGAGGAATTCCTGGAGGAACTTCGGAGGAATTCCTGGAGGAACTTCGGAGGAATTCCTGGAGGAACTTCCGGAGGAATTCCTGGAGGAACTTCGGAGGAATTCCTGGAGGAACTTCCGGAGGAATTCCTGGAGGAACTTCGGAGGAATTCCTGGAGGAACTTCCGGAGGAATTCCTGGAGGAACTTCCGGAGGAATTCCTGGAGGAACTTCGGAGGAATTCCTGGAGGAACTTCCGGAGGAATTCCTGGAGGAACTTCCGGAGGAATTCCTGGAGGAACTTCCGGAGGAATTCCTGGAGGAACTTCGGAGGAATTCCTGGAGGAACTTCCGAGGAATTCCTGGAGGAACTTCCGGAGGAATTCCTGGAGGAACTTCCGGAGGAATTCCTGGAGGAACTTCCGGAGGAATTCCTGGAGGAACTTCCGGAGGAATTCCTGGAGGAACTTCCGGAGGAATTCCTGGAGGAACTTCCGGAGGAATTCCTGGAGGAACTTCCGGAGGAATTCCTGGAGGAACTTCCGGAGGAATTCCTGGAGGAACTTCCGGAGGAATTCCTGGAGGAACTTCCGGAGGAATTCCTGGAGGAACTTCCGGAGGAATTCCTGGAGGAACTTCCGGAGGAATTCCTGGAGGAACTTCGGAGGAATTCCTGGAGGAACTTCCGGAGGAATTCCTGGAGGAACTTCGGAGGAATTCCTGGAGGAACTTCCGGAGGAATTCCTGGAGGAACTTCCGGAGGAATTCCTGGAGGAACTTCCGGAGGAATTCCTGGAGGAACTTCCGGAGGAATTCCTGGAGGAACTTCGGAGGAATTCCTGGAGGAACTTCCGGAGGAATTCCTGGAGGAACTTCCGGAGGAATTCCTGGAGGAACTTCCGGAGGAATTCCTGGAGGAACTTCCGGAGGAATTCCTGGAGGAACTTCCGGAGGAATTCCTGGAGGAACTTCCGGAGGAATTCCTGGAGGAACTTCCGGAGGAATTCCTGGAGGAACTTCCGGAGGAATTCCTGGAGGAACTTCCGGAGGAATTCCTGGAGGAACTTCCGGAGGAATTCCTGGAGGAACTTCCGGAGGAATTCCTGGAGGAACTTCCGGAGGAATTCCTGGAGGAACTTCCGGAGGAATTCCTGGAGGAACTTCCGGAGGAATTCCTGGAGGAACTTCCGGAGGAATTCCTGGAGGAACTTCCGGAGGAATTCCTGGAGGAACTTCCGGAGGAATTCCTGGAGGAACTTCGGAGGAATTCCTGGAGGAACTTCCGGAGGAATTCCTGGAGGAACTTCCGGAGGAATTCCTGGAGGAACTTCCGGAGGAATTCCTGGAGGAACTTCCGGAGGAATTCCTGGAGGAACTTCCGGAGGAATTCCTGGAGGAACTTCCGGAGGAATTCCTGGAGGAACTTCCGGAGGAATTCCTGGAGGAACTTCCGGAGGAATTCCTGGAGGAACTTCCGGAGGAATTCCTGGAGGAACTTCCGGAGGAATTCCTGGAGGAACTTCCGGAGGAATTCCTGGAGGAACTTCCGGAGGAATTCCTGGAGGAACTTCCGGAGGAATTCCTGGAGGAACTTCCGGAGGAATTCCTGGAGGAACTTCCGGAGCAATTTCTGAAGGAACTTTTGGAGGATTTCATGGAGTAGCTATCGAAGGAATTTCGGAGAATTCTTATTCTGGAGAGAATGCTTTAACCAACTAAGCTACGAAGGACCTCCGTCGGCCTTTTCGCAACTTAGCGCCTACTGAATGAGCTCGAAATTCCCAAATTGGATGCTTAGTCAAATCACTCACAATCCATTTGTCAAACCAACCCATCCCGCTAAATCACATCTTAAAACTTTGTATGAATCGTCACACTTCAGGCAGCCTACCAATGCGCTAAGTAATTTATGGATGTTCCCTATTAGCATTTACATTAGCATAGCAATAGGCCATTCGCACAATTTCTCAGATGGTAGAAGCAAGAAAGGGCCGTCTGGCCGAAAGTTATTTGACTGCATATACCATTTGGCTGAACAAACCATTAGGCCTTAACCAATCCGGTTGGGAGCGATTTGGTCGAATATTTTATTTGGCCGGAAATGGATGTCATTTGACAGAGACAATAGTAAATGTGACAAGTGTGAAGTGACTCTTGGCAATTGAGAAGTGAGAAGTAAGAAATGAGAAGTGAGAAATATGGTGTGATTAGTGAGACATGATGAACTACTTCCTTCTTCTAACGTTTCAACTCTTCATTTCTCTCTTCTTATTTCTCATTGCAAAACGTGACAAGTAAGAAATGAGAAAAAAAATAGTTCGAAATGTGAAGTGAAAAGTTATCTCACTGCTCATTTTTTACAGTGAGGAGTGAAATGTGAGAAATAAGAAGTGAGAAGTGAGGTGTCTCACTTCTCACTAATACTTTCTCTTTTCTTACTTCTTACTACGCACTTCTAACGTTTTGCAGTGAGAAAAGTCAAATGATGAGTGTTCATTCTCAATGTATATCTATTAGACCTCTTCATGTTTTCAAAAAGTATCAAAAATTCAACCGATCAGCCCAAAATCACAGTTCTTATGCTAAAATAAGTCTCCTGTCAAATTTCCAGCTAATTTGGATGAAAATTCGAGGTGGCTCAAGTCGATTTAGTGTTTTTGGGCTGTTTTCAATTTTGGAAAAAATCCTGTATGAGATATAAACGTCAAAAACTATCGCAACAACCTCTATACGGAAGCTATTGGTGTGCTCTACAAGTCTTGTGAACATTGCGATTCGTTCCGTTCACGTTTTGTCCATGTTAAAGTGATTTTTAAACTTTTAAGTGCATGAAAATACTGTTTCCCCCAAAAGTCGTTGTTCTACAAAATTCTTGAGTTTATGACAAATGATTGTTAATTTATTATATTATTATTCCTCTTTTCTCGCTGGAAATTTGAGTAGTATAATTGCCCATGTGCGATTTACCGTTAAATTCTTAAAAATCAGAAACTGAACATTTGTCATAAATTTGCACGTTAGGATTTCTTCAAGCAAGTTGTTCGAACAAAACATAAATCAAATCATATGATATTTGATGCTTACAACAAACGACATCCAAATTTTGTTAATTTCTCCATATCTCTGCATGCTTTTAACATTGAGTGCATCTTAGTAACAAGTGAAATCGAAGCTTCTTTGGTTGAACAACTTGTTTGAAGAAATCTCACCGTGCAAATTTATGACAAATGTTCAGTTTCTGATTTTTAAGAATTTAACGGTAAATCGCACATGAGCAATTATATTACTCAAATTTCCAGGGAAAAAAGAGGAATAACAATATAATAAATTAACAATCATTTGTCATAAACTCAAGAATTTTGTAGAACAACGACTTTTGGGGGAAACAGTATTTTTATGCACTTAAAAGCTTAAGAATCACTTTAACATGGACAAAACGTGAACGGAACGAATCGCAATGTTCACAAGACTTGTATAGCACACCAATAGCTTCCGTATAGAGGTTGTTGCGATAGTTTTTGATGTTTATATCTCATGTAAGATTTTTTCCAAAATTGAAAATAGCTCAAAAACACTAAAACGAATTGAGCCACCTCGAAATTTTATCCGAATTAACTGAAAATTTGGCAGGAGACTTATTTTAGCATAAGAATTGTGATTCTGGGCTGATCGGTTGAATTTTTGATGCTTTTTGAAAACATGAAGAGCACCTGCGCAAACAACTCGGCAACATCGCACTATCCTTCGAGGACATGAGCACTATTCTGGCGCAGATTGAGGCCTGCATGAACTCGAGGCCTCTTACACCGATGACTGAAATTCCGGACGATTTGGCGATTCTAACACCCTCGCATTTTCTTATCGGATCTTCCCTTTTCGCTTTGCCAGAAACTGACGTCACAATGATTCCGCTAAATCGTCTTGACCACTACCAGAAGCTTCAGGAACGAGTCCAAAAGTTCTGGTATCTTTGGCGCACTGACTATCTCCATGAATTGCAGAAAGAAGCAAAACAATCAACTCCAATTACCGCCTACCAGCCTGGGAGAATGGTAATATTGGTAGATGAGTCTCTACCACCTGTAAGATGGCCGCTAGCAAGAATAACTGCAACACACCCTGGAAGCGACGGATTAATCTGCGTCGTGACACTCCGGACCAGCAAAGGAATCATTCGAAGACCTATCACCAAGATATGCCTGCTACCGTACGATGATGCTGCACCTAAAAATGAAGATAATTAGTTAGAATCTCTAGAAATATTAATTAAAATCTCCGATCATAATTTTTGCATGTGCTCTCGCTGAATTTTGTAAACAATGAATTTGATGTAGCAATAGTAAAATCAGGGTTGAAATTAGGAATTTCAGGTGGCGGCGATGTTCATTCTCAATGTATATCTATAGATTCGTGCCGAACCCACTTGATCTAGTACTACATTTGAGGTCGAGGTAGTAGTAGTAGTGCTAGAACAGAATGCTACATGATTTGAATCTGAGCTAGTTGTAGTAGATGATAAATTTCTTTTTAACTGAATTTAACAAATAAAATCATTCCCTGTTAACCACTAGAAACCGATAGGTTGTCCAATATTGTATTCCCCCCATTTGTTGAGCAATAAAAGTGAGTTTCCGACAATATAAAAGTTTTTCGTGATAAGAAGAAGTGACGCCTAGTGGGACATAGCAGCAACTCTTTGAGCTTTGCATATAGTGAAGTAGTGCGTTAGCCAATACCACCACCCCCGCAGAGCATAGGGCAACTTTACAGCCAATGCCCAATTTATTGCCCAGAGGAATTTCACCGGAAATCGCGAACCTGCCCCAACAATGAGTGAAAAATAAGAAATGAGACATCTTATTTCTCCCTCATCATTTTTTTACACTCCTCATAGCTCACTTTTTATTTCTCGCTTCTCACAGAGCAAGGTGAGACGTCTCTCTCACTTCTCTCTTTGCACTTCTCATTTCTTACTTCTTTCTTCTCAATTCAAGACAAAATTTTCAAAACGACTTATCTGCTTTTGTAAACAAATATTCAAACGACGATTTGATGAATCTGATAGCTCTCCCACGCAAACCAACACCACCAATAGGTAGGTGAAGATTTCCGCTACCAGTTGGTGGTATTGGTTTGCGTGGGACAGCTATCAGATTCGTCAAATCGTCGTTTGAATCTTTATTTACAGAAGCAGATAAGTCGTTTTGAAAATTTTGTCTTGAATTGTAATAAATCGCTTAACCTTTTTGATATTCACGATTGTTCGTCAACCGACATGATCCGTTCGCAATGAAAATAGATACTAAGGTATTGAAATCCATATTTTGTGTGCGTGTCTTTCGTGTATGCCTTAAAGCTTTCACTACTACATTCGAACGAGCTCCCAGAAGATGCCGTGCAAATACATGCTGTTTACTTTTTTCATCATCCACTAATACACTTGCATTTGGGCTTCTTCCTCACCTTATTATCAATGCTTATTGATCCGTTCGGTCAAACGACATTTTCTGCTATATGACCCGTTTGGCTAAATATTATTTTCCGACAAATGGCCATTTAAGCCAAACGGCATTTTCAAAACAAAGTTCATATTCAAAATCAGGGTTGATTCGCTCTGAGGAGTATTCAAGAGAAGGTGTGAAAACTTCACTTTCTCGATCTGTTATCCGAGTGTGTTGCTCAGAAATACACTTTATCCTTGTATGAAAGAACGTGCGTCATACCCATACTTCATCACACAAGCCCACAAGTGTAAAGAATACAGGAAAATTGCAATTTACTGTTTACCTAAATGCATGCATTTAGACTATGTTCTTTCTAAATCTTCCATGTACATATGTTGTTGTTTGTGAGCACCTAAACATAGAAATTTTTATACACAACAGCAAAACACACGCAACCGAAAATATTCTCACTCTTTATCGATCATGTTTCTCTCAGCTTCAATCACACGCACGTGTGAAGGCTCTCGAGTGTGAATCAATACGCTTCTCTTTACTTGTAAAATCTCTACCAAACCGTAATCAAAATTCAATACTTTAGAAATCATATCCAAATCCATAATTTCTGGTGAGAAATCTAAAGTACATATGTAACTAACTGAACTGTAAACCATATTACCTGTACTTACCTTGTCTTGTACGTACATTCACAGTCGTCTGTTTATTGAGAAAACACGCTGCCGGGTAATGACATTTGCTTTAATGGGAATTTACTCTTTCGCATTCAAACTTTATGCAAAATTTAGGAAGTAAATCATCCGCCATTACTGATTAATTTTGTGAAGAAGGCATAACGCAAAATGTTCGAATGTTACAAGTTTCACTCCTGGATGTGATATTTTTGAATGATGATAAAATCTTACGTTTGTACTTGTATCACAATTTAGTATTTTGTATTACATCGAAGGCATAAGTTAGCACGTGGTAAGCATTCATACACACATGATTAAAGCTTTCTGTTTCATTTGTTCATGCATCTATTGGGACATAAAAACTAACTTAATCTCATTTCGTTGTAGTATTGTGCGCATGCGAGTCCATGTTCAAAAGGGCTAACTTTAGCTGTTCCACTCAGTCATTTCGACGGCTCTCATCCGGGAACCTACCAGTTCTTCCATTATGGCGCGCTGTCCACCGATGGCCACAAAGAGCTCGATCACCGAGAGCACTAAATAAATAGTCAAGAGAATACAAAAAATGTTACCTGACCGATTTTTTTACGCTAAGGAATAACTAAAGTACCGAAAAGTGATAGGACTATGAAGATCATTATGTATAGGTGAAATTGGCCTCCATTCATAAAACACAGCACAATGAAGCCTATTGTGAGAGCTGCTATTAGCACCATTTGAGAGTAAGTGAAGCTTTTGAACAGATTGATCATGGACGGTCGTTTCTGTGAAAATATTAAAGTTTCAACGTTACCTGATTAAATAGGCGAATATGCTTTCATCATAATCTTACCAATCCTATTCCAATCATCCAAAATAGTGTGAAAATTATGTTTAAGGCACATGGCGTGATTATTGCTATCGCAGCTATCCCTGTAGGAAAAATGTCGGATGATTTATGAGAGCATAGTGGATAACGATGGGCTAACTTTACTCACAGTCTGTTACGATTGGAACCGCACCCTGGCTGAGTACAACCAGCACCAAGAAGATGTGAATGCAACCGAATATGTAGGTTAGAATTTTGTAGTTCTTATTGGAGAACATTGTGTCACGTTAGGGTCATCTGTTGAAGAGAAAAATGCTGCATGGTATGAATGATACGAAATTCAGATGAAGGCATGAATGTTTCTCAAAACAAATAAAACAAGCTTTCATAGTTAGGGGCAAAATCTGTATAAATAAGGTGAATTAATGTAAAAAATATTATCATCTATGGCACTTCTATGCTAAACGTTGAAATATGACTGCTCCTTCCTCGAAGGGTGGAGGCTCACTCAGCACTGCCTGCAGACCTCCGGAAGCTATCAGTGCCTCTACGCCAAAAAGAGCTGGAATAAGAAACCGGCTGTAATAGAATTGTTTATGCTAAGATGTTTTAAACTCTCAAACCAATCAACATGAGCGAGGCGTTTGCAGGTACGCGTAGTTCTTCACGACCGTGGACAACCAAGCGGAAGAAGTAGATAACGATCAGCAATAGGAATGCCATCTGAACGAACATGAATATCCGAAACAGTTTGATGAACGACGGCATTCGCTGCAACAGAATAACAGAAATCACACGTAAAAAGGGGTAACTTCAACCACACCAAGTAGCCGTGCTCACCTTCGAAACACCTATGATTAATATGACTGCCAGGCAGAGGTTTCCCATGCATGGTGGAAGAAGAATATCAGCTATTGCTAGAAGGGAATCATTTTGGTAAGTAGGAAGCATCAATAGCGACAAAAGGGCCAACTTCACACCTACCATTCGATGGTATTGGGCTGATAACGTTAACAACGATTTGTATGACCAGTAATATGTTCAGTACGGCGGTCAGGTAGCACAAGATTTTGTACAATTTGTAGGATAACATGATGAACAGGTACTCTTGGTCAGATCTGCAAGAAACCATCGTTGAGAATATGTTTTAGATTTTTGTGTTGCTAATGCAATTTTGTTTTTAAATTCTTGTCTTATTTTCTTCGGAATGAGCAGTGTAGACGTGTTGACAACAGGTGACATTTACTTTTTGCAGGTTGGAAACATGTTATAAAAGACACAGTTTACATTGAGAGGCTATTTGAAAAAAGCAACCAAGTTAAATTTAATGAAAATTCTTCAACGTTCTCTCGTTGAAATCATTACGAACCAAAATAGGATTTCCGCGAAAAAGCTCTAGAAAATCAGAGAAATCTCAGTGAGAATTCAACAAATTCATGTATGCAAAATCAATTAATTTCAGGAGGTCTAGCTATATTTTACAATCTTCGATAAGTATACTGAACATGGCAATATAGGTACATTGGTTTAGTGTTTTCACTCCGAATTTAATATTATTAGTCACATTGGACTAACTATCGTTAGGCACATTTGGTTCAGTTGTCATTTCACATGGAAATACGTAGATTCAAGCAATTCCAACACTATCTGAGTCTTCCAATTGCATTTCATCCAATAGCAATTTGTGATAGTCTCCAGCAATCCATGCTTCCGCTCCAAATAAAGCTGAAATTTATCAAGCATTCAATTATGGGCCACTTCAACAAGAATTAATTTTTACCAATGGAAATAACCAAAACAAATAACATTATTGTATGGCTTCCCCTGTGCTCCAGCACGATCGTATAGGAGAACAAGGCCAGGAAACAGATTACGATCACCTGTGCCATGATGAACATTCTGAACACCCGAATGTAGGTGGGGCGGCGCTAAACAAAAAAGCCACAGATTACCAACAAATTTCACGAATGTCCCTAAAAGAAGCATTACCTTGTACACACCGACGATCAACATGACAGCTAGGCAAATGTTGGCGATCGCCGGTCCGGCGATCACAAGGCACATGAGCATTTTGTCTGTAAACATGAAAACCATTTTTTTTCTTTCCACTTCACAACTTCAATAAAGCACAAGCACACGCGTCAAACTGCAACACTTACAGGATTGAACGGATATGGCGTCGTTGTATCGGTCGCCGGAATCATCCAACGCATCGAACCAGACCGCGCTGAAGTCGGCGAGCATATCCAACGCCAGGAAGATGTTCAGGGCAGCGAAAAAGTAGCAAAGAGTTTTGTGGACCTCGCTGGCACAGGACCCGTACTGGGTCATGTGGTGGCGGAACATGGTGCCGCCCGGTGGGCTGTTCGGAAAACCTGCAGCACCGTTCAACAGAGAGGGAATGCAGATCAGTGGTCGATCGTGTTAAGTAGCGGGGAAGCTTTCAGAAAACCTAGCAATGCTTTCAATAAATGATCGATGTTCAATGAAGCAGTAATAATGAATCCATTATTTAGAGCGGTACTAAGAAATGGCAACTTATTTGTATTCCTTGAAATTCCGGTCTTAGAGTGTTCATAGAAGTGTCGTTGTAGAAAAACATGAAATGTCTCATTAATACATCAACTAGACTATTATCAAGGGAATGTGTCTCCTGATCCGTGGATATGATTCATTTTTTCTTACCTGTTCGGGTGTGCTACTGCGCCCAGTTATAAGATCTATTGTAGCATTCACCATATCTATGTAAATCTATGTAAAAAGCGGCTTTGGTATTTGTTTCATATTGACAGGGTTTTATGAGATAATATTATTCTAAATTTGGCTACAAGATGGTCAAATTAAAGTAAGACAAATTCTTCAAAAAAAAAAACAACTGAGAATGATAGAACAAGCTATCCCGTCCATAGGAGATCATTTTTACAACTTGTATTGTGAAATCCATTCCATTTAAAACGTCCCACACGCTTTCATCATATTATACGTAAGATGTGTACCTTGTGTGGTTGGTAATGATCTGGGAGTAATGATCAAGCTGTCCACTTTTGAAACTAATTTTCAAGATCGTGATTTGCATTTTCCAGACCCAGATTACTGTATCCGAATGTTGTTGTTTTGAATCTCTTTGAATAAAGAAAATAATTTGATGACAGATTTTGTAGTCTAAACAACTAGCAACGCTCACTACGATGGCGCTTTTTTTAGAAGTGCTTTGCAACTCAAATCTAGTTAACAGTGTTTACCAACAATCAATAAATATTTATGAAACTAAATTTATGACAAAAGGTCGAAAGACAAAAGGGCTAAGGACAAAAGGTCGAGTGGATAAAAGGTCGAAGGGACAAAAGGTCGAAGGGACACAATGTCGAAATTACAAAATTGGTTAAAATTAAATTGAAATAGACTTAAGAACAATGCAAAGCAAAACTATGATTTGGGTACCGTTACCGAGGGTGACAATTGGCCAAATAGGGGTGAGGTTGGGCCATGTTTTCAACAACTTAGAATGTCTTTATAATGGAATATAAGTATCTGGGCACTAGGAAATTGTAATACACCCTAATCTGTTTTTACACGGCCGTGTAAAACAAATCCCACACAAAATTTTTGAAAAGTTGCTCCATTTTACACGATTCGTCGAGAAATCATAAAACTTTTTTTATAGGGATTTTCGAATTTTGAACTGAAAACTTTTTTTACACGGAACGCATCCCCTGTGTAAAACAATAATCGGTTGTATAAGATACCTTTTTGAGCGATTTAGATAGCCAACCTACAACCTTCGTGAGAACGATGGCCCAATCTTGACTTGATCCCACACCCGATTCTTTTTTTACACGGGGGATGCGTTCCGTGTAAAAAATGTTTTCAGTTCAAAATTTGAAAATCCGTGTAAAAAAAGTTTTATGATTTCTCGACGAATCATGCAAAATGGAGCAACTTTGCAAAAATTTTGTACGGGATTTTTTTTTACACCGCCGTGTAAAAAAAAATCCGTGTAAAAACACAATCGGGTGTACACAAAACTTTACCACCAATATGCAATATGCATATGCACAATTATGATTATAAATGATTATATTTCTAATGTATAGGAATGCATAGAAAGTCGCGTCTGTTAGCTGCGAAATACTTCATTATACGACACTGATACCAAAACCAACTTGTTTCACTTGAACATGCACTCGAAGCGACACGTGTTACAAGGGCAAGATCTAACAAGTACTAATTGTTCAGCTTCATGTGTACAATTCATGTGTGTCTTTTTCATGTGTACAGAATTATGTACACAGGATTTTGTTTTTACGCGATTTTTTTTCGCTCGTATTTTCGATCTTTTGACTTCAATTTGCCACCAAACTTTTCGCAACATGTTTAAAAAAAATCCAGAATAAATCAAAGAAAAATCACATGATAATTTATATACGTTAAACATTTAGGATGAGTGGAAAATTAAGAAAATGTAAATCGTGTAAAAACAAAATCCAGTGTATTTCTAAATTTTGGGCTTCCAACCTTTTCTCCATTCGACCTTTTGTCGCTTCGATCTTTTGTCCCGTCGACCTTTTGTCCTTTCTATCAAAGCAAACGTGTGCCGCTCAAAGCGCACTAGCCTACTAGTCCTTGTGTTGGGTGGGGCTTTAAACACATTTGACTCGACTGATGGAGCGTCTGTTCACCAAGGAGGTGCGGCTCCAACAGCGTCTGTTCTGGCATCCAGCGGCTGAGTATGAAATAGTATTCCCCGGAGGTATAGCTGGCGGAGGTATAGATGGCAGCCCCGTCCCAGTGGATATGGAACCTTGGGCCAACAACCTACTGTTCCCGAAACATCAATTTGTTCGAGAATCCGATAATGAAAGAATACGGACTGATTTTACGGCGACGACTCTTAGCGCGAAACAACGGACACGAATAGGAGCATGGAACGTTTTAACCCTAGACCAGCAGGGTAAATTGGCTCAACTTGCCAATGAGGCACGACGCATGGAGCTTGACTGAGCGAAGTCCGTTGGCTAAACTTTGGAGAACACAGAACGCCGTCGGGACAAGCTCTGCTATACTCTGGTTTACGAGGTGAACACGCTCCCCGGCATCGCGGAGTTGGCTTCCTACTAAGCGCTCAGACACACTCTGCGCTTATGAAGTGGGAACCTATAAGTGAACGGATAATCGTTGCCAGATTTAGAACACGAGTTCGAAACCTTACTTTATAGTTATGCGCCAACCGATGCTGCCGATCTACAAGACAAAGAAAACTTCTACAGTCAACTCAATGCCGTCGTACATAGAATTGCGAAGGGTGATATCAAGATCTGTCTGGGTGACTTCAATACGAAGATCGGATCCGACAACTCGAACCGTGAGCGCATTATGGGACGCCATGGTCTCGGAGAAATGAGCGAAAACGGAAAGCTGTTCGCAGAATTTTGTGGTAATAACGACTTGGTGATCAGGGGGAGGGAGACTTTCTATATGTCCACTTAAACCAACATCCATACGACTATTGAAAGATTATTCAAATACTATGTGTTTGGATCTCGACGGGTTGCGTATTTTGCAAACGCCCAAATAGATGACATGTTGAATTAATCCTAAAATTCAATTGAGGGAAACCGCGATTTTCGCGAGAGTGTAATTATTAATCCACGATTTTCACGACAATATTTGACGGAACCGCGATTTTCGCGAATGGAGGGGTAAATCCGCGAAATTCGCGAAAAACGCGAAAATCGCGACTGTTGTAACAGCCCTGGAAGTGGGCTGGGTCGGCTGGGTGACGAAGGAAATCGTTGCAACTTTTGATTGCACGATTATCTTCGTGGTAGGAATGTGGCGCGAAGAAACCGAATAGGTGTTGCGTCGAGCAATGGTATGACAAGACTATGCTTTCTTCATACGACGAGAATGACTAATGTCAACCTTGCTCACCCTGTCAACCCTGAACACATTATTTTTGATCAAAACTTGATACAAACATGCTTTCACTAGTCAGTTGACAGCCAGAGCTTCTATTCGTTGGACGTGTTTTTTCGCTCGCTTTTATCTTCGTTCGTTTCTCGCAAGTTGTCGCGTTGACAGCAATGAATCCTTCTCGTCCGAACACTGTAGTGGTCGATTTTAATGTGCATAAGTTTCTAGAAAATGACCTGAAGTTGTAGCTATCGGATGTGAAACAAATCCAGTTTCACAACATCCGAAAATGTGTATTCATGGAAATGCTCAGCTTTGATGTCATTTGTCGATACGACAACGAACACAATTTAAAACACTGGTGCAATGACAAAAATTTGCAGCCCACGTTTACGTGGATTCCAAATTAACGACTGTACGGATGCATGATCTTCCTCCGTTTGTGAACAATCCCGCTGTTCATTGTATTAAATCTGGCGGCGTCAGTTATTGTTATTAAGTAGAGCACCACTTGGCGTAAGAACGCTGCCTTTGAGAGCTACAGCGTGCTTGCGACGAGTGGTGTCCTTCTCTGACTCTGCCAACGAATATGATTTTTATGTTAGCCTTAATTCTTTAATTATTACTTAATTAGTTTTCCTATAAGATGTGCTTCGTTTGTTCACTTCGACTATATAAATTTGTCGTCAGATAATGTTAAAGTCCCTGGATAATGTACTGGTATTGCAATCAATGGAGCAGATCAGATAAATTCGTTGCACTCCAACCGCTTTATTCCTTAACAACCTTTTACATACGAAAAATGCGTATGCTTGTTATGGATCGGTGTGTTCATCAAAGTCCAAATCTTCTTTGGAAGCTAACCATTTAAGTAAGCTTTGTCGCTCGAAATCATAAATATTCAATTTTTTCGTCTAGCTTTTTTTAGCAAACTTCACTATTTTGAAATAAAAACAACTAACGATTGCGTGAGGATGCGTGAAATGTTTTTCGTTGAGCTTATTGAGGAAACTCAAATCTTTCCAACGCTGACAATATTGTTGCTTGATCGGGTTTCGAACCTAATCAAAAGTTTAATTTTGTAAAAAATATTATTGTAAAAAAGGTAGAGAAAAGCTAGCAATTATTATCATCATTATGGATCACCTGAAAACAATTTCAGATCGAATCATGCTTGAAAACGTTTTACATATCCTCATTATTGACACCTTTATTGGTTTTCATCTTAAAAATCAATAAGAATCCTGAAAACACTATGAAACAGAAACATTTTTTAATGGACAATTGCAATAAAACTAGCATGTAAATTATGGTGAAGATTTGGCAGTCAGCATTGCTAACAAGTAACCAATATTGATCGAAAAATCCCTTGACAAATTAGTATTACTATTTGAGAGTACAAAAATGAAAAATAATATTTTTCGCCAGACTTTTCGCCAGGATTTGGGCTGAAATACTCCTTAGTGCGACGACAACTCATCATCCTGCCCGATACCCGAGCAGGAGAAGTTGGCTAAATAATACTTTATTCTGTTATTGATACCATACTCTGTTATGATCTAGCCGTGCATAAGAGGTAAAATACCAAAGGAATAATACCAAAAATTAATAGGCACAATACTTGAGCTATAACGTACTCTGTTATTAAATTATATTTCAATGCCAAATGCATAACCAATTATTATTCGTTTGGTATTGAAATACCTAAACATAGTATGCCTCAAGTATTCTGCATATAAGTGTTTGGTATTATTTTTTGGTATTTTACCTCTTATGCAAAGCTAAATCATACCAATTTCTGTTATCGAGGTTGTCGCTCCTGTTCGGGTAGCTTTGCACACCACTCCACATGACTCAACTATAACAGCTAAGCGCTGAATATCGATTCGAAAAGGGAATGAAGAGAGCTTGAGCTTGAGCTTGAGCTTGATTGACTGCTCGTAGTTGCTATTCCACTATGACCAGATCAGCTGTTCTTGCACAGGGAACCAACAGATGTTTGCTTGGGACTAGCACACATCTTCAATGTACAAGTACTGGTGATCTCATTTGTTAGGTCATACTGGCGCCTGCCACGTCAAAATGCAAGTCAATATAGGGAAGGGGGAGGAAATGATGATGCAATCACTCGCCCACTGCAAGCCGAATATACCTCTGCACTTGCCACGAGTTCATGCGGAATTTGTTGGAATTTCTGGGTTAGGTTGGAGAGGCAGAGGTCCGTCTTGGTTAACGAGCTGCCATTGTGATAGATAGGAGAAGGTAACTGATGGAATTTCTAATTGGATGTAGGAAACGAGCTCTATAGTTCATTTCCAATTCTATCAGATTACAAGTTGAAGGTATAGGAATAATAATGGAAACGGTATGGAAGTCCATTTCCAGTTCTAGCGATTGCTAGAACATGAGAAATAAAGAGAAAGATACAAAGTAGGAGAATGGAACGGACCTGGGATTGAACCCACGACCTCCTGCGTATGAGGCAGAAGCAGTAGCCATATGACTACCAAGCCCGCTTCGAAACAAGAGAGATCACGCACTGAACTGATTAATTTTATTACCGGCCGCGCAATGCAGAACACAATAATTCGGCCGATCGCGCGATCGTTCTGCTGTCCGGAACAAGAGAGATCACGCACTGAACTCTCAATTAATAACAGAGGAAAAGCTAACGAAATACTAAGTTGAAAACCAGGCTAAGATCCAGTGGGAATGTAGAGCCATAGAAGCAGAAGAAAAAGTTATGCAGAATTTATAAACCTTTAATTTTTGCACAAAAAGTCAAGTCAAAAGTAGTTGATGGAACAATGCACCATGCGTCTCCATATGCATTTACATACATATATACTTATTGTATGATTGCATATGCTTATTGCTTATTATGATGAACATGTTGAAATTCTTGTTGGTAAAATAAAAAGTAATTAAACTGCAAAAATAATTAAATTGCGTTGGCGTCTTCGAAAAAACTTTACAGGAGAAGTTTTGCTACAACTTTTCTAAAGACACAAACCTTATATGTTGCAAAGTAAAAAACATATTTTTTCCATCTCTCTTTTAGGATGATATTAACTTACATTAACTTACTGATAAAATGTCTAGAGGATACCATTAGTCTAAATTGCAAAATAAAAGTACTATTAAGTAAACACGCTAAAAAGCAATTTCAGCCATTGTTTACTGGCGTATTGGAAACCAATTCCTCCTGATTGGATCAACATGGCTTCAAAACGATTTCATAATGCAATTTATTTCAGCAAGCTTAATACATCTATGGAATTTTTTAGGCAAATTGTTATTTCCTTTTCTATAAGTGGAAGCTACAAATGGAAACAAAACAAACTGTAGACAAGACAAAAATAAACACTCGAGTGAATTGGATACATAAAATAAGTTTTTATTGCGCATGCCCATGATATCAAATGAACACGATCTAACTACAAGTGAATTCTTGTTTACAAACGAACACATCCCGGTGGAAAACACAAAACCGTTTTCCCAGTTTTTCTTCACACAAGTATCGTGTTCAGACATTTGACATCCATTGCTGCCAACATGAAAACTACAAACTGTGAAATCCGTGCGTGACAGCGAATGAGCTGACTCTCGGTAGCAGAATCCTTCTATAGTGTTTACAAAAATTTAAAACGGTCCGAAAACCAATCAAACGATGCCTTCCAGCCGACTTCATCGGATATTTCTGTACAGCTTTGCCATCTGCCTGTTCGGAACCTTTGTGACAATCGCCGCCAAAATCTTCCCAATCGCGAATCTACCCACGAGTGAGTGTTTTCCCCCTGTTTTACGCTGCTTTGTTGCACTTTGTTCTAATTTGTGACCCGGTTTCGAATATTTTCTGCACCCAGGTACCAATGTCATCATTATCGGCACATGTATGGCTAATTTGATTTCCGTGGTGGCGTTGATAATTGGAATCGTGGCGGTAAGTAGCAGCGTGCAACTGGTTGCTCGTCGTCGCGTGTATTTATTTAGCCGGAGCTTTCGTTCTGGACCTAATTGAAATCGATTTTTCCGATTGTTACCCGTTTCTGTTTCTCGTATCCCGTGCCACCCAGAAACGACCGGAGCTGGTGAAAGCCGTTAAAATATTCAGCTGGGTGCAACTGGGCGCCATCTGTTTCCTCATCTGTCTGGCGCTGTTTCTGCTGTACGTGGTCAAGGTGGATGTGGAGCACTACGACGAGCGGGTGAAGCCGGAACTGTGAGCACGGGCAGGATTTTTAAGTGCGGTGTCATTATCCGCGGTTGTTCTGATCGAGACGATAGTCAACGCGTGACTGCAGTTTCAATTAGTGACGCTATAAACAGAGTCTAGAAACTGTGATTCATGTCTCTATCCATTATACCCAGTTAGAATACGGAAGTTAACCAAATCGTGCGTGTGTAGATACCTTTGTGAAGCATCCCACTATGTGATTCAACCGAATTTATTATAAAGTTTGCATGCATTTGACTTTATTGACTCAACCTAAACCAATATACTCATTTTGAAGAAAGAAAGCCAATAGTATAGTTTTAGGAATATTTTGTGATTACCGCGGCTTTAGGCATATTTCTTCTCCTTCTTCTTCCTCGATTGCTCTACATTCCAGCTGGAACTTGACCTGCTTTTCAACTTAGTATTCTATTAGCTTTTCCTCAGTAATTAATTGAAAGATTTTCTATGCCCGCCATTACATGAGTATGTATCTTGTGTGGCAAGTACAATGGATACACTATGCCCAGGGAGTTGAGAATGTTTCCCACCCGAGTACATCCTAGACCGGATCGAGAATCGTACTCGCCATCTCCGGATTGGCAATCCTACGTCTTCGCTCACAAGGCTACTGGAGATCCGCTTTAGGCATATTTATGTTAGGCATAACAGATATGAATGGACGTTAGGCATGAAAGGCCTTTGGGACTTGGGAGCAGCCTATGAAATAAAGAAGGCAGAATTATGCCTACTGTCCATTATGGCTAACGTCGCGGACCCGTGCAGATTGAACGCATTGCGCAATATTGCATCTGAGCATGATCTTGTCGAAAGTGGGTGAGAGTTGGACGACGTGATGTTTTTATACTGAGAGTTTTATACACGGCGAATGGAAGATACCACAGTGAAAATATCCTTCACTGATTGGCTGAAGAACGCATTTATCGCCAGCAGCAAGCATGTTCTAAGCATACTTTCGAGAAATGCGGAACTTTAGTAGAAATGGTGAATATCTAAACTTCGTCTTTCTTTTTTGTCTAAAACATGTATGAAAGGTAGATTAAAGTTAAGACACATATCTGAATAATCTGTGACAGCAGACGACTCTGCAGGCCTCGTAGGATAAATTAAACGTACAACTCGTGCATAAAAAATAATCTTTTTGCAACTAATCACACAAACTACTGTTATACAACCCATTCGACTGCTTCTCCGACTGAAAAACTGTTGGGTTGTGCTCTTAAATAAAATGATTTTGGTCAACTAATGTACCCAGCAGAAAGAATACATTACGATATATCTGGTAGTTACTATATGCTGAAAGGAGAGAGTATAAGTCGTTTCAAATTTTAAGGTCGAATACAGTTACGCCTATTTGAAACAAAGTTCCTAGAAAAGGGGAAAGGATAGTGTGTTTTGCTGAGATGTTAATGTATAATCACAATTCTAGCTTACTCAAACCCTACAGATAGTTTGGCCGAATGCCACTTGGCCTCCTAGTTATGTCAAAATTGATTCAGCCGAATTCCATTTGACCGAATTGAACGTTTATTTGAAACGGTTATTGGGCCGAAAATATCATATACCATTTATCCGAAATTGTCGTTTAGAAGGGGCCAGTTGACCGAAAATGTCATTTAAATGAACGAATCGTGCGACCCGAAATGTCGCTTGCTTAATGGGTCATATTCAGCTTTCCAAGCTCACCATAATGACGAATGCTATGAAAAGTTTGACAAGAACAATGTTTTCAGGCACTGATCAAAAATTCCAATCTAAGCAAACGTTGATTGTTCCTGTTACCAAGGATATCGACTGATTCGTTTATTTTCACATCAACAAGGATAGTTCCGCAAGACTTCTTCATCTTCAATTTTATTTATTTATTAAAAAATATTCTGATTTTTCTTTTTCAACAGACTTAGCCGCACGGTGTAAAAAAATAGATTATTATTGAATTTTCATGTATCTCTAATTTTTTTTTCACAAAATTTTTGACCAGGTCATTAGAAATGAGGCACGGGGTGTTATAAAATATTTCATCGGCGATTTCTTAGGAAAACTGATTTTTTATTGTTTTCTTCTCCATTATTCAGTATAAAAAGTCAATTGACAACTCAGCAATAGTAATTAACCCTCAAATTTAGAAATATACACAATTGTAGTTTTTCTGTATAACGAACCAATATTTGAACGGAACTGAAATAGTAAAAAATTTTGTTTTAATGTTATTCAAGCGTTTTTAAGTGTTTTTTTTTGTTATTTTTTTGCGTGCATTACATTATTTTTTTAGCAATTATCATCATTCTCCGGCATCTATCCTGTTCTCTGTTAAATAAAATATCTACAATTCTATCTTCCAACATTTGCGCTAGATGACCTGATCACTGAAGTGCGCCGTATTTTATAAAATCTATAACATTTTTTTGAACATATGATACAGCTCGTAACTCGTGCGCCACACGTTTTTTTCTGGCCTCTCACTGAATATTGCACGTAACACCTTCCACTCGTTAAATTCGAATGGCAAAATTGGTCCTAGAACTGATTACGTAAGCCGAAGGTAACCTTTATTCGTAGGGGAATTGTGGGTAAAACCGACACGGCGGGTAAAACCGACACCACTTCAAATCTCCGATTTCAAGGGATTATCGGACAGAATTTCAACACACTTTGAATAAACGGTTGATTTCTTGTATTTCTAGTCATTTTGTAACTGGCGGAGACGTGTAAGAGTCATAATAAACAGACAATTAGCATTGATCACCATTGAAGAGATGAGTTATGTAAAATTTTGGCATTGGTGTATAAGCTTTTTCGACAATAATTTGTTGATTTTCAGTATTTAATCCACCTCTGATCAATAATTAAACATCATTTTTTGTTTGTTGTGGAAAAATTGTTTACTTTTCTAATTATAAACATCCACATGTAGTTTTTTCTAGGAGAGATCGACTATGATGGTGATATTTGAGGTTATGGCTTTCAGTCTTCTTATGCTCAAAAACGGGTTTTACGTTTTTATCCGACGTTTCGGTTACATATATTGTACCTTGATAAAGGTACAATATATGTAACCGAAACGTCGGATAAAAAGGTAAAACCCGTTTTTGAGCATAAGAAGACTGAAAGCCATAACCTCAAACATCCACATGTATCTCATCATTATTATGTTATCAGTTGGGGTAAATTCGACACCTGCCATCGAATCACGAAATACCTCTGTTTTATGTTATGCGATTGATGAGTCGAATCGCATAATTCAAGTATTGGAAAACGAGGCGCCGGGGAATATAACTTAATCATAGACTGATTACATACCATATCATCATTGGACGTGACAATAAGTCTAGGGGGTAATATTGAGTCATCAAGGAAAACCTGCAGGTCGGATAACAATAGCGCTCAAAAAAGAACCGTATTTTTAGGCTTATTTTGCTCTTAGATATATTCTATCCATTATCTAGTGTTGTTCTTTGTGATCCATTTTCACCCCTGTAAACAAGTTGCTATTGTCACCTACGGAACTAGTCATTTTCATTTCTTGTCATATTTGTCGCATTTATTTTAAATCGCCATTAAATTTTTTTTTTTCAAAATAAGTGAAATTTAAATGTAGGTCAATATTTATAGTAAGTTAGTAAATTTATTATCAACATTCTCATACTCTATATATTTTTCACCCGACCCACTAAAGAAACTAAATAAAATATTATATGTGGTGATGATTTTAAATATATAAAATCTTGTTCAACCATCGTTTATGAGTGACCCCTAAACATGAATTTCATACACAAATATCAAAATGAATGTTGTTAAACATTTTCGATTATGATGTAACATCATTTAGAATTGTTATGATGTTTAATTCCATAACGACTTGATGTGTCGGTTTTACCCTCATGTGGTGTCGATCTTACCCGCACCCCAGCAGTTTGGGCTGGAAGATAGACTGTTCGCGTTTCCATCGTAAATCAAATTCTTTCAAAAAATATTGTCATGAGACCTCATGGACTGATGGATGAAGAGCCAAAGTATGCTTGTATGAAATTTCTAGACCGGAAAATTGCTTCATAGATTGGGGAACTGTAAAGTTGCTTAAGGTGTCGGTTTTACCCACTTTTCCCCTAGTAGAAATGCGTCATAGGAAACGGTAAGAACAAACCATTCACTCTGCCAATACGAAGTAGATAGTGTAGTGTTAAGGATAGAAATAGAATGAGAGAATATGTAGGAGATAAGATTGGAGGTGCTGAGGAAATTGTTAACCTTGGATTGCTTGTGAAGCGGGACAATGGTCCCGTTGTACTTATAATGGTATTATTCCACACCTAAAGAGTAAATCGCTATCTTGAAGAACATTATAAAGTCATAATTATTATTTGGGATGTTTCCAGTAAAGTTGAAGACGTAATGCTGCTGCGAAAATGGCCTTCTCAGACGAAAGTAACCAGTTTACTGCCCATAGAAGCATGGATAACCCCCGCAGATATGGAACGAATCAAATATGAGACCGTGTAGCAGCAGCATTTCCGTAACATACATACATAAAAGACATTCGCTCTATATAAAACTTTAGTACTATTGAGAAATCGACTGTATATTTTTTTTCGATTTTAAGGACGGCTACGCAGTCTTGAATTATTGAAACAAGATGTATATTCACCGACATTTCGACACGGGGATGGTGTCTTCATCAGGGGAAACTATAATTGATTGGGTACTTAGGGGAAAATACCTATTCTTGGCAGTCTAAGGCATTCGCCAAATTGAATGATAAAAATAAATAATAATTACACTAAAACACAGGTACAGCTTAACTGGTATACATTTGTATGCTCTTTCTTTGATGATTGGTGTTCACTAAATATAACAGCTTTTACCACAAACTCAGTAAATTTATTATAAAGTAACAGGTCAACGTTTCTTCTATTGGCATAGCAATTTCTATTATCAGCAATGAATTTGCTCCCTTTAGCAACTAGACATGGAAGTGAAAAACTGGTAATGTATTGGTGCCAAATGCTGGTTGTTTATATCCTCCAGTAGTAAAATTCATTCATATTAATTGGCCGCACGCTCATCTCGCTTCACTCAATTTTGGAAAAAAACACTTTATTGTTTATCAAAACTGGCTTAACACAAAACATGAATTTTTAGTCTTGGCATCAATTTTATGTCATGTAGACAGATAGGCAAAAGCATTGAAACACATTGTAAAATAAATTTTACCCTTATGAAGCCAATAAAAATCAGACGTGAATGGCAGATAGGGTACCCGTGTACTCAGATATTGACATTTTCATTACTTTTACGATTTTCAACCTATTTGAATAATGTTTGCCATTTAGGAGAAGTGAACTTATATGCTTTTTGTCCGCTGCCAATATTTACATCTTTTGTCTTTTGTAATGCCTTAGAGTCTACACGACACGACCGCTCGACGTAAACTACGTGAAACCAAATCCATACACATAAGAATGAATATTTGTCTGTCTGCACTTATAGACGAATCCAAGTAAAAATAAGAAGAAGACACACGACGGTGTAAACTTTGACAGATCCTACAGCACAGCATAGGAAGATCATTTAAAAATGACAATATATTTAACAATATATTCCACCTCGTGAGTCTTCATATGTTGAATAATGGACAGCACTGTCCTATCCAACCGCTGGAGCCACCCCATTCTTACACTACGTTTCACAGTTGAATAATAGATAATACCCTAAAAGTAGGCAATAATTTATGGTTGAAATGCACTATGTAGGATCGGGAATGATTATAATTTTTTTGATGAGCTTGGAAAGTATTGAAGTTGCAAAAGGAAAGCGGTCCTGTCAGCCACACAAGGGTTGAAACACTACGGTGTTGCTATCACTTTTAATATAATCCATGGTCTGCGTAAAAATCCGAATAGAAACATTTGTATTTTAACACTTTTTTTAAATAAATGCCATCGCCGGATATTTTGTTCGTATTTTTGCTAAAATCAAATCGCATAGACTTGCGCGTGGTATCTTTTTAGCGTGTGTTTGATATGCTCACAAACACATTCTCTCGCTCTATTCCGAAGTGTGCTGCTGTCAAAGAAAACGAACAGTCCCGATTTTATTTAGTGAAACATAGAGCAAATATTGTATAAATGTGCTCTTTGTGGTAATAATCAAGTGGTGATAAAGTGTAAAAAGTAGTGTACGTACTTAATTTGTCGTGTCAAACGCAATAAAGAGGAGAAACAGGCGATCAAAAAAAGTAAGTAACAGTTTGCTATTCGTGCGCTGCTTTCTTTGGCAATGCAATAATGGCAAGGATTTCGAAGGTGCAAATTTGTTTCGATGATTAACTCATCAAATCTTGCTACTTTTACACAAACAACTTATTCAAATGAAAGCTTAGACTTGAAATTGTGTGATTGAATCAAAATTATGTTCATAAATAGTGTATGTTTGCTGGAAAATGCAAATATTGTTGAGGGTGCCAACAACTGTCGCACCCTGCCAATGCCGTATTCTACCCTAGTTGTGTGTTATAAATATGTGTCAGAATGTTAACTTACAATACGGTATTTGTTCCTAGTATATTGTTTAGTCTAACATTAACTGTCTGGTATGGATTTTTCTGGTACATACTGTGAAATTTAGATACAAATCATCCACACTTCCATTTCTGGAAATGTGCCATGTAACAAACACAAACCACACCGTTAATAAGCGGACAGACGTAGATGGTTTGAACACAACATACGCCTCTGTATTGCACCATATCAAGAGTATAGAAGAGATTAAGAGAGGAAAACGAAAGAACCAAAATTTAAGAGATGAGTAGATTATTCAGATAGGGCATCAAGGCTACCATTACGAAAAAGGGGGTTTGCAATGAGGCGGTGTCTGAAAGAAAATTCGCGTTATCTGTTAGTGTCAATGTTCTTGAAATTGTGTGTTTTCGAAGTGTAAGTCAATTTTTATTTTTTATATGTTTGGATCTGTTGTAATTAGTTCAAATTCAGTGTTATAATTATCTAAATTTCACAGTATGTACCAGAAAAATCCATACCAGACAGTTAATGTTAGATTAAACAATAGACTAGGAACAAATACCGTATTGTAAGTTAACATTTTGACACATATTTATAACACACAACTAAGTACCCAATCAATTATAGTTTACCTTGATGAAGACACCATCCCCGTGTCGAAATGTCGGATAAATATACACCTTGTTTCAATAATTCAAGACTGCGTAGCCGTCCTTAAAATCGAAATAAAAATTTAGTTCACCCGGTACCCATTATCGGACATGGAGCATGGAAATTATGAGATGCTTTTGTGGTTTTCAAGTAAAATATAATGTGTACCACAGAAACTATGAGACAGTGTATCTAGAGAAAAATATTATGAATAAAACAAAGTTTGGCAGACTGACAAAGGGCTGGCTATCTAGTACGAATGTTGGATGAAAAAATGCAAGATTGACCAGAGCATTGGATAAAGGCTGGAAATAGATGATAATTGCAGGAACAGATTGTGATTCATGCAAAAATTAAAAAAAAAATCCCCAAAAAATACTCAAAATGCAGAAACAAATGATTTTTCAACATTTTTGATCCGTTTAAAAATTGGTTTTATATACATAAACAAATGTTACATATGTGTATATCTCCAATTTTGAGGGTTAATTACTATGATCTATCCCTTGCTTAGTTGTCATTTGACTTTTTATACCGAATATTGGAGAAGAAAACAGAGAAAGGGAAAGTTTGTTTCTTGTCCGGTCGTGTTTCTCCAGTAAGCGGATCGACTGATCGTCGAAGTTTAGTTTTGCTTTGTGCGGAAAGCAAAACAATCGGCCAGTCGCCGTAATTTATAGTTGTACAGTAATATTTTAAAACACCCCGTGCCTCATTTCTAATGACCTTGCCTAACTTTCTGTGAAAAAAAATCAGAGTTACATGAAACTTTGATAATAATCCATTTTTTTTACACCGTGTAGCCGTGCGGAAAGATGCGTGGCTACAAAGCAATACCATGCTGAGGGTAGCTGGGTTCGATTCCCGGTTTGCTCTAGGAAATTCTCGGGTTGAAAATTTTTTCGACTTCCCTGGGCTCTACAATACGTCAGGTATAGGTGTATCGACGCTGTAGCAATCAGGTAGGTAAGTTATCAATTTACATTTAAAATAGTAAGATTAAAATCTTTTTCTTGTTGATTTGGGAATAAAAAATCAATGGATTACATAAGTAACGAGAAACTCAATGTTTGCTAAGACGAAAGTTTCACTTCATGATCTAGAAACAGTGGTTGCTAAACCTTTATAGCATTCGCCATTATGGTGAGCATGGAAAAGCTGTTGGATAGCCAAAAATGTCGTTTGGCTGCACAATAGTGAATGCGAAAAGTGTAGAATGGGTAATGATAATTGAGAAGTATGAAATGAGAAAAAAAGTGAGAAAAGGGACGTCTCACTCCCCACTTCATACTTCTCGCTCCTCATTTAACATTTCTAACTGCGGTAAATAAGAACTGTGAAATGAGAAGTGAGAAAAGGGGATTGTGACGTCTCAATCCTCACTTATTATTTCTCACATTTCACTTCTCACTTTTTTTTTCACATTCCCTACTCTAACAGACATTCACACATTCCTTACACAAAAATTCTAGATAGGGGACGTCGGGGTAATTTCGCCAATGCAATGAGGTAATTTGGCCAACTGCTTATTTTCATTGATAATGTTCAAGTTTTTATAATTTAAAGTTTACACTATATTACTTTCACCCTGTTACTTAATTTCAGAAAGCTATCCCAAAAAAATTTTGTTTTTATTGCTAATAAAGTGACTTTTGAAGACTCGTTCCAAAAACGGTAAATTTATTATAAAAAGTAAGGCATCATAAATAACATTTTAGACGTCTTTTACTTTACTTGCAGTAAAGTTTTAATTACAGCATTAATATATCATAGTTTTTTTTACAAAAATAACAGCAACATCTATAGGGGTGTTATCGCCATGTAAAATATGCCATAACCTGTTTTTTCTGTGTTGTTTACATTGGCACTGGCGAAGCCGGCCATATTTTTCAGCGCGGTTGTATTAGAAATTGAAAAAAAATAATGGTTCAGAAATATCGGTAAAACTAAACAGTGGCCGCAGACAAATCCTCTGGTGGCAATAACAGCAGTAAACTAACACGAGCCTCCGAAAAACTTATCTGCAATTGAATATCGTGTTCCACGCTAAACTCTGAACCGGTAAGGTACCCCGGGGCAAGTGGGACCTAAAAAAACGCTAGTTCAGCAAAATTGTTAACGCATACTTAGAAAACAGGTTATTTCAAAACATTTACAACTGATACACCATTATATGCTTCCATTGTTGAAGTGTAGAGATGTTGGAAGCAATTTATTCAATTACAAAAAATATTGGTAGTGCACGAAATAAATTTACCTTCAGAACCCACTTACCCCTTCAAACGGGGCAAGTGGGACCTATTCTGTTTTCTACTGTCGAATGAAACTAATTTGAGGAATGTAGATATTCTGATCATATTATTTCAGAGTATTGGTATTTTCAGATCATGGATGAAGATTGGTTGGATGTCGGACTTTATTTTTGCAACAAGAAAGGGATTATAATCTTAGCAGAAATGAAAACAAGACAACAGCCGATTTGCTGTTTATTTGGCTGTTGTCTTGTTCTTCATTAGCTTACTTTTCTACCAAATGTTTCAGGTGGCAAGGAAAAGCAAATCTTCATTCACTTTTCGTATGAATAAATATTTCTCTTTTTCAGAACACAAATTAGGCCGATACAAATATTTAATTTATTTTATGTCCGACAGCTCTTGGAATGTACGAGGGGGGGATAAAAAAAATAACAAGGAAACAAAAAAAAAGTCCAAATAGACAATTATTCCATAGAAAATTTAAAATTTTAATGGAAAATGATAGCAAAGAATGTTTAGAGAAAGCAAACAATATGAATATTTGTAACATTTATCCAGTAGTGAATTTAGCACAAACTTTATATAATTATAAAAAAATACTGGAAATTATTTTTGTAGATATTTTGTCTTGTCATAAGACGAGTTTGTACAATCCCATTAAATTCCACCACTTAATTGTATCTTGACAGATACGTATTTCGACCTCAACAGTAAGGCCGTCTTCAGTGTCTCGTACTTGACTCGCCTCGAGTCGAGTCAAGATGCAATTAAGTGGTGGAATTCAATGGGATTGTACAAACTCGTCTTATGACAAGTGAAGACATTCCACTAAAAAGCTCAAAATAATTTTCTTAACAAAGATATTTTGTATTTCTTTTTAGAAAAAGGCTATTTTTGCTGATGAACTCTAAGTAAACTGTTGAACCCATAACACCAAAATTTTCCATAATCCATAACACCAAAGTACTGCTAGAATTTTAAGCTTTTGTTTGAGTCAAATATGAAACTCAGATGTGTTGTTTGAACATGGCTGTTTTATGACGTTCTTGCATAGGCTCGGAAGTAGGCAATCCCGCACTATACGGAATACTTAGGTGCCGTCTGAAGTAGAGTCGGTGGAGCACGCTATATCAGCATGCCCACGATCCTAAAATTATTGGAATGCCATGCTACTTGTTAGCGACCTCGGACAAACCTGTAGAGATGATGCAATGTACGCTCAACTCACCCATACAAGAAACATGCGCGGATGAGCTGCGGTGGTTTCTGTATAGTCGTAAGGAGGTCATTTCGGCTCATGGACGGCGATTGCTGCTTGAGCGCTACCCGACGTCCACATGATCTGAGATGTCTTCTCAGGTGTCTGGTTGCAGATTTTCGTTTACCTTACTCCAAGCAAATGTACGATACACTGAAAATAACCTTGCTTTTTGAGAGTTACAGATCCAATTGATTTATGAAAAGTAAAACATTCTTCCAAACAGTTTCAATATAAATCTCTATTGCTTTGTAAAAATAGCTAATCAAAGTTACACAACACATAGGCTATATGGCACATTGGTTTCCTTCTCAGCCCCATGTACATATGGTATTTATAAACTGGGATCCAATCGTCACACACTCACTCTTGTGTTCTGAGCACTTTTTGGGGGACATAGGGCCAACGTAAAAGATCTCCAATCTCCATCCTTGAGTTGGGCCCTGATTCCTATCGACTTCATTTATTTCTTTGTTAGGGTTTCGTCGCCAGGAGATCCTAGATCTGCCCCTGCTGCGATGTCCTGCCGGATTCCAGCGCTTGCTTGCAGATTTCGTCTCCGCTCTTACGTGGTGTATGGCAGGCCTACGTCCATTCACACTGTGGAGTTGCTGTTGATATCGGATTTCGATGGCATCGTCGATGGGACTCAACATTCAGAATCCAGTTGTGAGGCCACCAGGTCCGAGCTGTAAAACGTTGACATCAGTTGATGAATACTTGCTAATCTATGTGATCTCTGCTCATACGCACCAAGTATGACTGGCGTATAACATCACGGATTCCACGTTAGAGTTGAATATTCGGGCACAAGCATTGCCTAGACCGCTGCCCAACGTTGACTGGCTTTGGTTTTCGAACTTCTCCACTGTTTACTCCACTATTGTGTTAGTACTGCAGTATCGTCATCTGGGTCGAGGTAGTACGATTGCTCTATGGTGGTGGGCTGCTAGAGTGGCCCATGATTTCGTTGATTACCTACTATGGGCAACAGTAACAGAGGTATAATACATCCAGCCTTGCCTCACTTTAGCGATTATATTGTGCTGGACTCTGGATTTTGTCTAGACCTCCCTTCTAGGGACGCCCCTCAGTTTTCCGTGATTCAGACGATCGAAGGCTTTCCGTGGTCAATCAGTACCAAATGGAGGGACTCTTGAAATTCATTGATCTGCTCCAGGATGATAAAAAGCATGACAGTATGGTTCTCACATGATCATCCGGGCGGAATCTTGCCTGCTGCCGTCAGAGAATTGTCAACGTTTCCCTATAGCTTAATTAGGATAAGTCGTCAAAACTCGAAGAAGTTGTTCTAAGTGGTCTAACCAATGTTTCAGCTTATCAGTTGGATCGGTGAGTGACTGACATGTCGCGTCTTTCTCTGGCACCCACGGATTTATCCTTTCTCCAATCAGGCGTCGTGAAATATCGTAGAGGAGGCGATTAACGCCGGTTGTTGTGGCTTTCCTACCATCCTTGGCCGGGGAGTCCACCCGCGTCCGCTTCTCCCGTCTGCAGCCAACAGCGTTTGACTTACTTCTCCAGAGCCGCTTTTAATTGTCAGGACTAGTATTTGGCTAGTATATTAGGGGCCCTCCTTAGCCGTGCGGTAAGACGCACGGCTACAAAGCAAGACCATGCTGAGGGTGGCTGGGTTCGATTCCCGGTGCCGGTCTAGGCAATTTTCGGATTGGAAATTAGCTCGATTTCCCTGGGCATAAAAGTATCATCGTGCTAGCCTCATGATATACAAATGCAAAAATGGTAACCTGGCTTAGAAACCTCGCAGTTAATAACTGTGGAAGTGCTAAATGAACACTAAGCTGCGAGGCGGCTCTGTCCCAGTGTGGGGATGTAATTCCAAGAAGAAGAAGAAGAAGTAGTATTTGGCTTCTCTGGAAAGAATCAGCTGAAAGTGGAGACGGTGCCTTCTTGAGTTCGTAAAAACGCATCTTATAATTGGCAAGATCCGACCACGCATTTCCAGAATTCAGCGGCGGGAGAATTCACTCGGGTGTAGATTCACCATAAACCGACTAGAAGATCCAGCTATGAAGAGATCGTTCGTTGAAGAATATGGAACTCAGGTAGTGGATGTTCTTGTAGGTGGCAGCGTAGAATAGAAGTGGGCGACGAAGAATGCTTTTATCGAAACCGGTTGGATCAACTTGGATGAACTGCGCACTCAGCGAATAAAATGGATTACATATGTAACCCGACTGGAGATTGAGAAGTGTATAGAATCAAAGGCTGAGGAACGGGAAGAATCAGAGGAGTAAAGTACGAGTCCCGTCTATGGTATGTATCTCTGTAAGTGGGTGTCGGACGTTGCTGCAGACAGGACAGGCTGGCGTGGGTGGTCATCCTGGCCGATGAAGAAAAGATGCCTGCAACAACCGAAGATTATCACCTCAATAACTCACTGACTTGGAAAGCTGAAATGTTGGTTCGATCACTTCGAATAGCTCCTTCAAGTCTCAGCAAGCGTTCTTCAAAAAGCAGCCATCTAAAGGTGCAGGAAGTCTAAAGGCACCCCCAAGGTCGATTGGCAGAGGTGACCCTATGCTGTCTGTGATGTCTGTCTGAATCACAAAAATCTGTTTGGCGCAATGGGATGCAAGGCATTTTCAAATGGGGTCAGAGCTTCGTCTGACCTCTTTCGGGTGGTCGCTAATGTGAGGCAAGGATGCATTTCATCTGCCCTATTACTTCTCAGCGTAATCGAAAAGATCTTGGTGGGTGCGATTGACTGTGTACCATACCTTGAGCTGCTTTGTCAGTTTTGTTGTTGTAGAACATGTAGACGACTCTGATTTGGCTAATGAACACGAAACGCTATATTAGTACTGCGATGCTCTTTTGTGAGTGCTTAATGAGCTGACCGTATGCTTCTTTGCGGCTGGTCCACCATCAACGCCCGCAGGACCAGGTGGTTGAGTATCAACGGGTTTATATCACCCAACAAAACTGTTACTCAAAAACTGCTCAGTCTATCTAAAAAAGATTTAAATACCTTCTGCGGTTTAATAACAGGACACTGCCCGAGTAAATATTATTTGAAACAACTATGTAAAGTTCAAGATGATACCTGTCGTTTCTGTGAAAGGGACACGGAAGATTCGGAACATTTATTGTGTACCTGTGAAGCACTTTTCCAAAAAAGGCGCAAATTTTTCGATAAAGGACTAATACAACCATCAGATGTATGGATGACTTCTCCCAATAAGGCAATACATTTCATAAGATATGTTATACCTTATTGGGAAAATGCCTACAATCAGCAAGTGGAAGTCACTCAAATTCATAGTGACAATAGATCAACCAACTGGTCGCAGTGGAAAATGTACCCAACAAGGAAAAAAAAAATCAACGGGAAAACTTTGCAGTAGCCGAACGATCGGAGGACTTCAATATCTTGACAGCCTGATATCATCAGATGGCGAAATTGGGATTGACATGGAACCATAAGTCAAAAAGGCTACCTACGCGAGTTTTCGAAATATTTGGAGACCCAACCGGACTGATCCACGTACCAACATTCGAATGTACTATGTCTATCGTGAAACGTATTGTGTTAGGCAAAGATAACACAGATTCAAACGGCCTTACAGCTGGATATCGTATGCCGAGCAACATAAAAGCCGTCAAATACCGATAACAATAAATGTTCGAAAACGTGGATGGAAATGGGTCGGCCATATATTGCAAGGGATCTGTATGGATAGGATATAGAATATTTATGCCGATATAGATATATGCTCGTATTTTCATTTAAAATACTCTTGGGGACACATTTATGGTCTATAAATGATATATTTCGTATCAAGATAAAAACAGTGATGCATAAAGTTCAAAATTTAAAAAAAATTAAAATACTCAAAAAAAAAATTTTTTTCGCCCCCTCAATATTTTGGGAAAGTTGAAGGGGGGGGGGGGGGGGGACATAAAATAAATTTAATATTTGTATCGGCCTTATTACATAAATCAATACGTCAGAAGCAGGGTTGTTAACGTTAATCAACGATTAACGCCGTTTCGTTAATCCGTTAACGTTAATTTCAACGATTAACGATTTTTACGTTAATTTTGAAAGAACGTTAGTCAACGGTAACGTTAACGCTTTCCGTTAATTTAACGTTAACGGCTGCGTTATTTTTTACGTTAATGAGTAGCTATACACAGAAAGAAAAATCATTATTGAAATTAAAAAAACCGTTGGTAAAACTAAAAATTTGCGTTGGTTCTTTTTCGTAGAGAGTTGCGCATGTTCAAAATAAAAGTACGTAAACTTTTGTTATGCCCATGATTAAACAAATTCGAACCGCTCTAAAATTGAAAGTTAGGACATTTAAAACAATTGTTGATCTGTCAAACCAAAATGTAAACACTATGGAAAATAAAAGTAGTTTTCGCTTTTGAAATCAAAAGTTTGGACTATGTATTATTATTAATCATTTAAAATTTGTTCTCAAATATTCAATTTATTTATTGTTCATTCCAAAACATTTTTTATAAGAAATCGTTGTTTTTGTAAACGCCGATAGTTTAAAACAGGGCCAAGATTCATGCAGCTGGGAGTTACGAGCAGCGCTCGTAGGTTTCGTAAGAAACTGTCACGATCTCCAGTCTCGACTTTTTCCGAAAAGATCTTCCGCCTTGTCTTCCGCCGTTTTTCGGTACATATCTGAAAAGAAAATCCAATAAAACAAACTAAGAATATCATGCTCATTCGTTAGCAAAATGTTTCAAAAACTGTCTAACTTACCTTCTTGGTATTTTTCTGCGAATACATTGCCCGAATAAAAAATATAATACAAAAACTATTTAACGTAATGTAACATTACTATTGTAAACAATAAATTCACAATAGATTTTAATGTTGACACAACAATAGAATCACAATTCAATGTATTGTAATCAACCATTCAATGAACTGTAATTGAAGTTTTCGTAATAGAATATACGGGTGGTTAAGCATCGTAACAATTCAAAATTTAGCATTTTTCCATACATTTGAATTCGCAAAACAATAGATTATGATGTTTTTGTATTGTGTGAAAAGTTTCAAGATGAAGGAATTTTTTTCCCAGTGTACAATTCGAAGTCGGTAAAGTAGAACAAAAAGTAGGTTTCGCCAAAAATAACAATTTGACATGTTTATGTTCTGTTTTTTGCTTTTGTTTTTAGTTTCCACGATTCGAACCGCTGATAGTTCGAACAGTTCTTTTCTATAGCATATATGCCTTTCTCTGGCGCCTTAGCTCGCTGGGCCAGTTAGTATCATTAGAAGGATTTTAGTTCTGAGCAATGATATTTTCAAGGTACGTAGCATAGAGTTTAAATTGGGCAAGTAAGTTGAACAACTCGGTTGAATTTAAATGAGTTGCAGAAACAATTCGTGTTCAACTTTATTACTATCCAAGTCAACGAGTTACTCAATTAACTGGTCCAATAACTTAGTATGAATGATGAGACCATCGAATAATATTTATTTCTATAGTCTTAGGTGTGTTTGATAATGCTTGGTGAATCCTTGTAGAACATTCGTTCCGCCACTATTTATTCCGGCGGTCAAAAAAGGAAACGTCTGGTGGTTCGGCGATTCTTAAAAGTTAACTGTAAAGGTAAGTTTTTGCTATCTACATTATAAGTAATATTGTAAGCAATAATATATATTCAGATTACGCCATTGAGCATAGTAAAAATCATGGTAAAGTTGAGAAAGAAATTGAATGCATGGGGATTAGTTTCAAGTTATACTGTATCATGTTATTTATTATCATAAATAGTGGAATCTAAATAGGCTATGAAGCGCTGAGCGCAATGCAACAGAACGACAACGGTAATGGCAGAATTTGAAAATTAGCCCATATTTTTTCTGTCGCATCTCACATCCTGCAATTATCTTCACCGTTCCGTTGTATACCGTTCGATGCTTAAGGACAGCAGCAAAGTTTTTCCTTTAAATAGTACATCGGAAATACCTCTACAGAATAATAGTGATTGTGAAAACAATTACATTTTACATACAACAATTACATTTTGAAGAAAGCTTAACCGTTGTGCCTTCGCGAGAATTTATGATGCAGCTAGTTAAAGATGAGAGTTAAATTTATTTGAATTTGATTTTTGAATTCCATTGAATTCTTTACCTCGAATTAAAAAAGTATGACCAGCAGTTCGACTTGTTCTAATGACCAAATTTCTAAGCAACGGATGATATAAGTTCTTTCACAAATTACGTAACGCCGAAGGGGGAGGGAGGGGGTCAAGCCGAGCGTTACGGTCCATTCAAAAAAAATTAAACCTTCCATACAAAAAGTGTTACGTGGGGGAGGGTGGGAGTCCAAAATCACCAAATTTAGCTTTACGTAATTTTAGAAAATATCCTATTGTTTCGAAGAAGGGAATTATATACTGATGTATAATTCAAATATTATGAGAGCCAAAAAGAAATTAAAATAAAATCAAAATACTTTATTTAAAATACCTATATAAATGGGGACAAAAATTATCTAAAAGATATATTTTCAAAGTGTGATGCTGGTAATGTTTTGGCCCAATGATATTGATTGACCTCAATACTTGTCAATCCTGTGCTGTGAGTATGACCTTTTTCGGAAATACAATAATACCACACATCCAATTTTCTTTAGTAACACCAAATAAAAATAAAAACTTCAAATGCTAAATAAACCCGATACAATACATTAGAAAAACATCAATACCTATTGTAACCGTAAACAGTACTGTATTCACATTGTTAAACATCAATCATAATTTAGGCAATAAATTTTCAAACAATAAGTATACCATTGAAATTATTGTTCACGATGGAATATAATGTAAATATATTGTTTGTTCGATAAGCTATATGGTACTTTTTTATACGGGTGGTCGTCTAATTGGGGCTGTCTCGCTGAGCATATTAAAATTTGACCCCGTCGAAAAAAAAAAACTTTTCCTTGTTCGTCACAAAGAGTCCGACATAAATACCTTGTAGATGTTTTTAGTTTCCAATTGTCCTTTATGCAGGCGTTTTCTCAAAGACTCCTCGAAGGTTGCGGCAGATGTCGCGAAATATTGAATAAAACAAACTTTGCCTTTTATGTGCGTTTCTTCGCGACGCTGACTGTTTTGTTTTTGTCAGAAGCAGTATCTCTGGTTAGCGTCGTCATGATCTTGACAGCCAGCGTCTGTGATTTGAAACTTGCAAAACAATATTTTTGAAAAAGAGAACTTTTAAATGAGAGAGTACATTAAGGTGAAGCATACTTTTAATTTAAACAAAATACTTTCTTGAGGATCAATTTCACTTTCATTTCAAAGAGAACTGAACGCTTTTCAAAATGATAGTACAAAGTATTCATTGAAACAATTTTATTTTTTTCTGTGTATGTACTGCCAAAACCCAATTTTCAAACTACCACTTTGGCAGATTTTATTATTTTATAGGCAGAGTTTTTGTTGATCATTATAAGTGTGATTTAGCCGTAAGCCCCTTTGATATTAAGATAATTGTAGAAACATATGTAAGATCAAAAAAAAAAATTCAATGTTATATTGCGCTTTTTGCACTTTATAAGAGTTCTGCGAGATTTTTTTTCTCACAGTTATCTTTTTCTCACACTCAATACACTCAAAAAAGTTTGATTTTCCGTGTATAATATTTGTGTGTGAGTGCTCAATCTGAAAACAGACGTCAAATCATGGCGGGATTCGCTTTAGTGTACACGCTTACATGTGACTCACAAGTAATGGGTTATAATTGGGTAAATTTAAGTAACAAAAATCGATCAACCCGAAATGAGAGTGAGTGTGAGAAAAACAAGCGGGCAAATCACAATCTACACATAACTCTTCAAATTGGTGAAATCGGCAATAGTAGAACATTCTCTGTTAATGCCATAATTACTCAGCTATTGAATATCATCGCCCAGGTAACAAAATATTCGACAAAAAACTTCATAGCATTTTATAATAGACTTGATTGAAATTCATCACATAATGTAAAAGGCACTAAGAAATCATTAAATGTTATTAACAATCCGGATTTTTTTTTGAGCATAATGATTTCGCTATCAAATTATATTAATTAGTTACGTCATGATATACCCAATGAGAAAAAACATTTTCATTTTGAATTTGTTTTGAGTGAAAAGAAAAATTTAACGACTTTTTCCGAATGCTGCCATAGTGCTAAATGATGTTTTCATTTCTTAATTTATTCATTATCAATTAATAGCTATTGGGATTTTAGTGAAAACAGGAGAGCCAAATTTCATGGAAATCTGCATTATACATATGTATGAAAGCAGTATCTTTCACTAGCAACTAAAACCTGTGCTTTTGATGCGCACATCTTGAACGGTCTGAATATGTGTAGATAATAATTCGCAAGTTGCTTTATTCAGATTCTGTCAAAGTTGGTCTGACTTGAATTGAAAATACTTTCAGAATGACAATGGATTTTCAAAGCGGTGAACTATGATTGATGTTGAAAAAAATCATGCCCCATGTCGTGTCCCATGGAAACCACATTCGCCTAGAAACGATTTGATTGTTATTATGCAGAACCTGATGGCAGATGAAAAAACATTAACGAGTAGATTATCGCTGCTCGTTGACGTTAAATCAACGCATCCCGATAACGTTAACGTTATAATCCAAGTAACTCAACGCAACGACGTTGACGTTGAACCAAGAGAAAATCAACGTCAACGGCGTTAATCGTTGATTAACGTTAACAACCCTGGTCAGAAGGAACGTTTTTATTCAGCGATGCGCAGTATTTTTACTTTGTAACAGAACAAAATAGCCAATTTATGTGTTAAGCACTTTATTTATCTGGAAATCTGATGCGAAGTTTGAAAATAACAAAACGCAAGGCAAATCATGTTGACCTATTGTAGAATAAATAGATTATTTGCACTGTGATAAGAAAAATATCGCATAGTTATAGCCATTGCTCTTCTTCATGCGGGAGATAATTTTCAGAATGTAAAATACACATTTGGTATATAACTGTGCCATACTTTTTGAAAACGAAATCAAACTGAATCTGATTCAGATTCATATGATATATGAATGGCGAAGTTATATTTCACTAGACAGCCATATAAAAACAATTAAAATAGCTTTATCGAAAATGTTATTCAAATATGTCCCACTTGCCCCATGTATGTTAAAATTCAAGGGCAAATGAAAATGGCAGAATTTGGCTTTAATTAAAAAATTTAAGTCGTTTTCGATGTCACACAATTATTTAGTTGCTCAAAATATTCACTTTCCACATCAATCATAAATTTAGAAACGACTATTTAGTTGGAAATCCATTGAATTAAAATAAAAGTAGTAGATTTTCCCGGTAGTCTAAAGTCATGATCAAGCAATAGCATTAGTATGGTGCCTCAAATGGTTTTGATTCCAAATATTTTTGTGTCGGGTGAATTCGTTTATAGTTCTGCTCCATCTTTCTAGAACATTGTTGCCATTAAAAACGTTCATCGATTCATCTGAAGTCATAGTACCCACTTACCCCGTATTTTCACTTGCCCCGGGGTACCTTACTTGAAATTTGCGGAACAAGACATTTGTTAAGCTATGCTGCTGATCAATACCGTGTTTTCCAAGCCGCAAAAACTTAGAACTTACGTGATACTTGTTGGAAATTGACAAGCGCACTTTATGCACTCACTTGGCACGAAAAAAATCATATCTAGCATAAGTTCTATGGCAAAGCATAATGTAGACGACACACTAGCTGGCTTCGAGGTTGCCAGTGCCCACATCAATGGCAAAAGCGTAAGGATTCAACAAAAAACTCGATTGGGTGTACCGATGATGTTCAACTCGTTAATTTCTAAATATAGGTGATTTAAAAATTTCCCAAATTAAACGGAATGATGTAATATTAATCTAGTATTTTAATTTCATCGGAGGGGCGTTTGGAAAAAAAACTGAAACCAGAAACTCTCTTGAATTGTATTAAAACAACAACTGCTTATTTTAGCCCGATGGGGTGCTCAAATTACTCCATTAGCTTTTAGTTTGGTAAAAAAATCGATATTTTTAAACAGTATAAAATGAATATAAAATGTAATGTTACTCTACCGTAATCAAGGATAAATGAATTCTTAAACATTGGATTTGAAATTCCATTGGAAGCAGCATAAATGTATATTAATTAAAATCAGGTTCAATATATTTTTCTAAATTGATAAATGGAATTTATGTTTGCGTGTTTCTCAGATAATGCAATTTTGTCAGTATGTTGTTCTGCCAAACAAAAGTTTTGGCCATATCAGCATACGATATTCACTGTCGTACGATTTTTTCTTTCGACCAAATGACCTTCTTGTCAAAATGGCTTATTCGTTTAACAACCATGTGCTGGGTGATGTATTTTTTACTAAATATGGGCCCCAAAGACAACAGTCTAAAGATCCTATACTGGTAAGTAAACCACATATCGTATAAAAAACAGCATATAAAGTCGCATTTGCGTCCAAGAGAAATTCAAATCACACATCAAACTTTGTCAGATTATTGTCAAAAATTGTTGTATTAAAGGCATCGTATACAATCATTTTGATCGTAATGGAAATCAATCGAAATTGTGTGAATAAAAACTCGTAATAACTTATATTCCTTGCAATATCCAACATCGGTGCGAATGAATGTCTATGTGAATCGTAATACAATCAAAAACACTTCAGTCCAAATGGCTAGTAGAAGTTTCAAGCAGTTGTAAAGAAATTCACTTCAGGATGTGCAGTAAGGTGCGGTGGTAGAGTATGCGCCTGCAGTGGCCACAGTCCAAAGATGGCATGTTCGAGACTTGGTGCTGGTAAGATTTTGTTTTAAATTTTAATGTTTAATCGTAATACTGTTCATATGATGTCGGAAAAAACAATGATGTAAAACTCTTATGTACCTATATCGCCTCCACTTTGGTACGTAAATAGCTAATCTGTGCATTATGCACGATTAAGTTGATTCTTATATAATAGCCTATATCGAGAGTTATGGGTACTAAAATGTTGACTGGGTAACTGAGGATATCATACAGCAATTGTACGCTTAAATTGATATGAAACTATTTCCGTTGTCCTTGTACAAAACAATATCACAAGTCAGTGGCTGAACCTCGAGCATATTATGAAAATAAGACAAAAGCCGATTTTCCATTAGCTTACTTTTGTACCAAATGTTATTGGTGGAAAATATGGGCAAATCTTAATTCACTTTTCGTATGGAAATTAGATCTCATCGCCACGCCAGTGCCCTTTCCGATAATTTTGGATTCCGGGGCAACAAGACACATGGCGCATGACATCATGCGGTTCAATTGGCTCTGGGATGCTCCCGAGCTGCTGATTGGTACGGCCAACGATGGGACTGAGATGGGTTACAACAAAATGGAAAATCTCCAGTTGAGTCAAGGACAAAAATAACATTGCTTTAGCAACAGGAAGGAGAGTAAATGGACTCTATTACCTGAATCATTTTCCGGATAGTGAAAGCGAATGTTTGAGTAAGATTGTCGAAAAGCATGAATTGTGACACCGAAGGTTGGGACACCTGAATGAGGCTAGTTTGTCTAAAATGACAAAATCAGAGGTTGGACATTGAACCATCAAACATGAAGCGAGAACCATTTGTGTGCAAGCCGAATTGGAACGAATTGGAAGCCGGACAGATTGCCATTTGACAAATCGTTTAGGGTTAAGTCCACTAAGCCGCTGGAACTAATTCATTCCGATGCGGGTGTGCGTATGGTTTAAAAGGACTAATACAACCATCAGATGTATGGATTATTTCTCCCAGTAAGGCAATACATTTCATAAGATATGTTATACCTTATTGGGAAAATGCCTACAATCAGCAAGTGGAAGTCACTCAAATTCATAGTGATATGACACACTGACAAGGCACAAACATTAAAACGGGGCTGCCACAATAGATCAACCAACTGGTCGCAGTGGAAAATGTACCCAACAAGGAAAAAAAATGTTTTAAAATACCTACGATGGGCACGAGTATACTTCGTGACAATTGTAGACGATTACAGTCATTTTGTGATTGTTTATCTGTTAACAAACAAAAGTGAAGTGTTATAAAAATTAAGATGTTGAGAGATTGAGTGAAAATAGCTTGTGAAGGAAAATAAATTGAAGTATGCCGGAAAAGCAATCGATGTGACTGAAATACGTGCTACACCTCGTTAATTTAAATCAAATAAAAGCTTTTCAAAACGATGTTTAGCAAGAATAGCTAATTTTCAAGCAGATGTGAAAGATGTGTGTGTTTTGCAGTATTACACGGCCCACAAAATTCAGAAAAAGTTGCTTCCTGTCATAAATATCATATAAATAATGCAGTCGTACGCATGTTAGGCCGGGAATGGGATAAGAAACCCTATATTGTTTTATATGTTGACAATAATCTGGATTTTGGACGAAAGGATTGTAGATGTAAATTGGGGCAAGAGTGAGCAATTTCCTTGGCATAGAAATCCAACGTGATATAAATTGCTTGACCTTGACCGTTTCGCAGAAGACCTAAGGACTGTTCAATCAAGTATGATTTCTGGAAAGACATAAAATAGTTTATATCCAACAAAATGGAGCCTATGGTCAGAGCTTCTCGAATTTCGAGTAAACATAAGTTTCCCAACAAAACTTTTATAAGCAAAATTAACCGTTTTTTATAACAAATTGTAAAGTTAATAAAATCATCAAGAAAATCGGACAGAAACACACTGTCAATGATTTGTCGATATACGTAATATACGAAAACGTAATATAAACGGTTGGAGTTGTTGAAAATCCAATAAATTGAGATTATTATGAATATCGCAATTTTCTGAATTAGAATTGTTTCGTTGATAATTGGATTTCATTTTTAGAAGGTCGGATTATATATTCAACGAAAACAGATTTCTAAATAGATTGATAGCTTAAAACCCTGATACATTGATTACGGAATAATGAGACGTATGAAGTAAGTGTAGTTTCTTAAAAAAAATATTCTGTAATCAATGTATTTCTGAATTCATAATTAGCCGTAGTGAGACGTCATTGTTAATTGACAACGAAATGTCATACATGACAAACTCATACACAACAAAACGTAGCCTCTGTAAGTCAAACACAACGTTAAGCCTAAAATTAACTAAGAAATTTCAATGTAACCAATGTTAAAAAATTTCCTAAAAATCATAGAAATCCCTGAAAAAGGTGAAATATACACCGAAACGTCGGAAAATAGACGCAACAACGTTTTAACTGCTTTATAAGACTGAAAGACCCGATAATAGTCAAACAAAATTGAACTTTTAAAAATATTTCAAAGCCAAAGACATTACAAATCCATAATCAACAAAAAGGAAACAAACGAAATACAGTTGTCGTTCGATAACTGCAACGCATTCTAGACGTTAAACGACGTCAGATGCAATAAAAGTGCATCTAAATGTGTAGCACAATGCAGCTAACATTGAGTTTGACATCAGTTTGAAGTTTGGCGGTGCGATAACTGCAAAACTGTTGCAACTATCGAATTGCAGTTAAATGACTTGCAGTTATCGAACGTTTACTGTACTCTGAATTATTGCGGAATCACCTCTTAGTGCGCCAGTTCAAAGTTGTTTGGAATAATTGAACAGAAGTCACTCAACTGTCTAAAACGAGTTTAGTACTAGTTTAGTTTAGTACTAACAATAATTTTACCCGAAACGATCAGTTTCATCGAATTTGTTACAATTCATTTCCAACTATTTATGTAGCATGGTGCTGCGTAGATGGCTCTGAAGGCGGCATCCGATCATTGGACCACGAAATTCTTCTTGCTAAACTTGAGAAGCTCGCGCGGTGTTTCATTAAGCTCTATGCTTTGGTTCCGATCGCGATCCTACCTGGTGAACAGTTTGTTTCGAGTCAAGACAGGCTCGTCGGAGTCGGAAGTATTCTATTCAATAACTTGGGATTTCCGCAAGACAGTAATCTTGGTCCACTGCCTTTCTCGATTTTTATAAACGATGTTTCGCTGTTGCTACCTACCGATGGCCGCATATTTCACACAGATGATATGAGAATTAAAAAAAAAATACGACGCAAATCCCGTTTTCATCAGACTCGTCATGGAATGCGGGACGTTTTCCGGGACGCCTAACAATGCGGAACACATAGGCTGAATCCAGGACTGGCTCGCATTATCCGGGACGTCTGATCACTTTACCCTATCGTCCACAGAAGCGAAACTCATATCTCTTTGTGGAGCAGCAAAGGAATTATTTATTGAGTGAGATTGGAATCCAAGTGACTCGATTCACAATAAATGAGGACAACATACCTAGTATAGAAATTGCGGAAGAACTTGGAGGCCACCAATAGACGAATCCAAGTAAAAATAAGAAGAAGACACACGACGGTGTTAACTTTGACAGATCCTACAGCACAGCATAGGAAGATCATTTTAAAATGCTTATAATAAATTCTAGACAAAATGTAATTAAAATCTGATTGATGTATGGTACGGAAAAAGTTCCTAGCTGTATGATAGATACATTTTTAGAAAATATTCAAAAATTTGAGATAAGGTTCTAAATATGTAATTTAGAACTTTTTCCGTATCGTACATCAATCAGATTTTAATTACAATTTGTCTAGAATTTATTATAAGCATTTTAAAATGATCTTCCTATGCTGTGCTGTAGGATCTGTCAAAGTTAACACCGTCGTGTGTCTTCTTCTTATTTTTACTTGGATTCGTCTATAGACAAAACACATAGACATCAAAAACATGTTCAATAGGGAACTAATACGCAATAATAAGATTGAATTGAAATACATAAGCAGCGAGATGCAGAAGGCGGATATGTTTACTAAAGCTCTATCACGTTCTAAGCTAAAATAATTTATTGATCTAATTCATATGAAAATTGAGGGGAACTGTTCAAAGTGCAATTTTCCGTAACAGCAGTGATGCATCTACGGCGATCTTTCAGGTTTTGTTCGAAATAACATTCTCGGTAACTATAATTTCAATAATACATTTACCAGAAATCCTGAGATATTCATTTTCGTTATGATAATTCGCTCCAGGTGCGATATCTCTTATTTTTGTTTTGATACGTCACTTGCTTTTAACATCATTCACTGTTATTGCACTCAAACAAACACCATAAACTCATCTGTTTCACATTTGCTCGGAACACGACAATAACAAAGTCCACTCGAAGTGTATGTCATCTACTAAAAAATCAACAATATCATCATCAACGTGATGATCAAGTTCTAAAAATATCGTATAGAATATGCTGCTGGTTGTCATCGGTGGAAATCTTTCTTCTCCCAAAAATTGCTACCCTCCACAATGCAGCGCACGGGAAGCAACAAGCGAACGAATACCTTCACACAGATATTTTTTTCTAGAGCAATGTCAGACTTATGTATAGGTATGATGTATATGTTGTGGGTGGATTATTGCAAGGCATTTGACCAACAAGTGCAACTGGGGGCGAGCAATTGTTGATGGCAGTTTGGCGATTTGGTTACTCACCTAAAATAAAGCTAAACGGAACGAAAAACCGAAACAATTTCGGATCAAACGGCGACGCACTTCCCCAGTATGCTATTTTTTTAATTATTGCAACACAGTCACACGGAAAGTAGACACACGATGATGGAATCAGAACCGCACATTTTACCCGACTGGCTCGCCGTCGGACTGGTTGTACTAAAAGTTCGGAAACGCTGAGAATGTGCGATAGATGGACGGATGACATTAAGCCTTTGTGTGTTGAGAGGATAGTGTAGAATGCAGGGGATGGAAAAGAATGAACTTGAAAAGTTTAAAATGCTTACATGAGCGTGTTCGTAGTCGATAGAATTGATTCACTTGCCGCCAGTTCATTCTTTGAAGCGTGGGTAAAAATTGAGAATGAATCGCACATGTGGAGGATCGTTGGATGAGTAATGGAAAAGACATACATTGAGTGCAATGAAAACGATTCATAGGAAATTCCGGTCAGACGAATGTTTCATTATAAATGATGAAATTCAAATGACGAAATTATTTGATAAGGAAATGTTCTTAGAGCTCAGGTGTTTGACTTAAATATCTATGATTAGACTAAGATGCGATAAGAGAACGTTCTGAAGTTGGAGTCAATCTGGTTTCACATGGATACTTCGATTGCTTTTATATTGTTGTTTGACAGGTTGAACAGTTATAACAAGAGACTTACTCTGTACAAACCGCAGGCGAAGCAGTGGTTTTGACGCAATATTTTGAAAATAAATTCATTTTACAAGTATACAAGCTGGACGTACTCTGCCTTACTAGGGATTGGTTGTCGATTTTGTGGTTTCAATGACGAACTTTTAAGGGCACTCCCCACGGACTCCAAATTAAAAAGCACTCGCATTTTCAAGGGCACACCACTCGATATGGAAGTAACGCACAACTGTCATTTCTATTAACGCATTTGCCCAAAAGTACACGCGGTGCTCCCCAAAGGAAACGACGCACCGTATTTTTTGCTAGCCGTATACTCGATTCTTATGGGGAGATAACATAGCGGCGTTTCCTAGGGTGCGGTTGTTCCTTTCGAATGTGGAACGCCGCGTGGAATCTTGTGCAAATGCGCTTTTGGAAACATTACAACAGCCACGCGGTGTATCGTATTGACAGCACCCTACAATAAAAATGACAGTTGTGCGTTGCTTCCGTATTTAGTGATGTGCCCTTGAAAACGCGAGTACTTTTTAATTTGGATTCCGTAATGAGTATTCTTAACTAATTGCAGCGTACATCCTGAACTTTGATGATTATTTAAGTGATTTAGGAAAATACTAAAACTAATCTGAGCGAACGTCCTTTGGCTTAAATAGACATAAACCGTCATTTGGTCGAAAATATTGTTCGTTTGGCCGAATAGGTCATTTGAACCAATGAGACATCTCTTACGTACAACGGAAAAATCACTATAATTGGGCTTATAACAAAATGAGACATCTCATTTTTTACTTTTTATTTCTAGCTTCACATAAGACACATTATTCACCTAACACTTTTTGAATTCACTATTGCTTGATCTACTTTTTAGGCCAAATGACCTGATTGCCCAACGGAGTATTGCGCTTTGCCCTAGTCGAGACAAGTGAAATTTTCCATAGGTTGCATATGTTTGTGCTTTGTGCAGTCGAAAAGTAAATCAATTGATACGCAATTGATCGTGTTCCTGCTCGGTATGCAGGTTCTACTTTGTGCGGCCGAACCATATTTAGTTCAAATCGTTGTTTAAAAAACCCTGATAAATCCACCTAGCGGTGTTGGTGCCTTTCTTGTACTAAAAAAATATGAGTGAGTGTTTTTTAGCGTGTTTTGCGCATAGAAAATAGTATTTTGGCCATAACTTCTGATCCTATAGTCCAGAGTGGCCAATTTTCAATAGCAAACAATGGGACAGGATTCTTAGTCGAATGGAACTTGTTGCGAGTAATTCGGCAAATGCTAAGTTTCAAAAAGTGTGTCTACAAAATTATGTACACATACACACATACACACACACACATACATACATACACACAAACAGACATCGCCTCAATTCGTCGAGCTGAGTCGATGGGTATATAACACTATGGGTCTCCGAGCCTTCTATCAAACGTTTGGTTTTGGAGTGATCATATAGCCTTCACGTATACTTAGTATACGAGAAAGGCAAAAATTGCACGGTCGCATCGCTTATTAGAGTTAATCCAGATCCAACGATGCCCACCGACTAACTGCTAATCCTTCCTGTGGTTTTTGTGGAGACGCAGAGATAGAAACGGTCTTAAAATAACAAAAACCACCTGCTTATATTCCTCCCCTCTTCTTAAATGACTACAAGGCCGTGGCAGGCGCCGTTGTTTATCATTTGAACATTTGAGTCACAGAAACTTATACACTGAGAAGATGCTGTGTCATTAGGCCTAATGTCATCAGGCCGAACGCCATTAGGCTGAATGATCATTGGGCCGAATGGGCATTAGGCCGAATGAGAACTGGAGAATGAGAAGTTAGTAGTGCGAAGTGAGGAAGCAATAGAATGGTAGAAGAAAGTAGAAAAAAGGAGGAAGAAGGAAGAAAGAAGAAAGAAGAACGAAGAAGAACGCAAGAAGAAGAGAAAAAGAAGAGGGAAAAAATAAGGAAAAAAAACGGGAATAAGCAAGAAGGAAGAAGAAAGAAGGTAGAAGAGAGAGGGAAAAAGAAAGACGAAATAAAGAAAAAGGAATAAGAAAGAATGAAAAAAGAAGAAGGAAGAAGGAAAAAGGAAGAATGAAGAAGAAAGAAGGAAGGAAGAAGAAGGAAGAAGGACGAAGGAAGAAGAAGAAAAGAGAAAGGAAGAACGAAGAGGGAAGAAAAAGTAGGAAGAAAGAAGAAGGAATAAGGAAAAAGGAAGAACGAAGAAGGAAGAAAGAAAAAGAAAGAATGAAGAACGATGAAGAAAGCAAGAAGAAGAGAGAAGGAAGACGGGGAAAGAAGGAAAAAACGCAAGAAGGAATAAGAAAGAAGGCAGAAGGAAGAGGGAAGAAAGAAGAAGGAAGAACGAAGAAGCAAGAAAGAACAAAGAAAAAGGGAGAACAAAGAAGCAAGAAGAGAGAAGAAAGAAGAAAGAAGGAAGAAGGAAGAATGAAGAAGGAGAATGGAAGAAAAAAGAAGGAAGAAGGAAGAAGAATAAGGGAAGAAGGAAAAAGAGAAAGAAGAAGAAAAAAAAAAAGGAAAAAGAAGGAAAAGGAAGAAAAAGAAAAAAAGGTAAAAGTAGGAATAAAGAAGAAAGAAAGAAAAAGGGAGAAAAAAGAGTAAAAAAAAGAAGAAAAAAAAAGCAACAAGTAAGGGAGAAAAAGAAAAAAAGGTTAAAGAAGGAAGAAGGAAAGAAGAAGGGAGATAGAAGAGTAAAAAAAGAAGAGAGTAGAAAAAATAAGGGTGGGGAAAATAAGAAAAAAAGAAGAAAGTGGAAGAAGGAAGAAGAAAGATGGAAGAGGAAGAAGGAAGAGGAATAAGGAAGAAGGAAGAGGAATAAGAAAGAAGAAGAATGAAGGAAGAATGAAGGAAGAATGAAGGAAGAAGAATGCAGAAAGAAGAAGGAAGAAGGGAGAACAAATAAGTAACAAAGAAGAAGGAAGAAGAAAAAAGGAAGAGCGAAAAAGAAAAAAAGGAAGAAGAAGGAAAAGGAAGACAGATTGAATAAGGAAGGTGAAGAAAGAACTTCTGATAATTTAATTTTTGCTTCTTTTGCTAATTCGGCCTAATGGCCACTCGGCCTAATGACCTTCGGCCAAATGATTCTGGTCAATCACGGAATAGCAATTATAGATATATCACAGAGAAACAGACGTCTCACTTAGAACAAAATGCAATCAAAATCATCGTCACGGAAGCATCATCGCCCAGTGCTAAATGCAGTGTGTGTGGTCAAACGGCAACCAGATGGCGGTAGTGTGCAAACGTCAAACACAAGCAAATCCGATGGAAGCGCCATCGGTGACCGATTGACCACCTACAGAAATTTGAATCCACCGTTAAAAAGGTGAACGATGGAACATGTGTTGAGTGAGACGTCTGTTTCTCTGTGGATATATGTAGTCAGTCAGATCCAAGCTAAAGCTAAGCTAAAGCTAAGCTAAAGCTAAGCTAAAGCTAAGCTAAAGCTAAGCTAAAGCTAAGCTAAAGCTAAGCTAAAGCTAAGCTAAAGCTAAGCTAAAGCTAAGCTAAAGCTAAGCTAAAGCTGAGCTAAACTGAGCTAAAGCTAAGCTAAAAGCTAAGCTAAAACTAGCTAAGCTAAGCTAAAAGCTAAGCTAACAGGAACAGTAGCTAGCTAAAGCTAAGAAAGCTAAGAAGCTGGGCTAAAGCTAACTAAAAGTAAGCTAAAAACTAAGCTAGACAGGGGTGAGAACAGCTGGGGTAGGCTGGGCTGGCTGGGGTAACAGGGCTGGAGTGAGGAACAGGAGGCTGGGGTGGAGGCTGAGGTGGGGTGGGGTGGTGGAGGAACAGACTGGGGCTGAACGAACAGGCAGGCTGGGGTGGGAGTGGAACAGGGGTGGGAACAGGGTGGGGCAGAACAGGAACAGACAGGTGGTGGAGTGGAGACAGGTGGGAACTGGGGGGTGGGTGGGGCTGGGTGAACAGGGCTGGGAACAGGTGGGGTGGTGGGAACAGGAACTGGGGCTGGTGAGACTGGGAACAGGAACAGGGGGTGGGTGGGAACTGGAGACAGGAACTGGGAACAGGGTGGGGCTGGGGTTTGAACAGGGAACAGGACAGGTGGAACAGGTGGGGAACAGGAACAGGAGTGGGTGGGAACAGGAACAGGAGTGGGGTGGGCTGGGAACAGGAACAGGAACTGGGGGAACAGGGAGGTGGGGGCTGAACAGGGCTGAGACAGGGTGGGAACAGACAGGAACAGGTGGGGAACAGGTGGGGAGTGGGCTGGTGGTGGGAGTGGGTGGGAACAGTGGGTGGGAACAGGGGGTGGAACTGGGGAACAGGAACAGTGGCTGGTGGGGCTGGAACAGGAACAGGAACAGGGGTGGGGTGGGGCTGAACAGGTAAGCAGGCTAAAAGCTAAGCTAAAGCTAAGCTAAAACTGGGGCTAAGCTAAGCTAACAGGGCTAGCTAAAAGCTAAGCTAAAGCTAAGCTAACAGGAACAAGCTAAGAACAGAACAGCTAAAGCTAGCTAAAGCTAAAACAGAAGCTAGCTAAAAAGCTAAGCTAAAAGCTAACAGGTAAGCTAAGCTAAGCTAGGGGCTAAAGCTGAACAGGGCTGGAACAGCTAAAGCTAAGCTACAAACAGGGCTAAAGCTAGCTAAAGCTAGCTAAAAGCTAAGCTTCAAAAGCTAAGCTAGCTAAGCTAAAGCTAGCTAAAGCTAAGCTAAAAGCTAAGCTAAAGCTACTAAAGCTAAGCAAACTAAGCTAAGCTAAAGCTAAGCTAAAGCTAAGCTAAAGCTAAGCTGGCTAAGCTAACTAAGCTAAGCTGGCTAGCTAGCTAAAAGCTAGCTAAAAGCTAAGCTAAGCTAAAGCTATACTAAAGCTAAGCTAAAGCTAAGATAGAAGAAGGCTGAAGCTAAGCTAACCTGAAGCTAAAGCGAAAAACCTGATTACCCAACATTTTCGGCCGTATGACATCCCTATAGGACAAATGACATTTTTGGCCAAATGGCGCTTTCTGCCAGGCGAACATTTACGTCAAACGACTTCATGTCCTGGCTGGAGGCCCTACTTAGCCTGCGGAAAGATGCGCGGCTACAAAGCAAGACCATGCTGAGGGTGGCTTGGTTAGATTCCCGGTTACGGTCTAGACAATTTTCGGATTGGAAATTGTCTCGACTTCCCTGGGCATAAAAGTATCATCGTGATAGTAGTCTCATGATATACGAATGCGGAAATGGTAACTTGGCTTAGAAACCTCGCAGTTAATAACTGTGGAAGTGCTTAAAGAACACTAAGAAGCAAAGCGGTAATGTCCCAGTGGGGGATGTAATGCCAATGAAGAAAAAGAAGACTTCATGACCTTTCCGGCCGTGTGTCATTTTCACCCATATGAGGTTTTCAGCAAATGGAATTCGGTTGAATGACTTTCGGCCTAATGTGATATTCGGCCAAGTGGAATTCCGCCAAATAACAAAATAACAAAATAACGAAAATTAACAAATTGATGTTTAATTGGCAAAAAAATCCACGTTTTTTTTTAGATTGCTAGAAAAAATACTTATTTTTGCCGAGGTCTAGTGACTACCGCTTCTGCCTTATAAGCAGGACGTAGGATCGTAGCGTCAATTCCAGGCTCGTCATTTTCCTATATGGTATTTCTATCTTAGTTCTAAGCATCTTTCTTAAATAGGTTTCCAGGCCGGTAAATAGGTTTCCAGGCCGTGGTCAGGAAAGTTCCAAATCTATAGCTATGGTAACGTAAGTTTTTTTTCTGTTTATTTGCAAGAACAACATGATTAAACAAATTAAAAATAAGTTAATTTATAGCCATTCCTGACATTCTTCGGGGAACACATGTTGGGTTAAACCCAAAACACGCCATCCAGAAAGGTGTGAAGTATTCTATTTCTCGTTAGAATCTTCATCTGATTCCGACTCTAATTAGGTGCCGCACTGTTTTGTGTGTTGCATAATCGCGTGTTGCCGCGTTGCGACGGCTGGCTATCAAGCGCGAAATAGATACAGCAAACACGAAAATATTAAATTACCATCGCCGTCCGGCCGAGCCGTCGGGACTCGGGAGCAGGGGAACAATTCGAGAAGCACATTCCTACTGAACCATTCCGGCGCAGAACATCCGACAGTGCGAATTAAATTGGCCAATGTCTGAAAATAAAGCAATTGCTGCGTGCACATAACGGCGCGGCGGTCTGCATTGCTAAAGCAACGACCGACACATGCAGGCGTAAATTAGTTCAAAATATGATCAAAAGTCAAAATGTTAGAACGATAAAAATAGGGTAACAATTGAGAATCACGAAAGTATGAAACAATTTTTCTTCTGGATTAAATTACCTAGTGCTCCACTGTGCAACCGACAAGACAGATAATAATGGCCAAGACAAACAATCCGCGAAGCTAATAAATCCCATGTAATAATAGCCCCGAGTGTTGGGGATTGGCAAGCGGGCGATACGTCCCGGGGCGATTCTTAGGCATTCAGGACGTTGCCTACGTGCCGAAATTGAGGCGACCTCCCTCGTGTTTTCCCGGGGGGACAATTTCCCCGATACGGTACTGGTCCGCTTTGGCATGAAGTGTGCGCCGATGTAATTTGCTGCCGTACTTTTGGTGTCATAACAACTGCCAATCTTTATGAGGAAGAAGCTTATTAATGTTCCGGAGTGAGTAGAATTTTATTATTCCGTAACTAGAGATTTGTTCCGTGTTCAAGTTATAAAATCAAATTAGTAAGCGTAATGAATTTAGATGGCAGTTATGTTCCACGGCAGTAGCAGTTATGAACACAGTTCATGAGGAATTCAACATTTTAATGCAAATGCTTGTAAATTCTTACAGGCTGAACAAAACAAAATGGAAGAATATACACTCTAACAACAATAAAAAAGGGGAGATGTACCAACACGTTATATTGATTTCTACTCCCAAAAAGACTTAAAAATTGATTAATTGTGCGTATTCAATTTTGTCGTACGTAAAAAGTGACGTCTACGCCAAATTACAACATTCAATCGTCTAAGAAGAGTTTAGTAATTTCCATTTAATTCCAATACGTTTTGTTATCTTTGCAGATACGTATTTCGACCTCAACTGTGAGGCCGTCTTCAGTGTCTCGCACTTGACGCGACTTTCGACTAGAGTCGAGTCAAGTACGAGACACTGAAGCCTCACAGTTGAGGTCGAAATACGTATCTGCAAAGATAACACAACGTAGTGAAATTAAATGGAAAGTACTAAATTCGTCTTAGACGGTTGAATACATTCCACTAAAAAGAGCTTACAATATTTTTTTCTACAACACTCAAGTTATCCATTTTTCTGTTAAATAGACAATGAGTACTACTCGTTTAACACCATTTTTGAAAAATGGCGTATTCGTCACCTTTTTCAGATTACATAAAAAAGACTTAGAGTCAGTACTCTTCATGGAAATCGTTTCCGCACGCGATGGTATATGAGCAAATCGGACCACCTTTCTCTGAAGAAAGATAAGTTTCCACGCTGATACTTTTTCCTTCTTCAAATGGATGCTTGGCAGAAGGAAGGTCGTTCGATCTATATCGTCACAAAATTTCCCTCCGTTCGCTTTAAAAAAAATCCACTTCTATAAAAAAAATCTTTGTGCTTGCCGTATCCTAATGGAGCTTTAAAATCTATATTTTCGCTTTCAATATTTTACATATCACAAAAATGTAGGTCCAAAGTTCAGAAGATGATATTAGTAAAAATAATACACTCACTCAGCTCATTGATAAAAGTTATTGGAGGTAACCATTTTCCTTCAGAAGAGTTTGAACCAAGACTCTCAGTACACTAACTAAAACTTTCCCCGAGCAGCACAAGTCAGACTAAAATGGTTGCAGCAACTTGATAGTGACCAAATCTAGTCGCATATCCGTTGCAGTAATCTATGTGGGACATGTGTGCTACTTGGGTTCTCTAACTAACCTTCGACGGGATTCCGTTGACTGTCACATGTTTTGCTGGTACTTATAAGAGTATAAGTCCATATTCCCTACACCGGTCAAATGATCCAGCATACGTGACCTATTTTCTGAATCAACTCATCTTTTTTAACTCATCTCCAAATATTGAACACTTCCAAATCTGACACACTCGATCCCTGGACAGCTTTTCGCTCGCGAATTTGTTTTCGCATTTTGTATTGTCCGAAAAGGTTGGCTGACAATGCATACCCGGTGCAACAAAACTGGCTCACTGCCAGTCAATACGATCACCAGCACTCCGAAAGTGGTTACGCAAAAACAGTGCAGTGAAAGGATTGACAATTTTTCCATGGAACATTCCTCTCGAACAAATGTTAAAGTACTGGTGGCAAAAATTCGAAGACAGTATTTAGTGAAATTAGTTTTATATATTACAAGCATGGAACAAGCAACTTTACAACTTGAACGATTAACCATTTGGAAAATTGATTGAAGTTAAAGGGCACTTTTATCATCCCATCCAGCTTTATATCTACTTAATCCTGAACCACACCACTTCTCCAGTGTCTTTTCAACCCTTAAGTATCAGCTTGTGTTCCTAACTTGTGAATGGTAGAGTAGAGTAGTAGAACAATGCCATCAGTCAAATCGAAGTACCTACCTGGATACCTGGTTGGCTACAGCGTCGATACACATATGCCTGGCGTATTGTAGAGCTCCATAATCGTCGGTCTTAGGCGATGTTCCTCCAGTTTCCCCGAACGTTTAGGGTCCCGAGATCCGATTCCACCGCGTGCAGTCAGCGTGTTCGTGGTCTTCCATGAAGTCACCGGTCTCCATCTAGTTCTCTGTTGAATATTGTTTTCGCTATTCTTTCTTCCGACATTCGCACTAAGTGACCAGCCCACTGAAGTTTGCCGTATTCTATACGAATCACAATATTCTCTTCTTTGTATACTTGATACAGCTCATGATACATGCGTCTGCGCCACACACCATTTTCTAGTTTCCCTCCGAATATTGTACGCAGCTCTTTTCGCTCGAAAACCCCAAAAGCTCTCCGGTTCGCCTCTTTTGATGTCCATGCTTCATGTCCATAAAGGGCCACTGGTAGAATCAGAGTTTTGTATAGAGTAAAATTCGTTTCCATAATCCGCAGCAGAAATATGTCTTTTTACTTCACGGGAAACGTCATTATCACATGTCACAAGCGTTCCAAGGTAAACAAATTCTTCAACAACTTCAAACACATCCCCATCAAGCACTACCTCAGCACCAACACACCACTAGGTCTTCCTCTATCTCTACCTGCCACCATGTACTGTGTCTTGGTAGAGTTAATGGTTAAGCCTATCCTCGCCGTCTCCCTCTTCAGTGGGACAAAAGCCGCCACTATAGGGTGTTCAATAAGTTCGAATACACTTTCAAAAAATGTTTAAAAATTGTAATTAATTTATTTCTTTTCCCGGTTACATTTCATTGAAAGTATTGTTTTTAAGGAACGTTTGTAACATTTCTTCTGGAATGACCTTTATTTTGTACTTCTTCACGAGCTTCAAACGTTTCTGAAAACCATCGCAAGCGGCACGCACGGTCTGCATGGGCATTTCGTTCCAGATTTTGAGAATTACGTCTTGAACTGGTCCAAGTTACTGACCTTGTATTCGTACACCTTTAACATAATAAAGGACCAAACAAGAAAGTTAAGAGGGTTCAAATCCGGGAAGCTGGAAGGTCGCAAAGTTTTGTCCAAAAAGTCGATGAAATTGTCCCCATATAAGGCTTAAATCGCATTTTCCGTGTATCGTCCCATTGGAACATGTAGGGCTGATCTCCGTCTTATCACCGGGCCACTGGTGGTATCAATCTTCCCCAAGGTCTCAGTTTTGTAGTACACCGCAATGATTTTGACCTTCAAAAAATGCTGTTTACAATACGCCAATCCACCGCGCGTAATAAACAAACAACAAGTGACAGAATGTCAACACCACACACATCCGTTAGCGTATATATAAAGCTAACGCTGACACCAATACTAACACAGAATATGTACATTGGGCTTACAAACACAATGATCAAACATTTGTATTCGAACTTTTTTTTTTTATTTCTTTATTAAAGAGGCTTGCAGCATTCGAACTTATTGAACACCCTGTACTGCTCTGCGATCGATTCCAATGAGGTCGATGTCGTCCGCAAAGCCTAGCAGCATATGCGACCGTGTGATGATAGTGCCGTTCCTTTGCATGCCAGATCTAATAGCGCCCTCTAATGAAATATTGAACAATAAATTTGAAAGTGCATCACCCTGCTTCAATCCGTCTAAGGTCACAAACGAGGTTGACACTTCGTCTGCAATCCGAAAACTTGATTTCGAGCCATTCAGCGTTGCACGTATCAGTCTAATAAGTTTCGCCGGAAAACCATGTTCGGACATTATCTGCCATAGCTCATTTATTTTCACTGAATCGTACGCTGCTTTGAAATCAATGAACAGATGGTGAGCCTGCAAGTTGTACTCTCGGAATTTATCAAGGATCATCGGCAGACTAAACATCTGATCCGTCGTTGATCGGCCCTCACGAAAACCTGCCTGGTATTCGCCGACGAAGTACTTCTCAATGGGTCTCAGTCTGTTAAACAGGATACGCGACAGGATTTTGTACGCCGAGTTCAGGAGGATGATCGCTCTGTAATTGGTACACTCTAGTCTGTGCCATTTCTTATAGATTGGGCATATGAGGCCATCCAACCAGACGGCAGGCAGTTCTTCATCCTCCCATATTTTCTGGATTAACGTCGCCAGACTTGGGTTGTACGCAATGATGTTTTGGATCATTTAGTGATCCTAGTTCAATCATTTACTAGTTTATTCTTAACTCATTCCAGAGGCTGAGTTTCAAAACCTGCCTAATAGCCCGTTGCGTTGTTTGAATTCCACTATTAACGGAGTTACAGCGTTAGTGGTAGAAACTTAAAATAAATGATTGAAATTTTGTTATCATTCAGTATGCATTGCAACTAGCACTTTAACTCCGTTATCAGAGAAATTCAAACATAGAACTTGTGGGATACCGAAAGTGACCCTGACGGTAAATATAATCTTCAACTGAAGGCTCGGTTATTGATGCTAGGTGAGTGTTCTGCTAATGCTACTAGGAGCACTGCAAGTAACACTCAACCCGCTACAAGCGCACAGCGTTTGGCGTCTCTTGGCCATTCACGAACGGGATTTCGCGAAGCAAGGTTGTATGGCAGTGGAGCGGTTCTTTCCGGCAATAATCGCAGTTTCATAGAACTGTGAAGCCATCGCTCTTCGCTACAACATCAACTGTCACCTGCTGCCAAGCTTCCAGCTGAATGTCATCGATACCATCGGCGCCGCAGTTACCACTTCTGCCGGTAGAATCCTGTTCATCGCAGCGTACAACCAAGAACATTTTTGAACCAGGATTACTAAATGGTGGAAAACGTCCTTGGTGTAGAACGGAGCAAATTATTCCGGTGTGACAGTTTCGTCCTTCCGGCTGCCGACGGAATCCTGGAAGAGGGAACGAGGGCAGCCGCTGGTGGATGGTGCCAGTGGTGCTGGAACTTGAACCGAAGCAGCGGCCGCTGCCAGTCACTTGTGCGGTTGTAATGGTGGGAGGATTGGAAGCGCTCGTCGGAGAGCCGGGATGGCCAGATAATTCACCTCGTTAGTCGCTGGTTCTCAGTCTTACTTTGGTGAGGTCCTTGTGGAAGCCTTCTTCTGGATTTCGAGGAACTCCGTCCGCTTTAGACAGCCCTTCGTACAGGCCCGATGTTTGTCGCCGCAGTTGTTGCACCTGGTATCGGTCACCTCCATCTTTTTGCACTTGTCGAAAGTGTGCGGGCAGATTTTTCAAAGTAGTAGAGCTCTGCTTCAGATGGACAAGATAAAGCCAAGAAAATTATTAGGCTTTTTCAGTGAAATGTATTCACCTGTCATAAGAGTTTAGTTTAGTATTGCCCGTTGCATCAATCTTTAGACTCTGGCGCAATTTCGTTTTGCTTTGAATTTTCAGCGTGCACACTAATACATTCAAACTATCTTTGTAATTGTTTTTTTGTTGTTGTTATTTATCAACATACGTGTTTTGGTTTACTCAAACAAACAGCAAATAGTGTTAATTCACTTGTTTGTGTGACACGGGGAAAATATTCACGCTAATAATTTTAGCGCAGGGGTCTAATAAGGCGCAATCTGCGCAATACTATTCCATTTAATTCCACCACGTTGTTCTTAACTAACTTAGTAAGAGCCTCAGACATTTTGGTATGCATGACAAAAAAGTAACTCTGTACAAACGTGTTCAAAGCGAACTGAACGAAGTGATCAAGTTAAGCAATCTCCAATAAGAAATAAAAAAAAGCCCAACTTAATTCACCGAGTAGTGATACTGCCTTTCTCGCATTTAGTCAAAACACCAACCATATATGGTGAATATGATTCGATGTACCATTTTCTTTATAAATTTTAAACGCAGCGGTCGATCGTTGAAAAATTCAATAGTGATCAACTAGGCTTTGCCCCCTGTCGAATGAAACTTGAGGTTGAGGATTACTATATGAATAGTTGTCTAATGTTTTTCTTAGCTTTTGTGCACACACATACACACAGCGCTGCGAAATGGTGAGTTGACATCTGGGAAGGAGCGACCTACACTCTGGCTCTGGTCCTCACAAGTTCCAATCTCACGCTTCCACGGGTCTTCCGATGACAATCGACCGCCAGCTAAGGGTTTTGTACTTAGCTGGTAGTGTAGCCTGGACATTGTTGTCCTTCTGACATCAGCTAGAGTGAGTGGGTGCGACCAAGGGGACCATCGTCCCTAACCCCTAATTAAGCATATGCGGTATCTCGAAAAAATTCGTTTTAGGGCATTCGAAACGAAATTCCGCGGAATTTCGCGGAATTTTAGTATGGCGAAATCTGATTTTCTGATTTCGTTTCGTATCGAATAATTTCAAAAATTTCGACAGAAAAATCATGCTTTTAACGAAATTAAACGGAATTTCGCGGAATCTCGAAATATATTTTTAATATTTTAAATTTTCATACCTTAAAAAAATTTGGCTGCGCCGCTGAATAAAGCCATTCAAACTCTATTTAAAATTTCATAAGGTACATGGGGCAAGTTGAAATGGTTTTTTCAAAGTTGAACTTTGTAGTGCTTTTAAAAAAAAATCATTATTTGATAAATTTTGAGTTCGTTTGCGGCATTTGCTAGTTCGGGGCAAAGATTATACATAAAAAATTAGCAACCTTACCAAACTTTCTTATAAATAGTTAGTATACTAAAATTATATTTTTATATGCATCGTTTCAACTTCCCCACGTATCGGGGCAAGTTGAAACACTGCGCTATATATTTACAGACATTAACCAATTTTGCCGTATCAAAAACAAAATATATAGTACTCAGTGAAACTCAAGATGCACAAGGTTGGTATGGTGACTGTACTGCCAGGACACTCATAAGAGTCCCATGTAAATGTTGATGTAAACTTCTGATGATTTTGAATATCTTTCAGACGTTAGCTCAAAATTGTCTCCTGTTAAGGAAAAGTGATAAAATAGTAGGCTTTGTTCTAGAATTTTGAAAATCAAATCCTTCTTGTATTGTCCATCTTGATATTTACTCGGATTACTTTTCAGGATGATTAATTATTTGGTTCGCTTGATCAATTCGTTTGTGGCTTCTTCGTAAATTCACATTAATTAACCAGCATATCTCTCACAAACCCCTCGATTGAAGAAATAGGGGACTAGGGACGTGAAAGGTGGAGTTAACAAAATAGTTACATGCTCTGTTTTATTTTTTTGAAATCCAGTGCTCACTACGAGGAAAAGTAGATTAAGAATCTCAAAACAAGACCAATTTCATTTTAAATTGCGAGGGTGACGTTTTGAACCGTTATTTCAACTTGCCCCGCATCACGCATTTCTATTTGCCCCGATGGGTTGAAAATGCGGAGCAATTTCAAACGACAAAAATACGAAAATTTACCGGGTCTTTCATCGATTTTTTATAATCATTATGCTTATTCAACACTAGCAGACCCGACGAACTTCGTTTTGCCTAAAATTGATTTATTTTCTGAATAATTCTTGAGTTATGAAGAAATTTATGTTTCATTTGTATGGGAGCCCCCCTTTCCAAATGAGGGAGGGATCTCGAACCATCTTAGGAACCTTCCCCGGCCCCAAAAACCTCTGCATACAAATTTTAACGCCGATCCGTTCAGTAGTTCAGTAGTCGAAATCTATAAGGTGCAGATAGATAGAAATTCATTTTTATGTATATAGATTGGATGATTACCTACCGTGAAAATTTGATGAAAAAAAAACTCTTACAAACACCATTTTGAGACTTATTTCATTGGCACGCCAAAAACAACTACCATGATATGTGAAGCAACTTTATCCAATGGAAATTTGCAGGAAATCGTTGATTCCAGCGTTAACTTTTGGTTTTTGTTCAGGGAGTCCATTATACGCACGGGGTCCATTACTAGCACTCTCTCTAATATTTAGCAATAAAAGCTAATGTCTGCGTTCTAGTTTGATGGCATAAAATTAGTTTACATTTAATAGCTAAAGCCTTATACATTGTTCTTTGAAACATATTGTATGGAAGGTTCTGTACCAAATTAATTTGGTTACACTGGTGACCACCTCATCACAGCTACCGACTGAATAGTAACAAGGCAGACACGATTGAATTGTCACATCATGTCCTAGCTTTCAGCAAACACGTATGCCTATTTTTTATTGTTAAAACACAGCAAATAGTTTATTGGAAATCAGCAAATAACCGTATTTTGTACGGAAGTCTGTTCTTTATTATGCTGAGCTGCAGAAATAAAAACTGATTGGGTATTTTTAATATTGCGAAAATTGTTTGGATACTCAAAATTACCTTCATCCTATAACTTCAGTAGACCCTCAAGACCCTCAACTTCAGTAGGCTCAAGTTTCCTATATTCTCTTAATTATTCAGATCTGTGATAGTTTTTTTTACATTCTATTTCCAATGGTTTGAATTTCCAGGCTTCACAGATTCATCGTGGAATGGAGAACGTTTTTCGGGGCGCCAGGCAATGTGAGGCAAGTAGCCTGAACCCGGAACTGTCCCGCATAATCCGGGACATTTGTAACCTAATGCCTACAGATAGCGTAATGGTGTTGCTAGAGTAAGAGCAACTCACAGCTATTATTGTTAAGGTCCGACTCCCATCAGCGCACCATAGAATTTTTCTAATCGTTCTCACAAAAAGTGAGTGAGAGGTGAAGTGATTAAACGAAAAAGGTTTTCGTCTAGCAGTCACGATTTTCGTTTATCTTCAAAGGCCGAGAAAAAATGATGGATGAAAAATGTCCCTCACCATAACCAAAAAAAAAGCTCGCTTAATATTTCCATCAGACCTCAGTAAAAATTTAGAAAAAGTCGAGTTTACACACTTAGTTTTTATTTCTGCAGCTCGGTAAAAATCCGCATAGCCGTGCGCCAGCAAAATAAATAACTGATATTCCGGCAAAAATGATGTTTGTTAGCTGATTTTCGGCAAATTATTTGCTGATTTCCAGCAATTTTGACAGACATCTCGGTGAATATCGGTGAAAGTTGACCAGACCATTTTGCTGAGATCCCGGTAAAAAAAATAACTGTATACTACTGCAACCAACAGCTGTCTCACAGATTCAATAAATCTTCATGAATTTGGTTGTAAATTTACCTGGAGACTTTATTCAACGATTGAAATGGAAGGGTGGCACTTTGAATCTGTAATACTTTTCAAAATGATGAACAGATCCAATAAATGTGAAATCTGTTGATTGCAGTTAAAAAATCAGCTTTAATTTATTTTTACTGAGGCCTGTTGGAAATATTAAGCGATGAATATTTTGACGTTGTTTATGGTGAAGAGGCATACTTTTGAAAATGGTAAACAGGTAAAAAACTGATCTGTTACTTATGTCCTTCTGTAAAATTAAGCTAGATTCTACTTATGGAATTTGGGTAACAATATTTTTCTTTAACAATATTAAACAAAATTAATTTTCTTCTATTCGTATTCTTTTTATTAGTTTTTTGCATTATGTATATAATGCAAAAAAACTATTCAATAAAAATTCCGCGGAATTTTTTTAAAATTTCGTTTCGTTTCGAAAAATTTCGAATCAAATGGACCTCAATTTCGTTTCGTTTCGAAGTATCGGAAGTAATTTCCATATTTCATTAAACTTTTTTTCATATTTCATTATATTTATTTTTCATATTTTTACATTTTATTTTCTTAAATTTCCATATTTTTATAATTTCATATTTTTACATTTTAATATTTTTTTTAATTACGTATTTTATACTGTCCTAAGTTTACACTTTCATGTTTTATTTTTTTTGTGTCTTAAAATTTTCATATTATTATGTTTTTATATTATAATATTTTCATATTTCTTCAAATGTAACATTACACTTTCATATTTGATACTTTATGTTTTAATATTTTTAAACTATTGTATTTCATATTTTTGTATTTTCATATTTATATGACTTTATGTTATTACACTTTCATATTATAATATTTTTATATTATTATATTTTATATTTTATATTTTTTTATTATATTATATTTTCCTATTTTATACATATATCACATTTTGCTCTTCAGATCTTCATATTGTCATATTTTCTAAATTTTATACTCTATCGTATATTTTTATATTTTAAAATTTTGATGATTTTTTATTTTTATATTTTAATGCGTTTACATTCTTTATACCTGTATATGGTCCTATTTTTATAAATGCTTTCATATTTTCATATTGTTATAATTTCTAATATTTAATTTTCATATTTTAATTTTTGTCTTTCTTATATCTTTATTCTTTCATGTTGTTATAATTTAATTTGCATATTTACATATTTCTATATATCATGTTACCGTTTTCATATTTTTCTATTTTATATTTTTATTATTTAATTTTTTATACTTTCATATTTCCATGTTATATATTTTTGTGTTCTATTATTTTTATATTACCTTATTTTCAGAACTTCATATTGTGATATTTTCAAAATTTTACACTTTTACACATCAATATTTTAAAGTTTTCAATATTTTCATATTCTCACGCGTTTATGTTTTTATGTACTTATATTTTTGTATCTTCATTTTTTAATTTCATGTTTTCATATTTTTTATTATCATATAGCAATTTTTATTCTTTTATTACATTACATTTTTAAGTTTCTTATTTTCATATTATAAAATTTTCATATTTTCATTACTTATCATTTTATAGTCCACTACAAAACATTCCAGGAAAGAAAGCTTCACAATCTGCCATGTAATCTTTATGCAGACGACATCCTGGCACATAACCTGCTATCTGATACTCATAACATTCTAATTAAATACTTTACAATTTCCAGCTCCTTCTACAAGAGATGTACATCCCAAGTTAACTTCGGCTCCTAATTGATGTCACATTCTACAAATATATATAAAATTTGATATAATTTCTCATCATAATGTTATTCATTTCACTACATATTTATATACAACTACCAAAATAAGAACTTAAAAAGAACGCGGTGCGTATGGTACGGTATGTCCACGCATCCTTCAACCCCTGTAGATTCGTGATATGTATCATGTTGAAGTGGCTACTTGAACACGATACCTACATCTCGAAGAATCATCTCTGCGGCAAACACAACGCAGTGGGCCTGGCCGCTTTGAAGTTTATGTCATACCACTGGTATGCTGTGAGCCTCAATATTGACAAGAAAAATTATTGGGCGTCATCTAACTCAATGATTTTCCAGGATGCTTTCTTTGTACTGGCTGCGTTTGTGTTCGATTAGATTAGATTAGATTAGATTTAGAAGTATCGGAAGTAAATCTGAATTTCGTTTCGTTTCGTTCCGAATAAACAATAGCATTTCAAATTTCGTTTCGTTTCGTTTCGTCAGGAAAAAATGTGTTATCGCATACCCTTACCCCTAATCCCTAGGCGTTAAGCGACCCGTGCCGAGGGGATGCATGGCCAGGGGGGGTGAAATAATGAGCTAGGCATTTAACCGAGCCTGTGGGGTACCTGGGCACCCTCCACAGTAATTGTCCCTTACCGCGTCATGCTGGACTCTGGCGTGGTGGACCTCTTTTCCCGAGCAACTCGTTGGACCAAAATGGAAAACCAAGTCAATCCTTCAATTAGTGGTAGTAGTGTAGGCGACAACCCCTTCGCAAGAGGTGGGTTGTTCAGGTCTCCGCCTAGGAGGCCAGAGGCAATAGTCGGCAGCTCGGTGCGCAGCACCAGCCTGGGTCACTTAACCTTCTCCTCGGCTATGCCGGTAGAGGTTATAGACGGCCCATGGCTTGTGAAGGCGATGAACCGCAAACGCGATGGGCTTTCGGCCTTCGAGGTGGCGACGGAACAGCTGAACTCCATCATCGACTTTGCGACATCGAAGCATAATATCAGTAAGGAACTCAAGAGGAGCTTGCTGAAACTTCGAAAGTCGATGTTGGACGCCAAGCTGGAAACGGCGGTCGGGACGGCCAAGTGCGAACCCGTGAAATCTGTGGAGTCGAGGTCTACCCAGACTGAGGCCCAAGAATTTGCGGATTTGGGCAAGGTCGAATCGACCGAGGGCGTGCCAGCGAAGACGGTGGTGCCAAAGTCAACCCAGACTGAGGCTCAAGTATTAGCGGGCACGTCGGGGGTGACTGCTCCAACGGATCAGACACAAAAACGGGGGAGACAGTCTCCAGGGGATGAGCTCCTTGGGGGCCGCTCCAAAACGCGGAGGGTTACTACCCCGAACAAGGGTAGTGGGGCTGGGAAGCTGAACCCCGGCCAGGTAACTCCAAAACCGGGGGAGGAAGGACCTGGAAAGGTCCGTCCACCCAGGAAAGACGGTAGTAGGGGGTTACGGCAGGCTGAGAGCTCTCAGCCGCACCAGACCAGGGAAATAGAGAGGGATGACGTCTCCTGGACCCTGGTCAAGAACAAGAGGAAACCGAAGACGTCAAGGGCCGAAAAGAAGGCCCAGGCGAATGAGGGTAGCAAGAAGTCTAGGGTACGCGCCAATAGCTCTAAGGACGATGCCCTAGTCATCAAGACGGACGAGGCTAAGTACTCGGACGTCTTGAAGGCGATGAGGAGTGACGTCAAGCTCGGTGAACTCGGCGCCGACGAGATGATCCTCGAGCTGAAGCGGGGCGTCTCGCAAAAGGGCGCCGCCTACAAGAAGTTGGCGGAGGAAGTCCTAGGCGAGACGGTCAAGGTGAGGGCACTCACGACGGAGGTGAATCTAAGGGTTAAGGACCTGGACGAGATCATCGAAGTCGAAGAGCTCGTCACGGCACTGCGGCGACAGTGTGAAGTGGAGACGCCCACCGCAGCCGTTCGGCTATGGAAAGGTCCGGCAGGGACGCAGGTAGCATTGGTTCGGCTATCTGCAGCGGACGCCTCCAAGGTAGTCAAGTTAGGGAGCATCAAGGTGGGATGGACGGTATGCCCTGCAACCCGAAGTTTGCTTCAAGTGCCTGGAACCGGGGCACAAGCAATGGGACTGCAAAGGCCCTGACAGAAGCAATCTCTGCCGACGCTGCGGATTGGAGGGACATAAGGCACAATGCTGCACGAACCCTCCCGATTGTTTGATTTGTTCCAGCAAAGCTGTGAACAGCAAGCACCCCATGGGGGGTTCGATGTGCCCGGCGTTTAAGCGTGCTGCAAAATCACAGTGCAGGTAACGCAGCTGGCTTGCTCGGCCTCGCCCGAGTGTTTGGTGTGCGCAGGTTTAGAGGAAACTGCGGAACACGTTTTGTTCGTGTACCCACGTTTTCGCGCAATGCGTGACCACATGCTTGCCACATGTGGTCTGGACACTACCCCGGACAACCTAGTTCGGAGGATGTGTAAAGATGAAGTTGGCTGGAACGCCGTTTTATCGGCTATCGCCCAAATCGTCTCGGAGCTACACAGAAGGTGGCGCGTGGACTCAAGGATGGCTATAGTTCAGGCGCAAGTAAGAGGTGGTCCAAGGGATCTGAGTCGGCTTCATGGGTCATACCGGTGCGGTGGTCATGCTCTGTGGTCGAACTCGATCCTATTATCGAACAAGTGGTCGCGCAAAGAACAACATGGTATCGTCGCTTTCGCGGCGTCGGTCAACCGGGCGGGTTCCGAGCCCGAGGACGGAAAGGGGTCTTCATCAAGGCTGGGGCAGGTGTTGGCACCGCGTCGGCAAGTCCCTCTGTGTGTTGGCGAATAGACCCTATCGCAGAGAGGTCAATTTGGGGTGCACGCGGCATCATCATTCTTGATACCAGTCGTGCAGAGGGAAGCAGGCGCGAAGTCAACCCTTCCCACCTTCCGAGGACATAGAGCGTGGTAAGGCCACCTGGAAAGCCGGCAATGCGCTGGCATGATACCATGGTGTTCTTCTAAAAAGCGAGTCACGATGTTCGGTGCTGCAAGGACACACAGCTAACCTCGAGGGTGCGTTGTGCACTGGCCCCCCTTTGAAGCATTACTTTCTGGTTGTACCGAAGGGACTATGGGCTTGCGGGAATGGAAACGGTTTAGCGGGTCGGGGATGTAGTCCTGCTATTGGAGGTGGTTTACTATTGGAGGTGGTCCCTAACCCCGCACTTCCTGAAAAACCCAGGATGTCTGTTGAGCAGATTCCCCCTCCATTGCTTAGGAAGAAAAAAAAAACACACATACACACGGACAGACAGACAGCTGAGTCGAATGGTATATGACACTATGGGTCTCCGAAGCTTCTATAAAAAGTTCGTTTTCGGAGTGAAATGATAGCCTTTCGGTACAACTTTGTTGTACGAGAAAGGCAAAAATATCTCGAGATTTTAGATTTTATTGATGTTAGCGATTGGATAGGTCCATTATTAAAAATAAATCTGTTCTCATTAAGACTTCCATTATATACAAAAGAAACTGATTCGAGAAGAAATTTCTTCAAAGCTTAAAACACAATCATTTAAGAGACGGCAGAGAGATTAATCGCACCGAAGACCTTACGTTATCCAACGTTTACCTCGCCTTCGCATCGTGTACAAATTTTTTTTCAGAAATTCCGATCATGTTTATGCTTGTGGAAGAACTTATTAAAATATCTGAAATAGATTTTTCCTAGATTTTTGAATAGATTTTTGGGAATCTTAAAAAGGATTATTAGAAATCTTCATCCATAAGAATGTCAAAAAAATATTGTGAAAAGGAAACATTGAAAATGCAAAATATTGATATAGAAAAAAAAACAGAAACATTAATCAAGACAGATTCCTTATCAACGATAGTCATAAATGCTGATGAAATAGGATCTTTCAGTTCTGAGTATCACCAAACTACAGCACTGGCCGCAACATTGTGTCCAACATTGTAAAACCTTGCCAAATCTTACACGATTTCCGCACATTCAACGAACGCAATTAATTAGAGAGGGGAGGGATACTTAAGGCATTTAAATTATGCAAATTACATCTGAAACCAGATGGTGTGCGCTAGAGTGAGGTAGTTTGACGGATAGAAAGCACATTCGTCACGGTGACAATTCCGTACACTGAGAGCTGGCAAACGGTACATAAACTGGTAGTAGGAAATTCTTCTTCGCAGTCCAAATGCAATGCAATGATGTATTTAACAACATATGGTCTCAAATGAGGAAACAATGATCGTATACCTGAGTAATAATGAGCACGTATACGTAACCAGTGGGCCGTACCTTTTTCTGATTTATCGTCCGAAAGCAAATTCTGGTAACCTCGATTACTGATGATGTGCCAAAAAATCAACTTTGTTGCAACGGTCTTAGCGTGGGAAGTGTACACTCTATGAATGAAAGTGAGTAATTTGCTTAGTGTTTAGTACATGAGGAATTTGTCCTAAGAAAGCTGTGAAGTCTCGATTGGCAGAATTGCAAATCGAATATCATTTGCAATGCCGGTCGATTATCTTTAAGGGAAAAAAATCAGTTGACCGATTTTTAATTGAACCAGGATTATTTTTTGTCTGATTCAGATTTTCATCATTACAAATGCAATTATAAGGCTGCTGAGTGATATATCTATCCATGCCTCGCAGCTTAGTGTTCATTAAGCACTTCCACAGTTATTAACTGCGATGTTTCTAAGCCAAGTTACCATTTTTGCATTCGTATATCATGAGGCTAACTCGATGATACTTTTATGCCCAGGGAAGTCGAAACAATTTCCAATCCGAAAATTGCCTAGACCGGCACCGGGAATCGAACCCAGCCACCCTCAGCATGGTCTTACTTTGTAGCCGCGCGTCTTACCGCACGGCTAAGGAGGGCCCCATTATCTATCCATGCAAGCCACGTAATAATGAGTTAGAGGTTTTCGCCGGTTTAAACATCGTCGTTGGAGGCTGAGTTTGGTCGGCAACAGCGGCGTTCAGCGTCATGCGTTTTACAGTAACAATGATATATTAATTCGATACCGCCCGCAGGACCAATATATGAAAACTATATTCAGAAGTAAACTAAAATGCACATATCTACTTTCCCTTCAATGTTAACATATGGACGACAAGAAATCCGCATTCCCACACCCCATCGTTTTCATTCCGCATTCCAAGTAAATATGGCAACCCAATGCTCTTCCGGAGGCTATCAATCGCACCGTTTTATGGCCTATTTTAAACAAGTCTCTCCGGTTCAGTGCAAAGAACGAAGGAGCAGAACGATGGAGAAATTCGGTCAAAGCCAATTTTCCTTCAAGAGGAAAATCCAACTACCACTAAATCGAAAGCCCAATGGAGAGCACCAAAACCGAACGCCAAGCTGTGAAGGCTGAATGTCTTCGGGTTCTGGTGGTGAACCATCGAGCACAGCCAAGTAGTCGTAAACTGAAGTGAAAATGTGATACTTTCAGCAGCAAAAAGGCACCAGACACAGAGAAGCGTGTCAATAACCCGTACACAATTCCACCACACTCCTCCAGACATCCAGAGCAGACGATGATGGGCGCCTTCAAAGTCAGCATAACGTCCTTGCCATGGTCTAATAAACGCACGGCAGCCGGCGACGGCGCACTTTGAATGTAATAAAAACAGACTTGAAAGCCCGTGGCTTCTCCCCGACTCTTGTCAATGTCGTCGTCGTTATCATCCGGCGATAGGAAAACTGCTGAATGAACAGCAGCTCAGATTTTCTTCCGAGCCGTACGCATAAAGGAATATCATTAGCGACGACTACGGCGACAACGACGACGCAGCAAAAAAGAGCATTATGTGTGCACACCATTAAGCTTCGAACGTCCCAGTCAAAGGCCGACATCCCAACACGAGCTGCAAATTGACCCCAGCTATGATGGAGAAAAGCACTTTCAGAAGCATCCACACGACCGATGGCGACGAAGATGCTAAATTGCTGTCTCGGCCCGCGAAATGTCGCCCTCCGGCTTTCACTGCACGCAACGCACCTACACTCGATGACACAGTCTACAGCTCGGTGCAGAACGTTGCTGATGGCATCAAACGATGATGATAAAAGGCCAGAGACGCTGACGTCGCTTCATTAACGTTCATTAGAGATGGACTCGCCGGCAGCTTCATTGCGGAACGACAAATTCAGTCAGAAAGTGGTGCTGGAGGTGTGGAACGTGGAAATCGCCGAGAATTATACGACGTTTGATAAGAGAAACTGTGGATGAATCAGAAAGTGAGTAGCCAAGGAGAATGACAATAAGTTAAATCTATTTCTACCTATTTCCCTAACTGGATGAGCATATCAAGTTGAGGTAATAGCCTGTTCAGATTACGCCATTAATGACATAATAATTGGCGTTTCAGGGTAAATACGCTTTATGATGTCATTATTTACGTAATATTCCATACATTTTGCGCTGTCAAAAGATACCCGCTAAAAAAAGTCATACAGAATTTATTACGAACAATTATTACGAGAGAGCTTTCGTTCTAACTGGGATGCAGGAAGAAATTCAACAAAACAAAACTGACAAGCGTCACGCTCTCTTTGCCAGAGAGAAAATTCTCTCTGTTTTCATTTCGTTTCGTAGTTGACAGTCATGCTCTTTCTGTCGCAGCAGGGTCGAATGCATGTTAGATGGAAATCTTCTGAGCGCTGAAGAATAACTCTGATTGTGATGGTTTTGTGGAAAGCATTTTATATGATGAAAAATAATGATGATAATTATTTATTCTCCACTTATTCAACATGAATTGTTTAAAAAACAGATGCTCTCTAGAATTAACATGAAGTATTTAACCTAAACCTAGATTTAATAGAACAAATCGAATAAATTTTCAAAGTTCAAGGGCCAATGCGGAAGACAATTTAAAACGTAGGAATGGTTGTAAAACGAATATATTTGATGAATAAACATGATTTCATAAATTGTTTCAATTCTGCTCCTTGAATGGCTTAATATACTTTGGATTTCAACATTTTTCACGTGGGACAACTGTACGATTTGAATGGGATGTATATATAAAGTAGAATAACCTTAAATAAAACATGGATTGGTAATGCATTAATTCATCCAAAATCCAGTTTAAATTATATCACATTCACACGATTCGATTTTGTTAGAAGCTGTATCATTGATTGTCGAGTAGAACGCAATGGTTCAGTTTCCATTTAAAAAAAAAAATTAAATTGCTGAGTTGCCCTTCATACATGGAGATACTGGTGGAAATACATTTTAGTTCGATAATATTTCTTGAAAATTGGTCCAATCGTCCTTTTTTTTTATTTATTTGTGAGAATTCCCAAAACTATCTAAATTTTTCTATCAAATCTCCGTTCGATCATAGTACAGAATCAAAATACTTTTTAAACTTAAAAATGATTTGAGGAATAGTCTGATTCCCCGAAGAACGGCGCACCCAACTAATGAATGAAGCTTCGCACATTATCCTTAATGAGAGCTTCAAATATTATTCGAAAATCCCTTTTCATATTTTTTTTTTCGTAGAAACTTTGTTCAGAAAAAAATGTTCGATTGTCTCCACACAAATGCTTGACTTCGCAAATTAAATTTTAAAACTCTCCTTGAATTCAACCCTGTATTAGCGTGCAAATGAGGAAACATGGAAACGTCAAGATATATTATCTTGCTGCAGTCTGAACACCTCGTAATAATTGGATACCCTCTCACTTAACAAAGTGATAAATAGCCCAATCTGAATAGGCTATAAAGCTTGACTAGATCATACATAAGTTACCGGTCAGTTTGGTGAACTTTTATTTGACTCGCCAAACTGCAATCTAACATCAGAGTTCTAACCCAATATGGGGCGAGTCATTCAAAATGTCAAGTAAGTAAAATAAAATTAAGAAAATGTTTCTGAACTCGAATGAAGTATAACACATTTAAGATGACCTCACTCTTCTTCTTCTTCTTCGTTGGCATTACATCCCCCATTGGGACATTGCCGCCTCGCAGCTTAGTGTTCATTAAGCACTTCCACAGTTATTAACTGCGAGGTTTCTAAGCCAAGTTACCATTTCTGCATTCGTATATCATGAGGCTAACACGATGATACTTTTATGCCCAGGAAAGTCGAGACAATTTCCAATCCGAAAATTGTCTAGACCGGCACCGGGAATCGAACCCAGCCACCCTCAGCATGGTCTTGCTTTGTAGCCGCGCATCTTACCGCACGGCTAAGGAGGGCCCAAAGAGATGACCTTACTGTTGTTACTTATCTGCGAACTAGTTCGTTTTTTGATAAAATATTTTATGCAATTTAAAGGAAGTTTTGTGTTCTAGTATGGAGGACACAGCGATTTTAAATTTTTATTTATTTTTTTCATTATTTTCAGTACAATCTGCATAGAATATGGAAATACATTTTATCGCCACATGATGGAGTACAAAAGTAGGCATGCTGAAAACGTAAAGCATCTCACAATGGCGGAAACCCGTACAAAATCTCAAATTTTTTTTCGTTAATTTTGCGAAGCTTGTTTAGTATATAGCATAGTATGGGAGGAGGATTGTATACTTTTTCGCCGAAAAACATACCGCGTAATTTTTTTTCGCGGTACGAGATTCCGCGGAATGTATCAACTTTCCGAAACACATTTCGCGGAATGCATCTTTTTTCCGAAAGACATTTCGCGGAATGTACCTTTTCACCGAAAATCATTCAACGGAATGCCATTTGGCGGAATTCAGTTAGAATAATTATCATTCAAATATTTACCGATTTCTGCTTAATTGCATGCAATCCGGGCAATTTTTTTTAATTTAATGCAAACCCGACCCGTCCCCGAGAATTTCTCCGAACCTGACATAATTTATGGTATAAGGTGAAGGAAGGGGAAACGCTTTCTTTATACGGATGCATCTGTCCGGTATAAGGCGAAAGGAGTTGATAATGCCTTCTTTAAAAGAACGCTTCTGTCCGTTATAAGGCGAAGGGAGGGGATATGCTTTCTTTAAATGAATGCATCTGCCCGATATAAGGCGAAAGGAGTTGATAATGTCCTCTTTAAAAGAATGCGTCTGCCCGGTATAAGGCGAAGAGTGGGGTAACGCCTTTTTAAATGGATGCATCTGCCTGGTATAAGGCGAAAGGAGTTGATAATGCCTTCTGTAAAAGAACGCGTCTACCCTGTATAAGGCGAAGGCAGGAGTAACGTCTTCTTTAAATGGACGTATCTGCCCGGTATAAGTCGAATAGAGTTGATAATGCCTTCTTTAAATGGATGTATCTGCCCGGTATAAGGGGCGATTGAAATTTTGAAAACTACTTCTACTTATTCTGGGAGACCTTCCTTAGCAGGAAGATGCGAGGCTGCCAAGCAAGACTATGCTGAAGAAGGCTGGGTTCAACTTCTGGGCCGGTCTAGGAAATTTATCAAAAATTTTTTTTCGACTTTTTAGGTACAAAAGTTTTAACGTGTTAATCTCGTGTTAAACGAATGCAAAAAAATGGTAACATGGCTTAGAAACCTCGCAGGTAATCATTCTGGAAATGCTGAATGGACAAAGGCTATTATTATTAATATTCCGCGAAATGGTGCATTTCGCAAAATGGTACATTCCGCCAAAAGGTATATTCGGCAAAAAGGTACAAACCGCCAAATGTCGTACCACAAAAAGTTACAAACCGCCAAATGTTATTCCGCAAAATGTTCAACCGCGAAAAGGAATTCCGAGAAATAGTTTTCGGTGAAATGTTAAACAATCGGTGAGGAGGTTCGGTTGTGGGCACCTTTTTTTGTCTAGTCCATAACTTTGGCCCTGGTTGATCTTATGCCTACAGTTGCATGGCAATGGAAAGCTAAACGTATAACCGAAATTAGTATGATTTCATGGATTTGGAAAAAAAATATTGACAATTTAGAAAATTTGACATTTTTGGACATTTTCATTTTGTAGTTCGGTTGAGGGCACCCTTGAAAACTAAAAACTAAAACTAAAGAATCATGAATAAAAACCCACCTAGATTTAAAGACAAAGAGTAGTTTATTCATTCTAATAGCCAGGAGACACTAAAAACTCAAATCAATTCACCTAGCAGTGATGATGCCTCCCTCGGTGCATTAAGGAGGATGTTGAAAAAAAATCACATAAGAAAGGTCTAAAATAGCACTTTAAGTAAATGGGTTTCAATTTTTCTTTGATTAACGTTTTATTGGTATGCATCACAGTCAAAAAATCCTGATTAATCACCCTAGCGGTAATAGTGCCTTTCTCGTTCATTACAAAAAAATAATATTTAACCATAAATTTTGATCCCATAGTCCGATCTGGCTAATTTTCAATAGGAAACAATGGGAAAGCATTCCCGTAGAATGCAGCTTGTTGCGAGCAAATCGGTCAACGCTTTATTCCAAAAAGTGTGTGTATAATAACTAGACATGCCCAAAGAACAAAAATATGGAATATACTCATTAGTTTGAACAATTATGTCAAAATAATTTTAAAAACTGCATAAAAACACTATTAAAAATAAGTTAAGGGACACCTAAAACGATATTGAATGATTTATCAATAAAACAGTGCTGTCATGGTGGTTACTCCAAGTTACTCACTGAGTAACCAGCTCTCGGGACCAAAAAAAATTTGTTTTGGCTTATTTTTCACTGAAACGCAGAATAATTTCCTTCTGGGAAATTGTCCGCTCTCTAAGATCGCTTTAACGCTCCTACTATTCTGAAATCGTTCCCCCTTATATTCTCCATTGAACCTATACGGGATTTCCACTCCCCTAGAACGTATTATCAGAACATTTAGCACCCCTGTAGATTTAGAAATATGTCCTCTGCAGGATCTCCGCCCTCCTATACGTATTCATCTAACTTTTTTTGCGCCCTGTAGATTTAAAAAACGGCTTCGGGATTTACCCCCCCCCCCCCTTAGAATGTATTAATCATGGAACTGGAACTGCAAGTCGCTAGGTTTCGCAGATTGTGACAGGATGATCTATGTACGATGAATTACATCCCTGCAACTTTGACGTAGGGTGGTCTAACCGGTAGTACCGAAACCGGTAATACCGGTATTACCGGCCAATTTTGGGTACCGAAAATACCGGTATTAGAGACGGAAAATACCGGTATTTTCGGTATTTAAAATTTTGCTGTCAGTACAAAAAAACTAACTTTTTCTTCAATGAACATTGTTGATATCGTCCAAAATTTTCCCGCAATGTATGAAATTGTGAAAACGGTACGAGCCGTAGTAGCTCTTTTCCGTAGATCACCTGTGAAAAACGATTCTCTGCAAAAATATGTTCGTTCTGAATTCGGAAAAAAATTTGAATTAGTGGCTGATGCCAAGGCATACTGAAATAATTCAAGCCCTCGAACCTGTTCAATCTGTTGTGGCCACAGAAATTTCCGCCACTATTTTGATGCTTTTAAGGAATGAATCCAAGAGAGACGATCCAAATACGCCGATCTTTTTGCATCCAGAGCTACTTTGATTAAGCAAGCGTATGGGATCTTGAAGCGTCTAATCATTCCAGATGAGATCGTTGAAACTGAGACAACGACCATACCTGACGATCTGTACGAAGAAGATGCCTCTATGAATTTTTTTTTGTTTATCGGTTAAAGAACAACTTGTGAAGAGACTGTAGCAAAGCAAAACACTTGCGTTGCTTAAGGCAAATACGTTGACGCCAGGATCCTTGCATACAATCCGTAAGGAATTCTCCTACTATGAATCGGAAGGGATTGATGGCAAGTATTTGACACTGATTTTTGACGGTCTTGGAACCATTCGTCCTACTTCGGTTGAACCAGAGAGGGCATTCTCAGTAGTTGATAACATTGCTAACAAAATCCAATGCGGATTGGGAGATTAGTCGCTCAGTATGTATTGTCCACTTAAGTTTCGCTTTGCCCAGCTCAACAAGCAATGATTTTAAAATAAGAAGCTTGTCAACAAATATTGTTTTTCATCCAGAAGTCTAAATCAAAAGTTTTTTTTACTACCTGAAATTTTAACAAAAACCGGTATTCTACCGGTATTACCGGTATTGACTCCATCAAATACCGAAAACCGGTATTTGACAAAAATGTCCAATACCGACCACCCTACTTTGACGTCGTGGCGCTGCAGGAGATTTGCTGGACAGGACAGAAAGTGTGAAAAGCGGGCATCGAGCGGCTACCTTCTAACAAAGCTGTGGCACCACCAACGAGCTGGGAACCGGCTTCATAGTGCTGGGTAAGATGCGCCAACGCGTGATTGGGTGGCAGCCAATCAACGCAAGGATGTGCAAGCTGAGGATTAAAGGCCGTTTCTTCAACTATAGCATCATCAACGTGCAATGCCCACACGAAGGGAGACCCGATGACGAGAAAGAAGCGTTCTACGCACAGCTGGAGCAGACATACGATGGATGCCCACTGCGGGACGTCAAAATCGTCATCGGTGACATGAACGCACAGGTAGGAAGGGAGGAAATGTATAGACCGGTCATCGGATTGGATAGTCTGCACACAGTATCGAATGACAACGGCCAACGATGCATAAACTTCGCAACCTCCCGCGGAATGGTAGTCTGAAGCACCCTCTTTCCCCGCAAAAATATCCACAAGGCCACATGGAGATCACCTAACCAAGAAACGGAAAACCAAATCGACCACGTTCTAATCGACGGTAAATTCTTCTCCGACATCACGAACGTCTGCACTTACCGCAGTGCGAATATTGAATCCGACCACTACCTCGTTGCAGTATGCCTGCGCTCAAAACTCTGGACGGTGTACAACACGCGGTGGCTTAACGTTGAGCGGCTACAAGACGACGCAGGATACGCGCAGCAGCTGGAAGTGGCACTCCCAACGGAAGAGCAGCTAGGCGTAGCGTCTCTTGAAGATGGCTGGAGAGATATTCGATCCGCCATTGGAAGCACCGTAACTGCTGCACTAGGCACGGTGGCCCCGGATCAGAAAAACGACTGATATGACGGCGAATGTGAGCAGTTAGTGGAAGAGAAGAATGCAGCATGGGCGAGATTGCTGCAACATCGCACGAGGGCGAACGAGGCACGATATAAACGGGCGCGGAACAGACAAAACTCGATTTTCCGGAGGAAAAAGCGCCAGCAGAAAGATCGAGCTCATTAAGAGGCGGAGCAACTGTACCACGCTCATAACACACGAAAGTTCTATGAGAAGTTGAACCGTTCACGTAAGGGCCACGTGCCACAGCCTGATATGTGTAAGGACATAAACGGGAACCTTCTTACGAACGAGCGTAAGATGATCCAAAGGTGGCGGCAGCACTACGAAGTACACATGAATGGCGATGTGTGTAGTTCGAGTTTCAGGGGCATTCTCGAGTCTCGTCGAAACGGGCAGAGGGTTACGGCAAGGTGATGGTCTTTCGTGTCTGCTATTCAACATCGCTTTGGAAGAGGTAATAAGAAGAGCAGGGATTAACACGAGTGGTGCAATTTTCAATAAGTCCGTCCAGCTATTTGTCTTCGCCGACGACGTTGATATCATGGCACGTAACTTTGAGAAGATGGAGGAAGCCTACATCAGACTGAAAAGTGAAGCTAAACGGATTGGACTAGTCATCAACACGTCGAAGACGAAGTACATGATAGGAAGAGGTTCAAGAGAAGACAATGTGAGCCACCCACCGCGAGTTGGCATCGGTGGTGACGAAATCGAGGTGGTTGAAGAATTCGTGTACTTGGGCTCACTGGTGACTGCCGAAAATGATACCAACAGAGAAATTCGGAGATGCATGACTGGAAATCGTACATACTTTGGACTCCGCAAGACGCTCCGATCGAATGGAGTTCGCCGCCGTACCAAACTGACAATCTACAAAACGCTTATTAGACCGGTAGTCCTCTACGGACACGAGACCTGGACAATGCTCGTGGAGGACCAACGCGCACTTGGAGTTTTCGAAAGGAAAGTGCTGCGTACCATCTATGGTAGGGTGCAGATGGCGGACGGTACGTGGAGGAGGCGAATGAACCACGAGTTGCATGAGCTGCTGGGAGAACCATCCATCGTTTACACCGAAAAAATCGGTCGACTGTGGTGGGCTGGGCACGTAGCCAAAATGTCGGACAGTAACCCGGTGAAAATGGTTTTTGACAACGATCCGACGGGCACAAGAAGGCGAGGTGCGCAGCGGGCAAGGTGGATCGATCATGTGGAAAATGACTTGCTGACCCTCCGCAGACTGCGTGGTTGGCGACGTATAGCCATGGACCGAGCCGAATGGAGAAGACTCTTATATGCCGCATAGGCCACTTCGGCCTTAGTCTGAATAAATAATAATAAATACTCGCATATCATTCTTTACTTCACACTTCCCAAATCTCCCTTTCCACTTTTCGCTTCGCACATCTTCTCATTCACTTTTTACTTCTTCCATCTAGCTTCTCATTTTTTGCTTCTCGTTTCACACCACTCGTTTCTCACTTCTCAGTTCTTACTTCTCACTACTCACTTCTTACTCCTTACTCCTCAATTTACACTATTTACTTCAAACTTCTCATTTTTGTCTTCGTATTTCCTACTTCTCTCTTCTCGCTTCTAACTTTGCCGCAACTTATTGTTCTACCGCACCACACACTCGATCTCAACAGAAGCTCGTACCTATGTGATCTAAACCACCTTGATGAGTATTGAATGGTCTGTGAAAAGAAATGTGACGTAGGTAACGGACAACTATATTGTGTAAAAATTGAAAAACATTTCTCTATGCCTAGCTGCTCAAATCGTTAGAAAGGATAAAATTCGTTATTTTCTCTAGCTAAAACTAATTAAAATTAGAAGTGCCTAATAATTGGATTGAGCGAATATAGTTGTCTTGATTCTTAATAGTCTAGTAAACGGAATTGCTAAATCTAGTTAGTACGGATGTGTGAATCTTGGTTAGTACATGAAGTGCCGAATGTAACTGATGTAAATTTATTAACTTAAATGCTATTTACTTAGATACTAGTTTAAACCTACGGAAACATGCAATAATTACTAACTACAAGCTAAAGAGACACTGAAAGCACAATTCCATCACGGATCAACGATCTAAACAGAAGAGGAATAAGTAAACACACTAAACGTAAGATTTTCTTCCATATAAGTTCCATTATAGTTGTATTATATTCTGTCATATTTATACAAATAATTGTTAATGGGCCTACCCGTCAGTTGAACATTTTGTTCGGTAGGAATTTTGAACGCCGTCATTGTCAGGAACGTCGTCATCGTTACAAATACACGTTAAGAAATTGGAAAACCTGTGTTTTTTTCGTTGCAAGTCATAACACACTTTTTCATCTTGATCTCACTTATCGTATCTAATTTCTCATTCGTCACTTCTCACTTATCGCTTCTCACTTCTCCCTTTTTGCTTCTCACTTAAAACTTCTCGCTTCTCACTTCTCGCTTCACACATCTCACATGTTTATCTCATTACTCACTTCTCACTAGTCACTTCTCAGCTCTCACTTGTCACTTCTCATTTCTCCCTTCATATGTCCCACTTCTCGCTTCTCACTTCACACTCCTCACTTCTCCCTTCTTGCTTCTCACTCTCACTTATCACTTCTCACTTCTCCCATATCACTTCTCAATTTTCACTTGTCACCCCTCATATCTCACTTGTCACTATTCACTTCACTTGCTTCTCACTTCTCACTTTTTACTTCATACTTCCTAACTTCTCACTTCTCACTTCTTACTTCTTATTTTTTCTATCTCACTTCTTCCTTCTTGCTACTCACATATTACACTTTTTTCGCATTTCTCACTTCTCCTTTCTCACTTCTCATTCGGTCTAACGGCTATGGCCAAATGACCTTTAGGACTAACCGCCTTCGCTCTAATGACCCAGCATCGAATCTCCGTGAAATACTCTAAGTGTTTTCCCTTGAAAAATACTTTTTCAAAACCACGGAAATCCCAAACCAGCGTAAATCCCAAAATCCGCGTAAAAAAAGTCGCATAAAAAATCCGCGTAAATAGCGACCCCAGTGTATAGCGCTATGGGTCTCCGGGCCTTCTATAAAAAGTTGGTTTTTGGAGCGATCATATAGCCTTTACGTATACGTATACGAGAAAGGCAAAAATGGACAAACACAACGTTTTCGATCTCTCTGGAACCGTCCATGTAGTCAGCGGCCATGCCACAACAGGAGCATGCAGGACTTCTTCAAGCAAATAATAGCGATGTACTTATAACATTAACACTAGCACTTAACGGAGACTTTTGCTCTATGATGTTCACTAATTTTCAAATAGAAGAACCCACACAAAAAAGTACTAATCAGACATTTGACGGAACGACTAGTTTTGGAATATGAGTAAAACCGAAAAAAAACCACCAAGGATGGAGATTTTTCCGTTGGGCATCTGAGCCCCTAAGGGAGCACAAGACCCATGAGAGAGGATGAGAATACTTTTCCGAGCCGACTGTAGTAGTTGTTGAAATCCAAATTTAGTTTTTTGTTGATTCTACGTTTTCTCCAGATGGCGAGTTCGATTCTTGGTCTAGGATGTTTTCGGATGGAAAACATTCTTGACTCCTAAGGGCATACCAGTAAACCACATATCGTATAACAAACAGCAAATAAAGTCGCATTTGCGTCCATCAAAAATCTAATTCGCATTGTATATCAAACTTTGTCAGATTATTGTCAAAGGATGTTGTATTGAAAGCATCGTATACGATAATTTTTACCGTAGTGAAAATCAATCGTAATAGTGTGAATAAAAACTCGTAATGACTTATACTCCTTGCAATATCCTATATGAGTGCGAATGAATGCCTCGAAACCACTACAGTCCAAACGGCTTGTTGAAGTTTCAAGCAGTTGTAAAGATATAAATTGTGTAGTTCATGTTGGACAAAAATCCGAACCACTTCAAGATCTGCAGTATGGTGCAGTGCTAGAGTATCCGTCTGTAAATCCAAAGATCGCATGTTCGAGACTTGGTGCTGGTAAGATTTTTTTTAAATTTTTCATATTTTTATGTATAATCGTAATACTGTTCTCATGATGTCGGAAAAACCGTATAATAAAACTCGTATGTACCTATATCGCCTCCACTTTGGTACGTATATAGCCAATCTGTGCATTATATACGATTAAGTTGGTTCTTATATAATAACCTATATCAAGAGATATAGGTACCATAATGTTGACTGGGTAGTGTATCCACTTTTACTTACCACAACAATAATTGTAAATAGGACACCCCTTGCAGACAAAATAAAAAAAAATCTTCCACATGTTATGCTACAATTGAACGCTCACTGGAATCTATTTCGATAAAGTATATTTAACAAGATTCCATGCTTCGCAGTCTATTATGACATGCACGAGTGAGAATAATTTGCACACTGCAATTTTACATTCCCTGCTCTGATTCGACCAAGAGGCTTAAAGTCCTAAGAAGTTTTTTTTTTATTTCAAAACAGTGCACAGTGGTTCCATTCCCATAGAAGGGCGGTCATAAATATAAATTACGGAAATTATTCGGTAAAATGGTGTACTTTGAGCATTTTTCGGGATAAACAGCCTATTTTGTAACTATTTGGTAGGCTCAGTCATTTATCATACTTTACGGAGCCGATTTCAGTATTATATGCAAAAATCCAACAAATACCGTTCAATTTATACTCTTGAGGAAGATGCGTGGGTGGGAAGAAGCTTGTTATTGTGAAAGTAGTAAACGAAAATAAACCTGATTAATCCACCTAGCGGTGTTAATGCCTTTCTAGTGCGTATGAAAAAAATAGTATTTTTGCCATAACTTTTAGACCCATTGTGCGATCTGGCCAATTTTTATTCAGAAAAATATATTAAGCTCTTTTAGTGGAATGTATTCAACCGTCTAAGACGAATTAAGTACTCTCCATTTAATTCCATTTAATTTTTATTAGAAAACAAAAGGATATGATTCCACGTCGAATGCAATTTGTTCCGAACAAATCGGTTAACATTTGGCGTAACAGCCAAAATTTATTCCTTCTGATTCTTTGTCCACATATATACCTAAATATGTAGATGAAGGATCAGGAGGAATCAATATTGGTTGTTACGCCCTTTCCAAATGTTGGTCTAGAAGTATAAGTGCCTAAAAAGTAAGTGAGTTTTTTTTTGCGCACATACATACACACATACACACGCACAGACATATATCATCTTGTATCTAAAACTATGGATCTCCGGGCACTCTATAACAGTTCGTTTTTGGAACGAACGTATAGCCTTTACGTATACTTAGTATATGAGAAAGGCAAAAAGGTTTAATATATCAATTTAAAGTTAAATATAATATATTTTCACAGAAATTATCCATAATCCACGATATACTATTTAATAATCTGCACACAGATAGCTCTTGAATGACAGCTAAAAATTTAAATATCTTCTCAGAGATGTCTGAGAATGGAAATCGGGGAGAAACATGCTTTTCAGTCTCATAAAGTTGACCATGATAAAGAAAACATAATACTCGTGTTCATCAATTTGGGTAATTTTACCATCGTTTATTTATTTCCAAGCTCAGTCGCAAACTGTGATAACTGCCATTTAGGCAGCAGCCAGAAATATGATACACTTAAAGGATATTCAAAAGGAAATTGAAGCAGTACACGATTGAATTAATCAGAAAATATTATATCTGTTAAACAAACAAAATTTTGCTATTTGTTCACCCTCAGCTTTCTCATGGACGGTTACAGCTGAAATAGCCTTTAGTCGAAAAATAGGAGTGTAAATATTTACTCGGAGGATGTTTCTGGAGGGGATTTGAAGGGAAAACATACTTTCTTAGTGGATGAAGAATATAACAAAATTGAGTATAAAATTGAGTTTCCGTCAAAGAAACACAGTAAAGTTTTCCATTTGCTTGGTCGCAAATGGTCGCAGCTGAAATAACCTTTAGGCGACAGATAAGAGTGTAAATATTTACTCACAGAATATTTCTGGAGGGGATTTGAAGGGGAAACATATTTTTGTAAAGGATGAAGATAATAAAATTTAGAAGAAAATTGTGTTTCCGTCGAAGAAACATAGTAAAGTTATTGCCGATTTCACCAATTTGAAGAGTTATGTGTAGATTCACACCCACTCTCATTTCGGGTTGATCGATTTTTGTTACTGAAATTTACCCAATTATAACCCATTACTCGTTAGTCATATGTAAGCGTGTACACTAAATCGATTCCCGTCAGGATTTGACGTCTATTTGTTTTCAGATTGAGCACTCACACATTGCATCTTATGTAGTATACCATAAAGTAGCAGTTTAGGGATAACTTGTTGAATTTCGATAAAGTCATGTTTTTGGATTTATGACCTATGGGGGAACCACTGTGCAGTGGTAGAATTATAAACTTTTTCAATTATGCTTCCATACCTGATGCAAGAGAAAAAGACAGGTATTCTCGTTTTTTCGTGATTATCTTTCACACGATGTTAATTAAATTCAAAGTTATACTTTTACCCTTCAAGTATCCATCTAAAGTCTCCATAATTCTGAGCATCGAAACCAACAAAAGGAACAATATTAGCACCATGTTTTTTTAGGTGGGTTGCATGTTATACTTTGCATCAGTTGAACAATTTAAACGTCATGCTTATCCCAAGTTATGAAGAGTCTAAATTTGTGCTACACCAAAGTAACCGATGAAAATGCCTACCGCCTAGAGATAAATACCTAGTTTTCACAATAAAATTTCTTGTGTGGAATATTTCACTTACAAATTTGAATGAATCGGTACGCTCCGACTCCATTCTCCTTAAACTATTCCACATAACACAATAACCTTCGCTGCACATATCGATATTGTTTTAAGTGGAAGCAAGGGCGCCAATCCGGAAAAGGCGATCCTACACCGAACCGATTCTCGATCTGGTCCAGGATGTTATCCGTTTTCGTTTTAAATGCAATTTATAAATACTATAAATTGCCGAGGTAGTTATGTAGACCCTCAGAGAAAGAATCCCATGACGGTGATTATGGAACCGAAAGAATATTATAGGTAAGGAGCACAAAGAATTTTACAATTGAAACGATTTTATTGGATATGTTTATCTCATGCAACAGTTATCTGACATAATTGGCTGGTGTAGCAAATCTCAAAAATATCGAAAGCTTCATTTAAGTAAAAGTGGCGATGATCTGTTTCTGGAGAGCTGGCAGCTCTCAATGATAACGACCCACGCAATATCATCAATATTGAACAAATTGAATGGAGACGCGTGATACATCATAGTGTTGCGAGAACATTGCGCCTCGAAAAATCCAAATGTTCAACATCTCATCTTTTCATACCTTCCGTATCCTTATTTCGATAATTTTCGGCCAATCATACACAAACTCAGACCTGTTTTTCATAGGTCTGCCTCATTTTCTTTAACCACGAGTGAATACGTCTTACCTTGCGAGCCTTCATCGGAACTCTTCCAATTTCGCAAAGGCAAAAAGCGAGATAGGCAAAAACAGGTGAACACGCTATTGAAGCACTCCAACTGTGCTAGTCGAGCTGTTTAATCGCAATAATGTTCAGATGATTCCTACTCCTTGCGGAGCACAAAGAATCGCACCGTTCTACGTAGTGGGTTAAACGCTTCTGTTGCTTTGGTTCCTGTGGAACACACTAGCTATGGTATTTATTTGTCAACATCCGGCTGTGTGCGAAATAAATTAGCGGAAGCTTCACCAGACACCCTACACATATAAACAATGCATCCAATGGTCTAAACTCCCATTAATTCTTCCTACCAAACTAAACAACTGCTTAAATTGTAACCTCTTTGTATACCAACTTTGTTAATTTACACCGTTGTATGATAAGCTTTACAGGAGAACCATCTATTCTGTCGAATCTTTCAACTCATAATGGAAAACAAATACGTAACAAATGAGAAGGAAATATTTATCTGCAAACATCTGACAGAACAGGGAAAGCTTTGTTGGAAAGTTTGCAACGACCTATTGTTCCATATTGTGCTCATAGCGTGGGAAAGTATATTTCACTCTCAAGGATTTGTTTTGTTTAATGGGATGTGAAGGTGGAGGTGGAAGTAATGGCCCCTAAATGGTGTGCAGGTGTTTCCAAGAGAAGTTTTTTTTATGAATGGAAGGCTTGGTAACTTTGGCAGGTTATTGTGTTGGGAGCTTAGAGGCAGGTGAATTTTGAATTACCGAAAGCCCAGTACACACTATCTCAACGAATAAGATAGCTCTAAGTGAACGATCAGCAAGCATTGCTAATTCCCAGGCAATAGTGGATGCATTTAAATGGAATAACATTGGTAGAAAAAGTTAAGTTTTATACTATGGAAGTGACTGAGCTGAGAAAAAATTAAAAAGAAAAGTGTGGATAAAAGAAGGTTTCAAAAAAAAAAATTACAAATGGTATTTAGAATATTATTAAAAATTTACAATTAAAACTACAAGCTTCTGATATTTTTTCCTCGATATGCATCGCCTTCATGACGCAGCTCCTAAAGAATGCCACACAGGATTCTTATCGTTCGGTATCTGTTCCATCTTGAGTTTGAAGTTCCTCAAGTCATCCTTGTTAAACATAATTCGGCACTAATTCACAATGCACCACGCGCCTCCTTATTTCACACTAAAGAAGAGAAAATGGGATATGCTGTTTCTAATACCTAACTATTGCATCAGCATCCGAATATAACCACTGTTTTGAAATAAGGAGATTATACTTTTTTCTATCATTCAACATTTATAGAAGACTTCTGTTGTTTATGTTTGTAAACAACCGCATGAAGAAAATACCCTCGACGAGTTAAAATTGTAAAAATTAAAAAAAAAGGATGAAATGTGGTGAAATTAATTGCAATAAGTTAACTCATCTACAAAATGATTAAAGACAACTTCATTGGTTTAGTCAGGGCATAACCCCTTCCCTCACGATGCAACAATCAGTCATCAGCTTTACCCATGGCCGAACGCAAAACTGGTCACAGCCAAAAAATATTTATCCATTGTCCGCTCATTGCACCACGTGCCATCTCCTACCACGAAGCTCATTGTGCACTGACTCATGTTTCACATTTTCCATCTTACCCCCCACCCTAATTATCTCATCTCTGAAGGATTGTTAGTGGCTGCCGTCGGCATTAGCATTTGCGTCGTTGTGTTGTCGGACAAATTCGAGTTAAAAATTTTCGTTCCATCTCGCTGCGTTGATTTCGTGACGTTCATCTCGTTCCGCTCGAGCTGGCTTGAATTTGCATTTTGTTGATTGTACATTTTTCCCCGGTTCGAGAACGATTGGACAGCCTTATGCGGCAAGAAGATTAGTCCTTTCCGCTGAAGGCTTCTCCAACCGGCATGGGCCAAGCAGCTCCGAGCAACGAATTACCTTCGTTTGCATATCTGGGTGCGGAATTTATTTGCCACACCGCTTTTAACTGTGAAGTCTTGCTTGGGTAGTCTTTCAGTCGAATTTGGTTCTTGAGATCTTGAAAAAAATTAGAAGAAAGGTTTGTTGGCTTCAAAGGCACAGTTATTTTTCGATTAAAGAGTATGCTTAGCTACTCCTATTTGCCTTCCGTCTGACACAGCAAAGGATTAGAAAATTTCAATTGGTAAGCCAGTCGCTTTGTCCTCCGTGCCCTTGAGAGATCCAAAGACGGAAATACGCTTCACATGATACCTTCCTCATGATGTAGTACCCAATCGACTTTCCTGCACAAATTTATTGCATGACAATAAATTTCGAATTTATTGGATGAGTTGAACCGTTATCTTCCGTGCTATCCATGAAGCAAGAAGTCTGAAAAATAAGTAATGATATTAATCAATCAATCGGTTCCATTACCAGGATTAAACCCCAAAAAATCGATCGACATTGGCTGGCATTGCATCAACTGTCGTCTCGTCTCGGTTACTCGATAATGCCATTTCGTCGGAAAAGCTGATCCATCAAACCAACAAAATAACCCACCCACATGCCAGACATCAACCGATCCGTCATCAAAGTTCTCAGCTCGCTGACGATTCCCCACTGTCCCTTACTTGACCGAGATGTGTCAGCCAACTGTCAGCCAATGTTTGCTCATTACGATATCATGTTAGGAACCAGATAATATTCTTCTTCGCGAGTGTGAAGGCGAAACATCATCAGCGATGATTGGCATTTCCCAGCAGTTATCGGTTTCACTATCAGTCGGTTTCCAGCTAGGCGATGAAAGAAAACTTGTATGTGCTTGTCATGAGTCTCAGATCTATGCTTCAATGTGTCAGATGTAGGCTAGCTGACAATGTTGAGCGTGGTGCCGGCTTACAATTTGATTGAGGGCAAACTTTGACTGACTGATGTTTCGATATGGGTTAGATAGTGTCGCGTTTATCATAATGTCTTGCTCTTCATGGTGGGAATACGCAATATGTAAAGTAAATGGTATGAAACAGCAGAGTTTACTCAAATTGATCAAATTTTCATTTGGAAACCACCATTTTGACTGTCAGTAAATTTCATTATGGTCATTGAGTCGAATGGTCAGAAATAAGAAGTGAGAGGTCAGTTCACCTTTTTCCATATTTTTTCTTGTTTTCTTCATACTTCCTTCTTCTTTCTTTCTTCTTCATTTTGTAGATTGAAAGAGAATGAAAGATGAAAAAGTAAGAAGGCAATAAAAAGAAAAAAAAGAACAAAGAATATAAGAAAAAAGAAGGAAAAAGACAGAAGAATAAAGAAGAGAGAATGAGGAATAAAGTAGGAATAAGACAAAACCCAGATTAATCCACCTAGCAGTGATGATGCATTTCTCGTGCATTATAAAATATATTGAAAAAATCACACTAAAAAGGTCAAAAAAGCACTTTAGGAGAATAGATCACATATTTTCAATCACTTTGCATGTTTTTGCATTGATAAAAATGCATTGCCACCATCTTTGAAAATAATAAATTTTTCGCGGTTTGGAATTTTTTTTTACAAGGGGGGACCCTTGGGAAAAAACAATGATTTTTCAATAATTCCGAAATGCAATGTCCAATCGGGCCAGTTTTCAATAGCAAACAATGGGACCGCATTCCCCGTCGAATGCAACTTGTTGCGAGTAAATCGGATAATGCTAAGTTCCAAAAAGTGTGTCTACAAAATTTGTACACATACACACATACACACACACATACATACATACACACATACAGACATCACCTCAGTTCGTTGAGCTGAGTCGATCGGTATATAACACTATGGTTCTCCGGGCATTCTATCAAAAGTTCTTTTTTTGGAGCAATCATATAGCCTTTCGGTACAACTTTGTTGTACGAGAAAGGCAAAAAGAAAAAAAACTGTGATGAAACAGATAAAAAAGAATTGGAAAATGAAGAAAAAAGAGAACAGGAAAAAAGAAGTAACACGTAACAAGGAAGAGAAGGTAGAAAAATGAAGAAGAAGGAATAGGGGAGAAAGAAGAAAAAAGTTAAAAGAAGAAAGAGAATGAAAAGTAAGACGACAGCTCATCCTTTCGTCCATATTCTTTCTTGTTACCATCATTCTTTCTTCTTCTTTCTTTCTTCTTCCCTCTTCCTTTTTCCTTCCTCTTCTCTAATAGAGAATGAAAAATAAAAAAAATAAAAAGGAAATTAAATGAAAGAAAAAACGAAGTATAAAAGAAAAAGAGGGAAAAAGGCACTAACAGAAAGAAGAGAAAATGAGGAATAAAGAAGGAAAAAGAGAAAAAGAAGACTGAGGAAGAAGGAGAAAAGTGGAATAGGATTAAAGAAAGAAGAAAAAAAAAGTAAAAAGGAAGTAAGAAGTAAGATGTAACAAGGGAGTACGTAGAAAAACGAAGAAGAAGAAGGAAAAATGGAGAAGAAAGAAAAAAGTAAACTTTTCCTGTGTTTACTAGGACGATATGATGATGGAAAGAAAAAGGTAAAAACAAGAAGGAAGACGAATAAAAGAAAGAATAACAATGGGAGAAGAGAGAAAGAATAAGGAAAAATTAGTTTGAAAAATAAAATTAAGCAAAATAAATTTCGAATAACGAAAGAGGAAACAAGGAAGAAGAAGAATAAGATGAAAGATAAAAGAACGGAAGGGGAAGCGAAAAAGGAACTATAAAAGAAACAAAGCAAAAAAAAGATAAAGATACGATAGACTAGGTTCGGGCTTTCCATTCCAAATAAAATCCAATCCAATCCAAATCCAATCCAAATCCAAATCCAATCCAAATCCAAATCCAAATCCAATACAAAACCAATCCAAATCCAATCCAAATCCAATCAAATTCCAATCAAAATCCAATCCAAATCCAAATCAAATCCCATTCCAAATCCAATCCAAATCCAATCCAGTCAGTCAAATCAATCAAATCAATCAGATCAATCCAGTCAATCCAATCAGTCCAGGTCAATCCAGATCAGTCAAATCAATCAATCCAGTCAAATCAATCCAAATCAGTCCAGTCAGTCCAAATCAATCAGTCAATCCAGTCAATCCAGTCCAGTCAGTCAAGTCAGTCCGATCCAGTCAGATCAGTCAGATCCAGTCCAGATCCAGTCCAGATCCAGTCCAGATCCAGTCCAGATCAGTCCAGATCAGTCCAGATCCAGTCCAGATCCAGTCCAGTCAGATCCAGTCCAAGTCAGTCAGGTCAGTCAGATCCAGTCAAGATCCAGTCCAGATCCAGTCCAAGTCAGTCCAGGTCGATCCAGTCAGTCCAGATCAGTCCAGGTCAGTCAGGTCAGGTCCAGTCCAGATCCAGTCCAGGTCCAGTCCAGAGTCAGTCAGGTTCGATCCAGGTCAGTCAGTCCAGTCAGATCCAGTCCAGGTCAGTCCAGGTCGGATCCAGGTCAGTCCAGATCGGTCCAGGTCCAGTCAGGTCAGTCAGGTCCAGATCCAGTCAGTCCAGGTCAAGTCCAGATCCAGTCAGATCCAGTCCAGGTCAGTCCAGGTCAGTCCAGATCCAGTCAAGGTCAGTCCAGATCCAGTCCAGATCAGTCAGATCCAGTCAGGTCAGTCCAGATCCAGTCCAGATCAGTCCAGATCCAGTCAAGTCAGTCCAGATCAGTCCGATCGGTCAAGTCAGTCAGTCAGATCCAGTCCAGTCAGTCAGATCAGTCAGAGTCAGTCCGATCAGATCGATCCGGTCAGTCAGATCCAGTCCAGGTCAGTCCAGATCAGTCCAGATCAGTCCGATCCAGTCCAGATCCAGTCCAAGTCAGTCCAGATCCAGTCCAGATCAGTCCAGAGTCCAGTCAAATCCAGTCCAGATCCAGTCCGATCAGTCCAGATCAGTCCAGATCCAAGATCCAGTCCAGATCAGTCCAGTCCAAGTCCAGATCAGTCAGATCCAGTCAGATCCAGTCCAGTCAGTCCAGATCCAGTCAGATCAGTCCAGGTCAGTCAAGTCAGTCAGGTCAGTCCAGATCCAGTCAAGGTCAGTCAAGTCCAGTCCAGATCCGGTCAGATCAGATCCAGATCCAGTCCAGGTCAGTCCAAGTCAGTCCAGATCAGTCAGATCAGTCCAATCAGTCGAGTCAGGTCGGTCAAATCCAGTCCAGATCGGTCCAGATCAGTCCAGATCCAGTCAGATCAGTCCAGATCCAGTCAGATCCAGTCAGATCCAGTCCAAGATCAGTCCAGATCCAGTCCAGATCCAGTCCAGGTCAGTCCAGATCCAAGTCCAGATCAGTCAGATCAGTCCAGATCCAGTCCAAGTCAGTCAGGTCAGTCAGGTCAGATCCAGTCAGATCAGTCAGTCAGATCCAGTCAAGTCCAGTCAGGTCAGTCCAGATCCAGTCAGATCCAGTCCAGATCCAGTCCAGGTCAGGTCAGTCCAGATCGGTCGATCCAGTCCAGATCAGTCAGATCCAGTCCAGATCCAGTCCAAAGGTCAGTCAAGTCAGTCCAGGTCGATCCAGTCAGATCCAGTCCAGATCAGTCCAGATCAGTCCAGATCCAGGTCAATCCAGTCAAGTCAGTCAATCCAGTCAAGATCCAGTCCAGGTCAGTCCAGATCCAGTCAGATCAGTCAGGTCAGTCCAGATCCAGTCCAAGATCCAGTCAGATCCAGTCAGATCCAGTCAGGTCAGTCCAGATCCAGTCCAGATCCAGTCCAGGTCAGTCCAGATCAGTCCAGATCAGTCGATCCAGTCCAGGTCGGTCAGTCAGTCCAGATCCAGTCGAGTCAGTCCAGTCAGTCAATCCAAGTCAGTCGATCCAGTCAGATCCAGGTCAAGTCAGATCCAGTCCAGATCAAGTCCAGGTCAGTCCAAGATCCAGTCCAGGTCGGTCAAGTCAGTCAGATCCAGTCAGATCAGTCAGAGATCCAGTCAGTCAGTCCAAGATCCAGTCCAGATCCAGTCCAGATCAGTCCGATCCAGTCCAGATCCAGTCCCAGGTCGGTCAGATCCAGTCCAAGTCAGTCCAGATCAGTCCAGATCAGTCCAGATCCAGTCAAGGTCCAGTCCAGATCAGTCCAGATCCAGTCAGATCCAGTCCAGATCCAGTCCAGATCAGTCAGGTCAGTCAGATCCAGTCCAGATCCAGTCAGATCCAGTCAGATCCAGTCCAGATCGGTCAGATCCAGTCCAAGTCCAGTCAGATCCAGGTCAGATCCAGTCCAGGTCAGTCAGATCAGTCAGATCCAGTCCAAGGATCAGTCCAGGTCCAGTCCAGATCCAGTCCAGATTCAGATCCAGGTCAGGTCAGTCAAGATCCAGTCCAGATCGATCAAGTCAGGTCAGATCAGTCAGATCGAGTCCAGATCCAGTCCAGATCAGTCAGATCAGTCAAGTCGATCAGATCCAGTCCAGGTCAGTCAATCGGTCAGATCCAGTCCAGATCCAGTCCAGGTCGATCCAAGTCAGTCAGATCAGTCCAGATCCAGTCCAGTCAGTCAGATCCAGTCAGATCCAGTCCAGTCAGTCCAGTCAGTCCAGTCCAGTCAGTCAGATCCAGTCCAAGATCAGATCAAGGTCGAGTCAGATCCAGTCCAGATCAGTCCAGGTCAGTCAAGTCCAGTCAGTCCAGATCAGTCAAGTCCAGTCAGATCAGTCCAGATCCAGTCCAAGATCCAGTCCAGATCCAGTCAAGTCCGATCCAGTCAGTCAGTCCAGTCAGGTCAGTCCAGGTCAGTCCAGATCCAGTCCAGATCGGTCCAGATCAGTCAGGTCAGTCAGGTCAGTCCAGATCCAGTCCAGATCAGTCAGGTCAGTCAAGATCCAGTCAGTCCAGTCCAGTCCAATCCAGTCAGATCCAGATCCAGTCCAGATCAGTCCAGATCCAGTCAGGTCAGTCCAGATCCAGTCCAGATCCAGTCAGATCCAGTCCAGTCCAGTCAGATCCAGTCCAAATCCAGTCAGGTCAGTCCAGATCGATCAGATCAAGTCAGTCCAGTCAGATCCAGTCAGATCGATCCAGATCCAGTCAAGATCCAGTCCAGGTCGATCCCAGATCCAGTCAGGTCAGTCCAGATCAGTCAGATCCAGTCCAGATCCAGTCCAGATCCAGTCAGATCCAGTCCAGATCAGTCAGATCCAGTCCAGATCCAGTCGGATCAGTCCAGTCCAAATCAGGTCAAATCCAGGTCAGTCCAGATCCAGTCCAAGATCCGATCCAGATCCAGTCCAGTCGATCCAGATCCAGTCAGATCCAGTCCAAATCAGTCCAGATCGATCCAGATCAGGTCCAGTCAGATCCAGTCAGGTCAGTCCAGGTCAGTCAAGATCCAGTCAGATCCAGTCCAGATCAGTCCAGGTCAAGTCCAGTCCAGATCCAGTCGATCCAGTCAAATCCAGTCCAGATCCAGGTCGGTCAGGTCAAGTCAGATCCAGTCCAGATCAGTCAGGTCAGTCCAGATCAGTCAGATCCAGTCAGGTCAGTCCAGATCCAGTCCAGATCCAGTCCAGGTCAGTCCAGATCCAGTCCAGATCAGTCCAGATCCAGTCAGGTCCAGTCCAGATCCAGTCCAGGTCCAGTCCAGATCAGTCAGATCCAGTCAAGTCCAGTCAGGTCAGTCCAGTCAGTCCAGATCCAGTCCAGATCCAGTCCAGATCCAGTCAGATCCAGTCCAAATCCAGTCCAGATCCAAGTCAGTCCAGTCAATCAGATCAGTCCAGATCCAGTCCAAATCCAGTCCAAGTCAGTCCAGATCCAGTCCAAATCCAGTCAGATCCAGTCCAGGTCAATCCAAATCCAGTCCAAATCAGTCCAGATCCAGTCAAATCCAATCAAATCCAGTCCAAATCAGTCAAATCCAGTCCAGATCAGTCCAAATCCAGTCCAAATCCAATCCAAATCCAATCAAATCAGTCCAAATCAGTCCAAACCAGTCAAATCCAGTCCAAACCAGTCCAAATCAATCCAGGTCAGATCCAAATCCAGTCAGGTCAATCCAAATCCAGTCAAGTCCAATCCAAATCCAAATCCAACCAATCCAAAATCCAATCCAAATCAATCCAAATCAATCCAAATCAATCCAAATCCAATCCAAATCAATCAAATCAATCCAAATCAATCCAAATCCAATCAAATCAATCCAAATCAATCCAAATCAATCCAAATCCAGTCCAAATCAATCCAAATCAATCAAATCAGTCCAAATCAGTCAAATCCAGTCCAAATCAATCCAAATCAATCAAATCCAGTCAAATCCAGTCCAAATCCAGTCCAAATCAATCAATCCAGTCAATCCAGATCAATCCAAATCAATCAAATCAATCCAAATCAATCCAAATCAGTCAATCCAATCCAAATCCAATCCAGTCAGATCAATCCAAGTCAATCCAAATCAGTCAAATCAATCCAAATCCAGTCAAATCCAGTCAAATCAATCCAAATCCAAATCAATCCAGATCAATCCAAATCCAGTCCAAATCAGTCGGTCCAAATCAGTCCAAATCAATCAAATCCAGTCCAAATCCAGTCAAATCCAGTCAAATCCAATCCAAATCCAGTCAAATCAATCCAAATCAATCCAAATCAGTCCAAATCAATCAAATCAATCCAAATCCAGTCCAAATCCAGTCCAAATCAGTCAATCAAATCCAGTCCAAATCCAATCAAATCAATCAAATCAATCCAAATCAATCCCAAATCCGGTCCAAATCCAGTCCAAATCCAGTCCAGATCCAATCCAAATCCAATCCAAATCCAGTCAAAGTCAGTCCAGATCCAGTCCAACCAAATCCAGTCAGTCAAGTCCAAATCAGATCAGTCCAATCCAAATCAAGTCCAAGTCAACAATCAGTCAATCAATCCAGATCGGTCAAATCCAGTCAGATCGATCCAAATCCAAGTCAAGTCAATCAAACCAGATCCAGTCAGATCAATCCAGATCAATCCAGATCAATCCAAGATCCAGTCAGGTCAAATCAATCCAACCAATCCAGTCAAATCAGTCCAGATCCAGTCAAATCAGTCCAGGTCAACCAAATCCAGTCCAGATCCAGTCAGGTCAGTCCAGATCGATCAGATCCAGTCAATCAGTCCAAGTCAGTCAAGTCAGTCAGGTCCAGTCCAGATCGGTCAAGATCCAGTCCAGGTTCAGTCCAAGATCCAGTCAGATTCAGTCAAGTCAGTCCAAAGTCAAGTCCAGATCCAAGTCCAGATCCAGTCCAGTCCAATCCAGTCCAAGTCGATCAGTCAGTCAGTCCAAGTCAATCCAGATCCAGTCCAGATCGATCCAAATCAGTCCAGATCCAGTCAATCAGTCAAGTCAGTCCAAATCAATCCAGTCCAGTCAAATCAGTCAGATCATCCAGATCAGTCAGTCCAATCCAGTCAGTCCAGTCAGTCAATCCAGTCAGTCGATCCAGTCAGATCAGTCAAATCAATCCAGATCCAGTCAAGTCAGGTCAATCCAAGTCAGTCCAAATCAGTCAGTCAGATCAGTCCAGATCCAGTCAGGTCAGTCCAGATCAGTCCAGTCAAATCCAGTCAGATCCAGTCAGGTCGATCCAGATCCAGTCCAGATCCAGTCCAAATCCAGTCAGATCCAGTCCAATCAGTCCAAATCCAGTCAAATCAGTCCAGATCCAGTCCAGTCCAATCCAAATCAGTCCAGATCAATCAGTCAGATCCAGTCCAGATCCAGTCAATCTTGTCCAATCAAATCCAGTCCAGTCCAGTCAGTCAGATCAACCAAATCCAATCCAAATCCAATCCAGTCAGATCCAAATCAATCAAATCAATCCAGATCCAGTCAGATCCAGTCCAAATCAATCCAAATCCAATCCAAATCCAGTCCAATCAATCCAAATCAGTCAGATCCAGTCAATCCAATCCAAATCAATCCAAATCAATCCAAATCAATCCAAACCAATCAAATCAATCCAAATCAATCCAAATCAATCAAACCAATCAAATCAATCAAATCAATCCAAATCAATCCAAATCAATCAAATCCAATCAAATCAATCAGTCAAGTCAAATCAATCAAATCCAATCCAAATCAATCCAAATCAATCCAAATCAATCCAATCAATCAATCAAATCCAATCCAAATCCAATCCAAATCCAATCCAAATCAATCCAAATCAATCAAATCCAATCAAGTCCAATCAATCAAAGGTCCAATCAAATCCAATCCAAATCCAATCCAAATGCAATCCAATCCAATCCAATCCAATCCTAATCAAAAAAATAAAGAGAAAGGAGAAAGATAGAATCGAAGAAATAATAAAGGAAGGAGTTAAAAAGTAGGGCGAAAAAATACAAAAATTTAAAAATAAGACTGGAAAAAAATGAAGAACAACGAAATCTGAAGTCAGTAAAATAAATAAGAGAGAAAATAGAAGGATAAAAGAAGAATAAAAATTAGGAGAAAGAAAAATGAAATATTGAATAAGACGAAAAAATTAATGTAAGCGACGGAAAGAGCAAAAACAAAAATCTATGGAGAAAAAAAGAACGAAGAAAATAGGAATAAAAAAGAGAAATAAATGATTAAGGATAGGCATGGAAGATGGAAAAAGACAGAGGATGAAGGAAGAAAGAAGAGGAATTATAGAAGAAGGAAGAAAACAGAAGAAAGAATGAACAAAGAGTAAGGATGAAGAAAGAAGGATAAGATATTAAGTAAGAAGGAAGAAGATAAAAGGAATAATTGAAAAATGAACAAGGAAGATGGAAAATAGAACAAGGAAGAAGAAAAAGTAAGAAAGTAGAAAGATTCAAAAAGGCGGAAGGAAGAAGCAGAAATAAAAAAGAAAAAAGAAAGGCAATAAGAAAGAAATGAAGAGTCAAAGCTATACTTATAAATGTTCAGTAGTATCAGACATTCTTTTGTCATCAATAGATTATCGAATTACGTCTTACAATTTCCTTCAAATATTGTTTCTTTCCCCACCATCATTAGTTTGTCATTTGATGCCGCCATGGTCGCCATTTATCATTCTTCTACATATTCATTTCTATTTTTTCTTTGCCTGTTTTCATGTACCGTTGTACCGTCAAATTTTTTAATTTTCGTTTATTTGGAAAGCTCTTTTGCCGTGAAGCGTTGCAGGGACGAAATCATATTTTTCAATGCAGTTTGTTATGTTTCTTATAAATATTGTTAGTTTCGGGTCACCAAAAGACTCGCGGTTTGGTCGAGGATGGTTCACCGCAATCGGCGTCTTACAATTTGGCACGTACTGTTTATTTATCAATTCGGATTGGCGACTCTGGCCCGTCCAAGGTAAGCAAATTAACCTGTGCACAAAGAGTAAAACAAAAAAGCAACACCACGCGATTCCTACAACGACAATGACAAAGAAGTACCGCCGCCGAAGACGACGACGACGTTGTCGTTGTCGCTGCAGCCATGTACACCCTGCGCGCAGACAAGCCCCTTTGCTTGCTTACAAACGCCCGTACATATCTATCTATAGTGCAGACGGCGTGTAATACTGACCTACTTTTTTGGGGTAAAGCTTCGCTCACCTTGCTGAGAGTGCAGCAAGTTGAGGTTCGGTTCACCGTCCCACAGTTTTGCTCCCACCGATTGTTGCGCGACATTTTCCAGCATGCGTCGTTCACGATCCAAATTTTCAATGAACGAAACTGTTTCGCTGAGTTCCCGACGGTGAATGAAAAGGCCATTCGGCAAAAAGTGATTACGTGACAGATATTGCACGGCCCTGAATAGGCCGTTCGACTGATTGATTGGCTGGAGCGACGATGAACGGCTGTTACGTGTGCGTGAGCGCGTTACATCACGCTCAGAACACCCACGCCACGGTTCGGTCAGTGTGAAAGAGAATGAGCGTATACCGCCGTTATGGTGAGTGACCAATCGCGACTGGTGCTTGTTTCGCATTACGGAGAGGGCCTTCCATTCATTGGTTGCTTGTCCATCGTACGGTACGGTTGTTTCCATCGAGCGCACCGAGAGTTCGCATATTCCGCGGCTATCTTGCGGCATACGGAGAGTGTATTGTGTGTTCGTTGGTTCGTTTCGATAACTCGCGCGTTTCTCCCTCGCAGTTAGTACCGCTGGCGCTGGGGATTCTGTGCGAAAGACAGAGAGCGTCCGACCGGGAGTGACCGAAAGGTGGCAGACCGCGAGAGTGCGCGGTCGGGAAGAGTACTGCAGACGGAGCCTCGGGCCGGGTGTTGTGTGTTATTGTTATTTAACAGGAATTTGATTTTGAAATTTGTACAGTGGCAGGTTAGAATCGCGCGCGCGGTAGGACATGCGATAGGTCCCCAGAGGCGGGTTCTGGCGCAATAATAATTTCAAAGATTGTGCGACAGTGAGACGATTGATTGCAGTTGGCAATTTTCTAGAAGTGATTCAAGATTATGTATGACAAGAGCTGTTAGGCAAGCGATTTGATGATATAACCAATCAGTGGCGAAAGCTCTAAGTCGCAGTTCTGCGCAGGTGAGATTGGGAAGTTTCTGGAGTGTTGCGAGGTGCATTTGGAAAACAAATTGAATGAAATTAGGTGCTGGTGTCGAATTATGGGGGAATTAAACGCAGATTTGCAAGCATTGTTGATTACCTAACCAATCTGGGGTTACACAAACCGATGGCCTGTCGTCAGTGCTGAAAAAGGATTACGTGTTCTGCGCCACGGTGCCACTCAACGATTCTCCATTCATCCAGCCAACGACGGTGTTCTCCAGTGAGTACGATGAGAGAAGAATCGTGGAGAACTCTGGTGTGTGACAAATTGCGCCGTTCCAGAGAAGTGAACAAGAACGAGTGACGCTTTGTTTAGATTTTCTCCAGCACTGTATGGATGGATGCAAGCGACAAGCTTCGTTAACTGGGGAATTGAATTCTGGAAACTCGCGAGTGTTCTAAAACGTTCTCCGCTCTCTGGAGTGCGACGACGCGCGCGTGGCTGCTTCTACGCTACGACGGAGAGTGTTAAGCTCGAGTGTTTCTAGGTGTGTTTGTTGAAGAATTACATGCCGCCTTTATGCTTCTTATGGCATTCGGTTGGTGCCTTCATTCGGCCTCTTCTTTGGTGACATAATCCAACAACTTGCTGATTATATAACGGAACGTGCAGCGAGAAGTCTGCCCTGCCAGGCCGATCAAAAATTGCGCCCAGAATCCGGGGGTACGTCGTCCGCAGTGAGAATAACTAAATGGTTTGAAGTTGGTAGAAATCTGAATGCAAACCCGTGTAGCATGTGTGTGTGGTGAAAGTAAACATTATTGCAAAACGTACAGCAAGCAATCAGTTTTGAACGGCAAAGATAAATGAAATAAAAGTTAAAATTAATTCAAATCTCTGACGAGATTCCAACGTGCCAAGATATTCTGCAACAAAGTTTAAAAATTTTTATAGGCAACGAATCGGTGCAGATCCGACCGAAGAAATTCGCAAACAGAGCGTGTGGTGTCAAAAAATTACAAACCTGCACAAAAGTAAGTGAAGAGTGCGCGTCTGTTTACATAACAATCGACCGTGTCCAACCTACCCGTCGAGATGCACGGGAAGAAGAGGAACATACGTAACAAGCGGCCGCGACGACGGCGGTATCTTTCGGCAGTGTCTGCGTGGCGATTCGTAGCGCGATCTTGACAAGTGGTTGGCTGGGTGATAATTGCTCTAAATCGCTGAGATTGAATCATCCCGTGTCGCCGGGGATCCTGTTTGTTGATAAATTTACTGCCTGTGGCTGTCTCGGTGCAGTGAAACAAATACCGCCGGTCTTAAAATAGCAGTGACCTGTTACGTTACTCCGTGACGAATTCCAGGGAAAAGAGGGAACAATGCAACAACAGCCTGTTACACAATCCATCAAATCCTACGCGGCAAAAAGGGAACGCTAAGCTCCCCGACTCCCAGTCTTCTCCTGGAGCGGTGTTATGCAAATTGATTCGCCTTACAGCGCGCGTCGGCAACACAACAAAGTTGTAGGCCTATATAGCTATGACCTGCCGTGGCGAGCGCTGTACGGCTCGTTATGGAACCGTGAACAAGTTATGCAACAGTTTTTTCGAGTGTGGGGGGCTTCCATTCCAGCCAGCCGGGCAGCAGCAGTGGCGTGTTCCTCGCGTATCCTACTGGAAGAAACGGAAGGGTCGCTGGTTTATGTTACGCAAACGGTTGTCTGTGCTGTTCACTCTCTTGGCGCGTGGTCGGTTGCCTGGCCAAGTGCTCATCAATCGGCGGCGGCGGCGAATGACCGCCGCGAATCAAAGCCCTCGGTGTGCGTGGTGTGGGTGTATGTGTGCGGTGGCGCGCGTAGGCGCGACTGTATTGGTGGCCGGTAGACTGGCAGGGGTAGGATGTTCATTTCCTGCCGTGTCGCCCCGATTGGGCAATTTAAGCGATGAGCGGTTTTGCATGAGAACAGGATGATTGGCGGCAGCCGGCGGTGCGATGCCGGAGTGTAATGGTGTGAATTATGGTGCGATAGTGTTCGAACGAAATGGAGAACGGAAGTTTGTTAACCCGTTTTCCACGAGTGATTGAAGACCGAGGAAATGTCTCCGTTCCAGTCTAGGAATGTTCATTATGAATTATTTTGATTGGGTGAATGAAGATTATGTGTAGGTGTTACAGAATATTCGAGAATCGATTGCTTCAATTGATTGAAGAGACCAAAAAGAAAAGTTATGTAAGAGGAAAAATGTAAAATAATCTTACTTTAAACATAGGGACGCTGATCAAGATCGTGTGAGCTGTTGGAATGATGGCCTAGCAAAGATTTGAATCTTGAAATTTTCGTTAACAGTGAATAAGTGACCGGAAGATGTCTCCATAGAAGATGGTCGAAGGCCAGTAATACGACCAAAACGTCCGGACAGTCTGGAAAATAATGTTTTTGTCTCTACACGACGAAATATTGACAATCCTAAAATGTATGGTCTTGAGTAGCTAGATAATGAGAATGTTATACGATCTTCAGATATTTCGTACAAAACATTTCTATTTCTCTGTCCTCAAGATGCAGAGCTAAGTGACCGTAGCTCAAAGCTTCACTTACCTACGACAAGAACAATATGGCACACTGAAATAGATGTCCCAGGTACTATCTATCCACGAGAAGTTATGAAATGCTCCAGAGATAGTAAGGCGTAACAGCAAACTGTGTAGAGGATCACCTCAGGATAATAGATCGTAGTGTCGTGATCGCGCCTAAAAGTACAAGGCTATGGCGGTACCAAAATGTCAAAACACTAAAGAAGGAAGCAATGGAAAGTCACTGCTCAAGTAACAGCCACAGATGTTAATTGGGAAAAGGAGTTCGGAGCAACCATCGACCTTCTGGAAGACCTTCATAAATATATAGCAAATGAAGCGTCCATTGTTCAAGATCCACGAACTGACAACGAGTCGAGTTGTTAGATCTACCTATGTAAAGGAAAGCTAGCCGACAAACTCGACTTTACTCGCCTTGAAATTGCGTATTACAGGATACTAAGCAAAGGCGCAAAAAGGCACAATGTAATGTTTCCAGCAAAGCCATTAGCAGATTATACGAAAATATGCGCATGAAAGTGAGATTTCGCATCCATTACAAATCCAAGGTCTCTGATTGACGTCACTCGTACAAAAGCTATTCCGGCGAAAGTATAACCGCGTTGAACTGAAGATAAGCGCCGGCAAAAAGAGATTGCTTTGCATTTTTCAAATGTTTTTATTCACTCCATTATCAGCACACTGACTTGTAACCACGTCTAGGTCGGCAGAGCCATTGATTAGATATTTCGGAATATTTGAGGATTATCATTTCCAGACGAAAAATTGTAACATTAATGAAGAGTAAAAATAACAAAGGCAATACATTAGGGAAAATTGTGAAAGTTTTGGATCGCTAAGAATTTGCCTGAAAAAGAGAGAGGAGAAAATCCAACAAGGAAACCGCATTATTCTGGCTTCTTAATATTGTGAAGATGTAGGTAGTTTGATGTTGAAACTGTCTCTTCCGTCTCTTGTCATTGAACCGAGAAGCTATTTTCTGTCAAAGTTGTGGCACTACCAACGAGCTAGGGGATTGGTTTCACAGTGTTGAGGGTCAAAAACCATTCCTAAAACTACAACATCATCAACTCGCACTACATGTAGGAGGCTCGACGTCAGGATAGAAGCGATTTATTCATGGCTATAAGACGTACGACAGATGCTTTCTGCGAGACGTGTAAACCGTCATCAAGTCGAATAACTGTCAATTTATTTTTTAAGCTTTGCTGCGTTGCAGCATGAGTGAAATAATGTGTGTGCTCCTGTCCTGAAAACGCGAGTGCTTTTGAATATGGATTCCATAAGAAGTGCCCTTAAATAGAAAGGGATGAATTGTACCAAATAGCGATCGGTCCGATAGTCTGCACAAAATATCGAATGACATCGCTGCATAAACTTTGTATCCTTCTAGGGAATGGTAGTCCAGAACTCCTTCCGCCGCAAAAATAACATCGAGGCCAACTGGCCATCGAGGCCAGTTTATCTACATAATTAAGAAACAGTTTATCTACATCATGGTTTCCCAAACTGTGGGTCCCGACCCCCAGGGGGGTCGCGAGCGGATTGTTGGTGGGTCGCGCAGAACAAATATTAATTGCAGCTCGAATGCTGAACTTTTTGATCATTTTTTTCAGGAACATTATTTCAAGTTCAAACCGCATTTTATATATCCTTCACCACGCTATTTTATTTAAACATTTATGCCCAAAAAGCTGTCCCCTTAATGAAGTGAAATAAAAACGCTAACATTTTGACAAACAATACCATGATCATTTTTTGCATTTGTACATGTAAGGTAACGTGAATATATTTTATGTGGAAGAAGCCGAAACAGATGACATTCTGATTCAATTAATGCTTAATACTACTTGGTAAAATGCATTTTTTCATAGGTGGGTCGCGAGACATATAGAATTTTGCTAGGTGGGTCGCATACTCAAAGGTTTGGGAAGCTCTGATCTACATAATTAAGCTGACCATATTCTAATCGACAATAGACTAATCGACCATATTCTACGCCGAATTCAGCTTGACACATGTACAGACAAAAATGGTTGCAGTAACTTGATTGCGACTAAATCTGGTCACATATGAGTTACAGTAACCTATGTGAAATATGTGTGCTGCTAGGGTAGATACATCCGGGAAGACGAGGAGTGTTTTGAGCTACGTGGCACCAGAGGAGCCCGCGAGCAAACCAGGGTGATTTCGGTTGTCAGATGGCAGCGCGAGTGGGATAACTTCTCGAAAGGTAGGTGGACCCACCGGCTGATTCCTAACATATCAAGCTGGGTGGGGAGACCCCATGGGAAAGTTCACTTCCATCTGACACAATTCCTGTCAGGCCATGGCTGTTTCCGACAGCACCACCACAGGTTTGGGCACGCGGAGGTCCCCGTCTGCCCTGACTGCCCAGGTTCTGACGAAACTGCAGAGCACATACTGTTCGTATGTCCTCGTTTCGATGTCGAAAAAAGAGCAATGGTAGACGTTTGCGGCCGGGACACAACTTCGGATAACCTTATCCAGAGGATGTGTCAAGCGATGGAGAAGTGGAACGCAGTCTCGACTGCAACCACTCAGATTGCCTGCAGCTTTGCAGAGAATCTGGCGCGCCGAGCAGAAATCGACAAGCAGTACAAACTTGTGATTGGTTAGTTAGAGCGAAAGTGTCGAAAGCGGAGAAGTGTGTGAATGGTCTGCCCATGCAGAGGTATTGGCGCAGCGGGTGGCAACCGAGATCGTCACCACGAAGCAGGGCAGAAGTGTGAATGAATAGGTGTATGTATGGACTGCGCACGCCGCGCTGGGAGTAGCGCAGGAATGTTGGTTCCTATGACTACTGATACCCCGCGGCGTGGCAGAGGAGTGTGGGTGAGCATCCAAGTCAGTCTCACATGGTATGAAAGGAATGAGCACACAAATCAGTCTCACACGCTATGTTTGAGTTGAGATAGTCTCATATGGTATGAGCGATGTGAGCACCCAAATCAGACTCACATGGTATGTCAGAAGTGGGAACCTAAGTAAAATGTCCCATAAGGGATGCCAGATCGAGAGTTAGGTCGAATGACTAGAGTAGTATGTGTTAGCGAACTGAATGAAAGAAAGAGTTGAGCATCCAAGTCAGACCCACATGGCATGATAGAGGTGAGCACACAAGTCAGACTCACAGGAGCGTTAGCGCGAGTGCAAGTATGGAGTACTTTCAGGAGGTTCAGAGGCCCGAAAGCCCCTTCAAGAAGTCCGGAAGCCTCATTACTAGAGACTCAGTAGCCTCCTTTCCAAAGACTCGGAGCCCTCCTTTTAAAAGGTTCGGAAACCTTCTTTCAAGAGGCTGGGAACCGTACTTTCAATAAGCTTAGAAACCTCTTTCCAAGTGGTTCGGAAGTCTTTTTTCAAGTGGCCCGGAAGCCTCCTTTCAAGAAACCCGGAAGCCTCCTTTTAAGAGGCCCGGAAGCCTCCGTTCAAGATGCCCGGAAGCCTCCGTTCAAGATGCCCGGAAGCCTGATTCAAGAAGCTTGGAAGCCTCCTTTCAAGAAGCACGGAAGCCTGTTTTAAAGAGGTCCAGAAGCCTCCTTTCAAGAGGTTTGGAAGCCTCATTTCAAGAAGTTCGGAAATCTGCTTTCAAGAGGCGCGGAAGTCTCCTTTCTAGAGGCCCGGGAGCCTCCTATCAAAGGGCCCGCAAGCCTCTTTTCACGATGCCCGGAAGCCACCTTTCAAGAAGCCCGAAAGCGTCCTTTAAAGAGGCCCGGAAACCTTTCTTCTGTAGAGGTCTAATGAAAGTAGACGTAACAATCAATCCCCTTTCGGACTTGAGAAATGAGCAATAGAGAAAAATAGTATTGAGAGAGGCGATATTGAAATTAAGAATTGTACAGAGAAATAGGTAGAATAAAGATTCTTTCGTTGTATAACTGAAGACCGAACATAACGTGTTAAAATTTTCATCCCGAATACCCCGTACTGGAAATAGTAATTATTACAGCTTCAAGGGGCTCGGAATTCATCTTTTTAGATGCTTGGAATCCAACGTTCAATAGGCTCAGAGGCGTCTTTTCAAGATACTTAGAAGCCTCCTTTTAAGTGGCTCGAAATCCGCCTTTCAAGAGGCTCGAAATCTTCTTCCCAAGAGCTCGGAATAATGAAAATGTCAGCCAATTTTAGCGAGAGTCATATATCCCGTTAATTTTCAGTTCCATTTTTCATATATCTTATGAGTTACAATTATTTTCATTTGCAGTAAAAAATAGAGGGTACCTCAATGGATGCAAAATTGCGAAGGAATACCTCTTAAGGAAAAGGTTGAGAACCGCTGTTATACACCAGTCGACTCATCTCGACGAATTGACACACTTTTTTGTACTTAACCTTATCCGATGCAACAGTTTGTATTCGACGCGGACTTCTCCCTAATAAATTTCGCTTTTGAAAATTGGTTCAATCCGTCATTGCGTTCCGGAGTTATTTAAAAAGCATTGATCTTTTCCCCCCCCTTGGAAAAAAAAATTCTAAATGGAAAAAAAAAGTTTTTTTTTTTCAAAAACTGCTGCAATGCATTTAAATAGTCGCAAATAAATGTGAATTGATAGAAATAACTGAATCTATCTCCCTAAAGTGCAATTTTGACCTCTCTCATGTGCTTTTCTTGTTACTCTTATGGGTTTTCTTTTGTTTTATAATACACGAGAAAGGCACCATCACCGCTAGGTGGATTAATCTGGTTTTTTTTTAAAGAAGAATGAGATTCGGTTTAAATTGGGATTAGTTGGAAGTGGATTGGATTGATTAGATTTGATTTTGATGGATCATGATAAAAGTTCTTTATACGGACCGATATGGATTAGTTTTGAATTTTAGTATGGACGACATTCATCCTTATTTCAAGATCAATATTTTAGTGTGAATCAGCTTCACATTGTGTGTGGAATTGATTTTCCTATTTAAATGTGGATCGGTTTTAGATTTGAAGTTAGATTTGGAATCCAGAATAGAATTTGATCAAAAATTGGTTTCTAAGATACAAACGTTTATGCAATCCCATTGAATTCCACCACTTAATTGTATCTTGACAGATACGTATTTCGACCTCAACAGTAAGGCCGTCTTCAGTGTCTCGTACTTGACTCGACAAGTCGAGTCGAAATACGTATCTGTCAAGATACAATTAAAAGGTGGAATTCAATGGGATTGTATAAACTCGTCTTATGACAGGTGAAAACATTCCACTAAAAAGCTCAAAATCATTTTCTTATCATACAAACGTTATTATTTTAAAAACCGAAATTGTATTGGACTTTTAATATGGAATGTGTTTCTATTGAATTCAAATTAGAATTCAATTGGATCTGAAATGGAATGGATTTAGATTTGATTTGGATTAGATACGGATTGCCTTTGAATTTGCAATGGAATTGAATTGGCTTGGATACACTCCTAAGAGGTGGCCCTCTTGAATAAAGACAATAATAATAATGGCTTGGATTTGAATTGTTATTGGACTCATTCTGAATTGGTTCTGTTTGTAGATTTCCATTGAGTTACAACTTGAAAAAAAAAATGGATTGAATTTATATTTTAAATGAAATTTGGACACGGTTGATAATGTTGTTTTTACCTTTCTCGCACAACAAAATTGTACCGATCTAGGCTGTCTGCTGGTATTGGTGTAGGCAAATCATTGCATTTCATGAATTTCAAGTTGAGTAGCACATTCATTATCTTGACATTTTTTTTATTAATTAACATCAACAGGCCACTTATTTGATCAGTTTTCTTTGCTTTTTTAGTAGTACATACTATCAGGACAAATGAATTATTTGGCAAACCAATTTAGCAAAATAATTGAATCCCTACTGTGAATGCTTTTCCTGTTTTTTGTCCAATATAACTAATTGTTATTTTGAAATAAATTTTTGAATATGATTGAAAAAACCACTTGGTATATTCACTTCTAAATTCCTCTAGATATTCCTAGAAGTTTCCTTAAAAAAAACCTTAGGAAATTACTTCAGGAATTCTTCCGGAAATATCTTGCAAAATTTCTCCGAAAAATCCTTAAGTATTTCCATTACGGATTTCTTCTTTCGGAAATTTCTTATAGAATGCATACAAAAAAAATGTATTTTCCTTACCCTAAGTATTTCCTGCGGAAGTTTCTTTAGAAATTCCTCCGGAAATTTCTTAAGGAATTCCTTAAGAAATTCCATTAGGAGTTTTTTCGAAAATTGATTAACAATTCGACAATTTCTTTGAAAATTCATTCTGAAATTCCTCCTTATAAAATTATCTCGGCAATCATTCCATGAATTCCTTAAATCAATTATGCCAGATATTGCATAAGGGATTTTTTCGAATTTTTCCAAAAGAATTTCTTCAGAACTTCTTCCAGCAATTCTTTTAAAACGTTTTCCGGAAATTCTTCCAGAACTTTCTGCATGAATTCCTTCGAAAATGCCCTCATGGTTTTTTTTTTCGAAATTCTTGCAGTAATATCTTCGGATTTTTTTGGTGTTTGTTGCTTATTTTTTGTTTTATTATTTCGGAAATTCAATTAATCAAACTTAATCGGAAACTGTTTCATTCTCTAATTAATTTTCAAAGGATTTCCCGGAAGAAATTTCAATTTTTACTGAAGAAATCTACGAAGCAATCTCGGCTTTTCGAAAAAACTTCTAAATTATCTAATTATCTACTCGGCGCCTCGAACCGTGGACCTCTTGATCTGCAGGCCCTGACACTACCACATAGCCCACTCTAGATCCATACCAGTGGATCGAGCATACTAAATGACATTGCTCATAAATCATGGTCAACTTTGTTTCAGCATGGGGGAATGGTCTTGCTTGACTACCCTATTCAAATGTTGAGTATTTCATGAAACCTGCATTATTACATCCCGACGATTATTTTTCAGAATAAAGTGATGTATAGACGAAACTTCCGCAACACTCGAAGGAAATAAGCGGAATAATTGAATTGGGCATATATTGAATGTTTATTCTACCTCCAGAAGCACCTAAAATTATTTTTCTGGTTTTTAGGCATTTTTTTTAGCAAAATCTACCAAAAAGTCATAGAATAAGCCCTCTAACCATCCTAGTATCAATGACAAAGTGGTAGATAATAGTCTAGAGAAGCTATTCACGACTAATGCTTCTAATATGTAGAGACAAATTGATGCATTCAGACGACATTTCTATGAAAAAGTCTAAAAAATTACAAATCTCGTTTGATGCACCTCTTAATCTCCATGTATTTCGCTGAAAATTGGTCAGGAGACTCCATTTATGATACTCATTGAAATAGAGGGGTGGCACTTTAAATCTGAAATACTTTTGAAGATGGTGAACAGATCTACTGCGGATGAGCGTCATTTTGGCACAAGGTCGAAAAAATTGATTTTTTTGTTTATTACGATTATCGATTCCGCGAACAGAAACCAAAAAAAAAAACATACAAATTAAATACAGATTGACAGGTGGAACTTTTAAATGTGAAATTAAGTCTTAAAAATGTTACACACTTAATTATAATTTTTGTTAAAGTGGATAAAAACAGATCGAAAAATCATTTCATATAAAAACTGTGTCTTTCCAACTGGCCAAAAAAGTTTTTAATGTTTTCACGATAACTTTATTCATAAATTCCCAAAGTTTATATATTCAGCGGGAAAATTCTCCCTATCCTTTAACCCGGTGGCTAGCTTGACGTTTACCTTTGCAGTCGAGCCTGTAAGCGTAAGACCGCCGCGGTATTCTAGAAAAAGATAAGCGCGACAATATATTGTGCAATAGTTATTTAATCGAAAAGAAATCTGGAAAGAATTGTTTATGATAATATGGAGCATCGTTTTACTTTTGGGTCCAAAAGAATCTCAAATAGTCAAGAGTGCTTTTTGAGTATTTATTACATATTTTTCTTACAGGATGGAAATTTAAAAGTAAAATATTACGAAGGATTCTAAGTCCAAATATCTTGATTAAAAAACTCGTTACTGAAAAACTGTAAGAAGCATTCAAAGTACGAGTTGATCAAACCAGGGCAGACGGAGCAGGCCAGCACATCAGGAAACGTGCGTCGAAAAGCATTTTCAATTGCTAAATTACTTTCCAAAGTTTTGGACATCGACGAAGAACTTATTGTTAGATTTCGTAATATTTTAATAGTAATAAATTGCCAAGATCCACTCAATCTAAAAAAAATGGATGACTTTTGTAAAGAAACATATCGGCGGTATATTAATTTGTATGATTGATATAAAATCCCAACAACAGTGCATAAAGTACTCGCTCACGCTGGAAGCATAATAATATATTCGCCGGCTCCTCTTGGCATGTTAGCTGAAGAAACAGCAGAGTGCCAACATAAACTAATAAAAAATGTCGTACCAAAATACAGAAAACACAAAAAAAAATTTTTGGTCACCACTTTGTATGGAGCCTCCCCATAGTGCGCCGGGCCAAAGTGACCACCGTGCCACCGTCGATGATATGACCGGCGCATAGGTCTTATCCACGACGCTTCCAGGGTTGTGAAATCAAAGTGCGACGCATTTACGCATCTCCGATCTCAATTGTCTAAGAATTCTACATTCTTTCATTTCAAATGATAGAACATTCATGATGGTGTTGACTGTTGATAGTGACTGTCATACATCCAAATTAGTACTAAATAAAGATTTAGACCGCACTACTTATTCAAATAGTGGGTGACTACTAGTGGATCGTGCAAGCGGTGAGGTATTTTAACTCAAGAAGTCTAATCTCGAATTGGTTATCATAAACGCGTTATTCCCATACTCTCATTCAACTGAACCATATACTTTTATTGTTGATATCATTCCCGGTGAAGTCTCAAAGCAAAGTTATCTGATCTATCCAGATACTGCTGATTGAACCATTTCCGTAGCAACGTACGGAAATAACAGACCTAATTCAACATGACCTAAGTATTACTCTGCTCAGAATCCGAATTGTTATGATTGACCTGTCACAATATTAACATTATGTAATAACGGATCTGAAATGCGCATTCAAAAATGATTACCTCAATTGCCAGGTTATCAATTTTAACAAATGAGTGACCCCACACTTTCGGCGGGACTCCCCAAAGATTCCCGAGCGTGGTTCAAAGTAAACAGAAATCAAATCTATTCACGTTATCACCTTGTGAAAACGTGAATCGACACGAAATTGTGTAAACATCGAGATTAGTTCCATTGTCGGCGCGTTTTCGGTGCGGCCGGCATCGTGTGCGTACGAATCCCTAGGGGGTGCGTGAGTGCTCGATCATGAAGAACTTAATTCCACAAAATCCAATTAGGGTCAAATTTGAAGATAAGCCGAACTACGGTACACGTAGGTGAACACCGGGTAGGTATTACGATTTGATCGAATTAGTATGCTTCGGAGTTAACTAGTACTATGTGACCGAATGAGTGATTGTTTTGCCTATCTGGGAATTTATCTATGTTCACTCCGTATTCGATTATTTTTTACTTTGGTTCTTATCTTATTTGGAAGAGCTCCTTTGAAGCTCAAGAGCAGATGACTTTCTCATAAGAGAATCCGTTTTTTTTTCTAAAAGTTGCGTCATTCTAAATCACATATGGTTGTCCAACAATTTGTCAATTAGCAACAGAAATATATTGGATTCAGACCGTAACAGAAACTGACTACGTGACTTGTTGCTTGTTTCATTCAATTTCATAGGAAGACTATTCTATTTTCCATCCTATAGTCTTATCATCCAACGTTTTTTTGCCAACAAACAGAACACTGCAAAAGTTATAAAAATACAACATGAAATCGTTTGGTTTCCTTTCTTTGTCTTTTTTTCTTATGTTGGAAATAGAAGTAATGAGATAAGAAACTGGAACAGCAACCCTGTATAATACTTTGTTCGTACAAAGTTGATGACCTTTCAAAACCATAGTAGATGACTCAAACTCCTGTTGAATAATTCTTTGCCAGAGAAATAAATTCTTTCGTACATAACCCTTATTAAGTTATAACGATGAGACTCTCCATTATACAACCATTCTCTAGAAGCCTATTTTTCTTCAAAATAAATTACCCAAATGTGTATGCTAATAGATTGCGCTTATACAACACCTCACTCAATCAAATGAAAAATTCATTCTCTGGAATATAAACAACAAAACCGCTCATCACCAACACCAGCGCACAAAACGTAATCATTCTTGACCGCTTGATGCGAAACTCACTCACACCGTTGCATCTTTCCGCGACCGCGTGCTGCAGGCTCTCTCCCTCTCCCGCCCGGTACGCAATGGATGCGCGCACGTAAACAGAGCGAAAGGAAGCGTCGATGACCCTCACTCAATGCTCATTGGTCCACGCGAGTGAACTCGCGGTCCGCCAGGTTCTCTCTGTTCCTTCGCGCGGGTGCTCCACCGCGAGAGAGCGAGAACCCGTGTCGCGGGTTCTGTATGCATCAGCCGTTCACTCGCGGCCCCAAAGCCACTGCTGTAGTCTGCTGTATTTCTCCAACCAACGCCGGATTCAGTTCGTTCTAGACATCGGACGGAGACGCGAGTTGATTCAGCGCTGAGCAGTAGATCCAAGCGAATAACGGGCGAAGACGGTGAGATTACGAAGGCCCGTGTGTGTTATCCTGGGACATATTCTACCCAATCAGAAGTAGTGGCGACAACAGCGTCGACGGTGACTGTTTGTAATTTTTGAAAGTCGTGCAAAGTGTGTTGTGGCAATCGGTGACGGGTTGTTGATCTGCTCGCTGCGGACTCCATCGTATCTATACCGGACCAAGAAAACAACAAGCCGATGGGCGTTTGCATTTGATATATTGGGAAGCGTCGTGCGTTATGTAATTTGCACGATATTAATTTTCGAGCGAGATAAGGGGGTGCCGTTTTGGCGTTCTATGGTAGTGTTCGACTTCCGGTCACAAAGAAGACGCGTGATTCAGCAACACTGGAAGCGGTGAGCAGGTAAACGAAGGCATCATCATCAAAGTGATTCATCGCCGTCAACCGGCGCGGCGGCGACGGTGCGGTGAACCGTGCTTGGGTTTCCATATGGTGGCCAAGTGGCGCAATTAATACACTAAGAACCCCTGAAAAATTACTTACCAAAGCGTGTAATTGAATATTTTACGGTGCAGTTACGTCGTCGCCAGCGATAAGGTTTCCAGGGAAAGTGCAAGACGTGCACGGGTGCATGTTTTCGTTCTGAGAAGGCGGGGATCGCGCTACTGAAGGCGACAGTGACTGCGACGACAAATAGAACGACGGAGGAGTTACATAACCACGCGGCAGTTGCCGACGAAGCGCTCGGTGTGTCGTTCTAGGGGAGAACCGCTGGTGGATGGGTCGGGGGGATGTGTAGTGAAGAGGTGTTGTTATGAGTACGTAAGCTCCGTGAAGAATCCAGTGGCTACGGCGGCTGGTCGCGAGGGAAACAAAATTGTGGAACTGTTATGCGATGATGATGGATTGTGTGAGCGAACGAGCAGTTTGTTTGTGATCAAAGGGTGATGAATTAGTGCGCTGGGACTGAGAACGCAAGTAATGCATTGGTTTGTTGATTCTGGTGAATTTCATACAAAGGCAAAAAACGGGAATGCTGTATGTAAATTTACTGGCAAATTAGGAATTGACCTTTCCCGTTAAAAATAAGATCCCTTTTTATTGTCTGTCAATTTTCCGACTCATTGAAGGTCTACTTTCCCAAAGAACCTTATTATTTAAAACCTCTATTTTGAAAATCGAAAACAAAAACTGAAAAAGTGCTGCACGTGTGAACCGGCCTGAAGGATTGGCCTAATATTGGTTCGAGCGAATATTAGGCCAAGCTTGAAAACAGCACTTTTTTCGAATTTTTGTTTTAATATTCAACAATTGTTGGTAAAGTTGACCTTAAATAAATTACAGAATTGATTGAGCAAATAAAAATTTGTGACGGGAAAGGTCAATTGTGTTACGATGGTAATGGAGTTTTATCTACGCCGAGTGTATTTTTAGCTGGAGACATTTGAGTCTGTCCTGACGCAATGAAAACAGGATACTCGTAGTGAAGCACAATAAAAATTGTAGGAGGACTGAACTTCTACGGCTTCAAGAAGTAGCTGAAGAATAGCTTCGCGCTCATAATGATGGTTGTTCTTGCATTTCAATTAGCTGGATAAGCATGACGAGATGGGAATTGAATAACAATCTTCTTTGTGAAGGTAATAAAAAGAATGTTTTGAATGAATACTTTTACGACGGAAATGCTATAATTATCAGGACTGGCATATCTTCCTGAGTTACTGATGACCTATTAAAACAAAAACCTTTTCAAAAGAGTTATCAAACAGCTAACAGCTAAACAGTTAGCTGCTAACTGATGATAAACTCTGCATTCTAAGAATTTCGCTTAGCACTTTGAAACGTAAGTCATTATGTACGTATTCGAATTCTAGGTGTAATTATTAACGAATCATTTATTGTGAGAAGTGTTGATCAAGTGTGTTGGTTTAATCGTGTTCAGGTGAAATCCATTTGAATATTCACGAAGTTTGTCCCACCAACATTATACCACAATTAGCGAGCGATGTGCTCAGTAAATTGTGTTCAGCCTTTTTTTGATAAATATCGATTATTTTTCTTTTTGGTTTTGTTTATATTACTTCCACCGCAAAAGACGCGCAAACAGTGTGGCAACTCCATTTGACTGCCCTCAAAGTGCGATCAAAGGGATTCCTATTTGTTTTCAAATTTAATTGACGATGGATGGCCCCATTCCTTCCGATGATGGAGGGTTCGTGTCGGTGAACATGCATTTATTGAAACCGTCACCCTTTCGCTTTGACCACGGCCGGGTTGGGCGTTGGCGGTCAATGTTTGGTTTTTCGGCGCGGAAAAAAACATTAAATAATCTCATATTTTGCTGTGGTTTTCATTTTCCGTGGCTTTGATGGAGCCAATGATGGTCTGTTGTGGGCCGTATTTGGTTGTTTTTCATTCTCGTTGTGTTGCGAAATGTAAATAACGAGACGTTTGATCAGTGCAGCTGCTCACATTTTTCAATATTTAGGTTGCAACTTGAATCGAATTAAATGTTGTTTCACAGTTAACAATTCAAAACATATTTACGGTCGTATATTATAGTCTTAAATAGTGACAAGTAGAAGTTTTTTGCTCACATTTGTGTTTGATGGTGGTTTATTTTTCCTGACTTAGAAGGGGCCTTCATAAGATGAAATCAAAGTTATTCCTTCCGGAGACTAACGTAGTCATGTTTGCTACGAACTTATCGAATACCTTGAATTTACAATTATCGGGTGCTGAACCGACAAAAGTTATTATTTAGAAAAAATTTATTGGTTTCTTAAAATAAAACCGAAATCGTTATTCTTGGGTTCAACACCGTGGGAGGGAAGGCAACTTGAAGATTCTCCTTCGCGGGCCAAACGTGGGTCCCGTCAAATGATGTTTTGGAAAATTGACAAATAATAAGAAGGGCAAGTCAAATGGGCCTCCTTGCGAGCCAACCAAATGATCTCGCCAGCTTATTTTACCTTAAGATTAACAAATTTAAAAAATTAAAAGGATTTAATGTTAATGTAATGTAATTTGATTAAAAACGAAACATAAAAGAGCATCTAAACATGACACAGGGTGTGGTTGGAGGTTTAACTCAGATAACCCCAGGCTAGGGTCAGCGATGGGCTTGTTTCATTTCTTTTTTTCATCTTGCGTTTATTTGGAAGGCTCATAAACCACTCCGCGTAACAGAGCCGGATACTTTTGCTTTTTTTTACAATTCATTTTACAGATTTTGTAATCCTTCTTCAAACTAGAGTTATTTTGGGTAACCGACGTACTCGCGGTTGACTCGAGACGAGATACATCAGGGCCGGATTTAGCCGGAAGGGGGCTCCGGGGCCAACAGGTTGTGGGGCCCCATAATGTACAAAAAAGGATGGTTTTGGTACATAAAGTTTATGGGGCCCGAAAACCTCATTAATAAAGATATTAATAATAATAATAAGATTTGTGGGGCCGGGGCCATGGCACCCTCGCCCCCTCACGCTTAGTTCTGCCCTGGATACATACATTATAGGAAACGGAGGGCTTGTTTAATTTCCGGGAAGGCCCTCCCCGTGGATATATGACCAAATGTACTGCTTACCTGCTGTCCAAGAAAATCTGCATCAATCCTGAGTGCACTGTTTTCCTGTTGTGTATGTTTCTGCTTTGGAAGGATGACTCCGAGTTTCTAGCCATTAGGCTTCCATTTCTAGAGGAACCTTATGGATCTTTGTTTAAAGGATCAGAAAGCCAATTTAGAAGTACACAGGATTTTGTTTTTACACGATTTTTTTTCGCTCGTATTTTTGATCGTGTGACTTCAATTTGCCACCAAACTCTTCGCAACTTGTTTCAAAAAATCCAGAATAAATCAAAGAAAAATCACATAATAATTAATATACGTTAAACATTTAGGATGAGTGGAAAATAAGGAAAATGTAAATCGTGTAAAAACAAAATCCAGTGTATGGCAAATTTCGCAGCCCGAATTTTCGGTAGCAGCCTATTTTGCTCGAAGGTAAAACACTTAGTGAGACCTTATTGAAAGCCAACAAAGAATATCGATGACGTGGCAGGATGTCGTTTTTGTAGAGATGGCTGGGAACAGGAAAGGCTGAAGCCCTCCCAGCCGCCGCTTAACAATAATAAATTCACTGGGGGTGGGATTTAATCCGTAGAATGCCCGAGTGTTTTCGGGGGGTCAGAATGAAGGAACTAGTCTTCGTGGTAGAAACTTGCATCCTTCAGGAAGCAGAGCAGTGCTGACATTGCAGCATCGTCGTTGGCTAATGCATTCCCACTGCAAACCTGGATCCCGTAGATATTCTCCTGGAGATGGTCGTATTTGGGACATCTGCATACAAAATGATTCACGCTGTTATCTACTCCACATAAGTCGCACTGAGACCGGAAGGAGCCTGCACCGAAGTTGTGGGAGATCCTTGCATGACCGGTCCATAGTCTAGATATTAGGGTTTGCTCCCTTTGGAAGTCTGGATAGACCCGGTAGAGCCCTTATTTTTTTTTGAGGAAGACCGATCTTCTTGTGTTCCAAAGCGAAGCCCAATTTTGCCTAACGGCACTTATTTTCAATTTTTCAACGGGATGGAGGCACTCGTGTCCAACACCGGAAATTATGGTCAGTGTTCCAGGCGAAACAGGTGTTCGGTACTGTGTGGCCTCAAATGACCGGATCGAAATGCGATAACAGCAGCTCTTCGTGGATGTGGGTGCACGCCACGGAGATCTGTCAAGAAAAGTCGACGAGTCATGGCTTGCTGCTCATTGATTGGCACGATGATAACACGCTCAATTATTTATTAATTTTGTTTATTTAACTTCACCTGACAGAAATTGTCTCAATGAAATAGGGACGGGGAAAAGCTTTTTTTAAAATAGTGAAGTACAGCTGGCTGTACAGAAAGAGGCATAAAAACCCATATCTATTGACAAACATTACATAAACTGATTCAACATATTCACAACAGATTAAAAACTATACAATATATTAATAAGAATGATTTTAGTGCTAAAATGAAACAAATGCATCTTCAGATTCATCGTCCAGTGCTCCATCAGGTTGTAAAAATTGTAAAAATAAAAAATCCGAACTTCCTGACATTCCAGACATAATCTTCACATAATATATGAAATTTTCATCGATTTTCAGATCAAATATTGCTTCTTCAATAAGCATGATTATTATACTAGTAGTTGCTAGTTGCTCTTTGATTCAAAACGATGATCAATGTATGATAATGAGAAGCAAATTAATTCGACAATCTTGAGTTTTTTACGCTTTCGAGTTTTACGCGGCTTTCACGAAACGAATTACGTTCTACAAGTGATCCATCAAGCACTACTTATTCAACTTCACTGTCCTGCGGCTAGTTAAAAAATAACCCACACATTTCTCACCCGAAGGCTGCTGAACACTTTATAAATTGTTTAGAGAATAGTCCATTAAATAAGGAATGAGAAACTCTGGGCATTGATGTATATATTGTCTCAGTCATCATGTGTATGAAATTGAAGATTTCTAAGTTTTGTTCATTCAATCTTTTGTCCCGTCGACTTCTGACCTCTGACCTCATGCATGCTCATGCTCATGCTCACCATTCGCTGAAATCGTTGACAAACTACTGTAACTGCAAACAATACCCGAGTAGACGAAAATAGCTCAATAATATCAAATGTTGATAAGTTAGCAAAATGAGATATGGACATGATTGATATAAGAGATAAAAGATCAGACGACAATATCAATATTTTGCACTAAAATATCATGAGTATATCAAGATATGTTATTTGTAATAAGTGATCCATATCAAGTGCCATTAGTTTGTTATTATCCATAGCATATCTTGATATTTAAATGATATTTCGGTGCAAATTTTTGAAATTGTTGATCTTTTATCTCTTATAAGCCCATATCATATTTTGTTAGTCTGTTCATGGCTTCTGCCCGGGCAGTGAAGGTGTCGAATTACAGCAAATATCTTGACATCGTCGGCATAAAACACAAGACATCCAGATGGAAGGACGAATCCAACGTCGTTCAAGAAAATTTAGAACAACAGCGGCCCCAAATTGCTACCCTGGGGTACCCCAGAGCAGTATGTGAAATGTTCGGATTGTTCCGACCCAATGTTTACATAAAATTAGGGATTTTTCAGAACCGAACCAAAGTACCAGATGTGGAGAGACGCTCCCACTTGAGTAATTGAGGCACTAGTGTCGTTGAAACTTGCTGGAAACGATCTGCCAGGAGGTTGCATTTGTCAATGACAGATCGAGCGCATCTGTTTCCCAGATAAATTTCAGCAGGGAGTCCACCCTCATTCTTTTTTGACTTCACGAATGACCAGAATGTCTTAGGATTTCGACTGAGCTTTTGCTGCATACGCCTGGTGTAACGTTTGTAAAGATAACGGTTGTAGATACGATAATTATTGCTTGCCAGAAGGAAGGATCGTTTGGTGGAAACATTTCTGGATTGACTGTATTTCCATTGCGATTTAGCTCTTAAGCGTTTCAGAAAGCGAAGCCGTGCTTTGCCCCAGACAGGCTTACGGTCTGGTCGGCAAAGAGGCTTGCAATTCGAAATTATTCAGCTTAGAATAAGGGTGAAAAATTTAACCGCATCGTCAATACTTGCAAACGTATCAACAAGTTACCAGTCGATCTGCGTAAGTGCGTGCTTCATGGCAACGAGATCCACTCTGTTGAAATCGAACGCCTCGGGATCGTCAATGCTATCAAATTGAATAGGGATGGGAATATCAACTAGTGTTTCCAAAGCCGGTTGATCAGCATCGAGTCCTATCAAAGGCTCGGAAGCTTCGGATACTCGGATACTCGGATACAGTTTTGAAGTGCAGCTTCATTCGCCAAAATTAAGTCAAGTAGTCGGGAGTTGCGGTTCAACACCGCATTAATTTGCGCCAGACGATGTGGATCGAAACTATCCAGCAAAGCACAGTATTATGTCGGTATATGGGATCGCAAATAGTCAGTTGATGGAGGTTCATTATTAGCCACCTTCCAAACCAGTCCCGCTTGATTATAGTCACCATACAGGAGTGCCAAGTCGCTATTGTTTGATCTGGAAAACACTGCACCGATCGAATTAATGTAATTATCGATGTACACCATGTCATTTTTACGATTGGGAGGAAAATAAATTGCACCGATACTAATCCTACGATTGGGTGCTGTAATCTTGGCCCAAAGTTGCAAAACCGATGTACTAATGAAATCGGTGTCCAAGCAATAGTCTAGTCGCTTAGATACTGCAATTAAAACACCACCTCCTCATTCTTTCATACTATTTAAAGGATTGCGATCGTTCCGAAATACATCGAACCGATTACCAAATAGCCTTGCCATGTTTAAACAAGAACCACAACGTCATACTCAGAAACCGTAGCAGCCGCAAAAAGGTCATCAATTTTAGTTCGTAATCCACGCACATGGAGACCATCTATAATTCTATCAGACGTAGCTAAAGGGTTTTCGCCAGACCGCTGCGAATGGCTAACATTTCCGATGCCGCCTTCCATAGTCGAGGCTGTCGGGGGTGCATTGCTTGTCATCAGTTGATCATTGGTTGCTAATGATGCATTGTCGTGAACATAATTGTTCGAATGCTCGAATCGAAGTTCCGTAGCGCTGCTACTATTAGCAGGTGAGGTATAACTGCTAACATGACGAATATCAGAGCTCGTTAATGCTTTAGGATTAAAGTACTTGCCTAGGACAGCAAGGTAGGAAACCCCATCACCAAAACCGAGCACAGGAACGGAACGACTTGAATAACAGGAATCGACATCAGGAGCTGATAAATGCAGAAGCTCGACTGTGACGGATGGCTTAGGGGTTCCCATAAGGCTGTTTGGTGCGCGTTCCGTTGACATACTCTGATAAGGGCCAAAATCGATGCAGCTGCTATCGTCTCCAAGCGGATTATCGCTACGAACAGGGCGAGATTCAGGGTTCGAAGGTTTGTTCAATACATTGTACTTGCCTGTGCAAGCCAAATGGAAAGCCCCTTCACCAATTCCGAACACAGGTACGGAACGACTTAATTGACTCGTACAATTGTCAGGATGAGTAAAATAACAAATCTCGACTGTGTCGGACGGTTAATGCGCTTCCATAAGGCTGTTTGAGGTGCGTTCCGTTGTTGATAGACTTCCATTAATACAGTGAATGCATGTTGTTCCGCGGAATAAACGCTGTAAGCGGGATGGGATTCAGAGTTCGAAAGAGTACTCATTTTATGATATTTGCCTGAGCTAGCAAGGCAGGAAGCCCCCTCGCCAACTCCGTACACAGAAACGGAACGACTCGGTTAGGCAAGACTCGACTGTGACAGACGGCTCAGTGGCCCCCCTAATGCTATTTATTGTGCGTTCCGTTACCGATGAACGTTGTTGATGTACAGAGTTACTCATAAAAGCGCAGCTGATGTTGCTCGCGAGCTTCAGGGCTCGAGACTACTTGTGTCAGAATACTTGCCTGAACCAGAAAGTTGAAAAGCCCCTTCATCAGATCCGAACACAGGAACGAAACGGCTTTGCAGATATGGGTGGCGAAAATACTCGACTGTGTCGGGTGGCTGGGGGGCTCCCATCTTGCTATGTGACGAGCGTTCCGTTGCCAGAAACATTTCCGAAGCTCCTACTGCGACGGGGTTACCAATGTATCCAACGACGGGAGTCCGTTGTATGGTCGCGGGACTTTGGCTGGTCCCCAATTCAGATCGCAGATTGTCGAATTCGCGAAAGAAATCCCCTTCGGCCAAATTGATGGATCCAAAGCAGTGTGCTTCAGTTCTTTATTGATTCCAACTTTGAAAGTGATGAACGCAAATTGCTTGAAATCAGCATCTTTTCTAACTAGCTTTCGGACATCGACTTGATCTTCAATTTGTAGGCAGTTTTCAACCAGATCTGAAATGTCATCCTCGTTCACATGGGGTGCAATTCTTGATAAGCAGATCCAGATTTTTTCCGGCTGCCTCGCAACGGTTTCCACAGTCAAACTTCCATTTTCGACAGATCTCGTAACGCCAATCAAATTCGCATCAAGGCGAGATATCGGCGTGTTCATAGAAGCAGTATCACAGAGTCGCTTAGTGCTAGGTCACGGTCGGATACGAGTTAGTCCCGACGGATCAGTCTTCTTATTATTTTCCACAAGTGTCTTGGTTTCTAGAGCAGTTATCGCAAAACCATAGTAAATTTTGTTGATCGTTAATAAAATCCATATTTGGCCTCTTTAATCCAATGCATATCGAATGCACTCACTGGTTGCAAAAACTGCTACATTGTAGATATTCGATCGTCTTTCCCGACTTAGAGCACTGGTAGGCCCAAGGACGCAATGAAAACGGCTGCAGCTTTGGCACAGAAAATGATGCATTGGGGAGCAAGACTGACCTACTGCAACCAACCTGACCGATCGGAAACTCCGAGGCCTAAACTTTGGCCAGATACGAAAACATTGAGGTAGCGTATCTCGTGATCCTTAAAACGCATAACGGTGAGTTCGAGGATCGACCTTCTCAACTCCTTACGTTGTGGCCCTTTCGAAAACGGGCGGCAATAGATTTGTCTACCCTGACTGGAGGCATCAGCCAGCTTTTTGCTCCGTGCCAGTGGACACGTGCCACTGGGGGTAGACCGGTGCCGGCCACATTTCGTAAGATCCGGTCAGTCTCGTGGTAAAGAGGGCCATAGAGCAGACTACTGCCAATCGTCGCTTGACTTACACTTAACCTGCTGTGTCTGTTGTTGGCGCGATGTTTCTTGGCCAGGGTTTTCTTTGGGTTAATCAGGGACTTGCAAGCGACCTTCACCGCCCGGAAATGCGGTATGAAGGTGAGCCGCCGATCGATGTCTACACCGAAAACTCGAACTCTTTCCCGGTTCGAGGCCGAGTTTGATAGACGGCCATGTAAGTTGGTGGTGGACAGGAAACACTTACCAGCGTTCATTTCGAATCCGACGGAAGAGGCCCAGCGGTAAAAGGCACTTACTGTCGCCTGCGTTTCAATCCTTGTTTCTACAGGGATCCTTTCGACCACGACGTTCTTAACTTCCGGACTGGGACAACAAAGCTCCTATCATTCGTCAAGAAAGACGTCGTTGACGAGTTGTAGGAGGAGAGTTTTCGCAACCGGAGGTCCGGTCCGGATGAGTTCCCGTTGCACTTTGCAAGAGCGTGGGCCAACTCACCTGCTGAAAAAGTTAGTTCAACAGTCAGTTGGTAGTTGGAGGGGTCCGTCGGAATAATGATGTTGCTGAGGGTTGGACCACGAGTAGTTATAGTTCGTTGGAACTCGGTCGGTAATTTGGAGGTAGCCACCAGAGAGGAAAAGTATTCACCTAGCGTGTTAGCGACCTGTGAGGGATCAGAAATCGTTTGGTTGCCCAGGTAAAGGTGGATGGGTACCGTCCTTGATGTGCCACTAATCGCATTCACCCGCTTCCATAGTTCGGCAGCGGTTTGAGTCGGATTAATGCTGTCTATAGAATCCTCCCACTGACTGCTTAGATTTCGCCTCCTCAAAAACTGACTTACATTGCCCGTACGTTTCCAGAGCATGTGACCTGGTTGAGCCTCCTAAAAGCGCGCAAACCCTTACGCCTGGCTCCTCAGTCCACCACCTGAGTACTCGACGGCCAGGGCTTCCACTGGATTGCGGAACGGTTTGTTGGGCAATGGTGATGACTTTATTGGTGAATTCGGTGAGAGAAGTGGAAGGTTGTTCCGCGCAAACAATGAACATAGTGTGCTCGTACTCCTTTTGATCTGCTTAACGTATCTCCAACGGCGCCTTTTGACATCGACAGGAGGGGATGCCTTAGCATGTTGCGACAGGAGGGGATGCGTTGGCAGAGATTTGGTTGGCATAGTGGTTGCTGCCATACAAGTCCGTACCGGCTTTCCAGGAAATGCGCGGATGGAGTCGTCAATGGCGGTAGCGGAGTGCCCGTTGGAAATGGTGGGAGACCCGTCGTTGAGCGTGACGAGATCACCTTCTTCAAACGCTTCCAACAGGCTCGGCACTGGCCTCTTTCCACATAGGATGATGGGCGTTCATGCCCCCGATAAGCAGGAGGAGGAAGTAGCGTTTTGGATAATATTACATACCGGCGGGGAAGGCGCGGCATGGGACGGAGACGTTAGTTATCGTAATTGGAATTTTCCCGCGAAGCCGGACGCCAACGACCGACCGACGGGATATGTAGACGTTGGCTATCGCAATTGGAATTTTCCCGCGAAGCCGGACACCAACGACCGACCGACGGGATATCTTCCGGCACTCCGATGGCGACGGAATGGCTGAAACTACTCTCAACCTTGGTGAACAATTGGTAACTACCACCGAGAGTCCGATCCGTGGATCCGGCTTGTTGGAAGAAAATCCAATCTTTTAGTGGGTTGATCCTTTTGAGTTCGTTCAACTCGGACGTTCAACTCGGTTGGATCTGTCGAAAGACAACCCCAACCTTTAAGCGGATTTGAGCGTCTGAGTTGACCTTCACTTGGTTCTGTGGAAAACAAATCCATTCCTCAAGTGGGTTACTCTGTTTGAGTGGGCGTTGGATCCTGTTTGATCTGTTGAAAGAAAATCCCATCCTTGATCGGGGTTTAAAGAGAACCCGACCCTTGCGTCTTAGTGGACGTTGGACTCGGTTGGATCTGTTAAATGAAAATCCATGTCTTGCGCGGGTTGTTGCGCCTGTGCAGACGTTGGATTAGTTTGGATCTCTTTGAAGAAAATTCAACCCTTGCGTCTCTATGGATGTTGGATCCGGTTGAATTTGTTGAATGAAAATCTAACCCTTGCGCGGGTTGATGCGTCTCTGATGTCTTCTATATTCGAGTGGACTCTCAGTTCGGTTAGATCTGTTGAAAGAAAACCCAGCCCTTTAGCGGGTTGACCCTTACACATTTTGGGCCAAACTGGCATTTTTTTCTCATTCCCTCAAAATCAATTCCGTCCGTGCCTATAAAAGAATGCTTTTTATTTCTGCATTGCAAATCTAAAACTGATTGTCTGGCCCCCTTAAGGTGACTCGGGGAGGCACTACACACCGTGTTATTTTTCGTATCTTTTGTCTCTTTCTAGCATTGTCACCTCGTAATTTTGGAGCGGCGTATTTCGGTTTTCTGTTGTTTGATGTAACTGTAAATGTATCAGCATGTAGATTGCGAGTAAGCACGCGCCGGTGATGCTTTTTCAAAATCATATTTGTTGTAGAAAAATAGTTATGCATTCAATGATAAAAATTATGACGATTTGATGATTGTTCGTGCTTCCCGTGTCACCTTAATTTATTAACGTTTGGGAAGCTGCGACTAAGCGATCAATCAAATTTTTGTTTCTCACAATACGATTTCCAAAGGTTTCTAAATGGAACGCACCATCACCGCTAGGTGGAATTATCTGGGTTTTCAACAATAAAAATTAAAATTGTGAAACAAAAATATAAATAAACCAAGAAAATAAAATAACTTATCACACAATTATAGGTATGAGCCTAATTTTTTTGTTATTTTTTTGGTTTTGTCTGCTTTTTTGGCAGCTTGCTGTGAGTTCAAAAAATAATGTTGATTTTATTTTTCAAATTTTGGAAAAATAAAACAAAAGCAAATTAATCCGAAAGTTATGTCATTAGTCAGCAAATTTAGTCAAGATTAGGATACCTAACTCATGCTGTTTATTCATTTCTTGAAAATTGATTAAATTGATCAATGATACCCCGGTGATCAAAGTTCCCCCGGATTACAGTACTCATAAATAATATGTATGAGTATTACCAACTAGTCTCAATAGACATATAGCTCATTCGTTTAGGCAACGATTAAATTCGATTAACTTCGGAAAACTGGATTAGTCATACAGAGAAATATCATAACTCCATACCAAAAAGACCGTAATGTCCTTGAAATTTTAATATCGAAAATGTACATATTTCAATTACTGAACCAAACCTTGAGTGGCCCCCCAACCAGCTGGCATGGCCATCCAATTCAACACCAGCACCTACGTACCATGCAATTGCCACTCTCCAACACAAGAGCCGGGTTTATCACTCAAGACGTCAATTTGTGGCCCCGCCATTGACTGCTGACTGACAGGTTCCCATTTTCTTCTTTTCTTCCGGCTCTCGGATTTTCTTTCCAGCCAATCAGCTAGAATAGGAGCGCCCCAACCGCACGGAGTGTAGTGTGCACCGCTGTGCAGGACCTGCCGACGACTCATCTCCAGCTTGGACGGCCTTACAACCCGAGAAGGGAAGTAGCAAACAAAAAAAAAACACCCCGGTGAAAAGTGTGTCTGTGCAAATTTAATGAAATTTTCCGCGCCATCCACAAAAGCAAGAAGATAACGAAGGCAGGCGGCTGCGTCTTTATTAATAAAAGTGTTTGGTGGTGCCACCCATTCAGGGTCAGGGTATCAAGAGTGAGTGCGCGAAGCAATTCGACTTCAATTCGAAAGCGAGTGGGATTTTCGTGAAAAATTACGCAATTAGCGGTCCCACCGTCGCCGCCTCAGTAGCGCACGTGTTGTCATCCGATGCGTCCTAATCCCAGCCGAGAAAGTAAAGAATTTGGGAGTGCTTGTGCCGATTTGTGTATACGAAAATTCCCGCAACGTAAATAAGTCGGTTAGCCTCGCGCGACTTGAAGAGTGAAGCAAAAGAACAACCGCCAAGAAGAGATCGGTCCACGCCTGGTAGTTAGTGAAAATTAATTAATCGTTGGCGATTTCGCACCAGAGTTTAACGCCGCGTTTCTTGGCAGAGGCCGCCTTTGCGTTCGTAGAGGTGGAGAATGGCCACGATGACAGATCTGGATGAATTTAGTGAGATGATCTGCGATCCGTTTGAGTTTGAAAACCTGTTCGAGCAGTACCTGCGCGAGATGCAGGGATCGACCGAACCGGGCGGCAGTGGTCGTCTGCAGCAGCCACACCAGCAGTTTCAACATCAGCGGAAGCCATTTTCGGTGTTCATCGGCCGCATCAAGGAGTGGCCCGCCAACACAGACGCTGGCCGTCTGAACCGGCTGAAGCATTTGACCGAACTGCTGATCGCGACCGTCATCTCCAAGCGTATCGGCGAGTCTAGTGTTAGTGTGAACAAATTTTGTAGCAATAGTTCCGTAGACCCGCTGTGTTGTCCAATTTGTGAGGACATACTTCGGTTTCCGGTGACGGCGAACTGCGGGCATACCTTTTGCCGGCAGTGTTGCTTCGGCCACAGCCAGTGCACCGTGTGCAGTCAGAAGTTTCCGACGATCTCATCGGGCGTCGGTGGTTTGCTGCCGCAAGCCACGGTAACGTCCGGTTCATCGGCGACGGCCGGTACCACGTTGACGTTGCTACCGAGCCCGCTTTCGACGGCCACTGCCTCGTTGTCGATGGTTAGTGCGGCTTCTTCGCTGGCTATGGCCACAGTAGCGCCCAACCATGACAAGCAAGGACCGGACATACCGGTGGTGGGGGCGGCTGCTGTTGGGGGACGGGGTGGTGACAGTGACAGCGCGGGAGTGATAGGGTTCGAGCAGGATATTTTGGTGCGACGGCTAGTCGAAAGGTGGTGGGGGGCGGAGCTGAAAGCGGCCGAGATCAACGAGGAAGCCCAGCGGCATCTGGAGTACGATGCCTTGGACGAGGCGCTGCGTTGCTGCAACCAGAGTCTTGAATACGGTAAGTGAAACATTTGATTAGAAGTTTGGTAATGTTTTAGACATTTCAAATAGAATACAACTGGAAATTTAACACTTAAACACAATGGTTGACAGTATCAGTCATAGAAATCTTCTATTTCTGCAGTAACTGGTTCTGATTCTGGAGGAACAATTATTTTGATAAGGAACGAAACATTTACGTATAACAGTTGAATTACTATTTGTTGAAGTCTAGACGAATATTAGAGTCGCTTTTAGTAGAAATCCTAAAATTATTTTGCGTAATTCTTACCAATGCCCAAATGAATTCATGTACCTACAACCTCACATGGAACTTCCTCCATGTGGACTTCCAACTTTCAGAAGTCCTGACGACTTCGAAAATACTGGAAGACCGCTGGAAGAAGTCTAGACGACTTCTGGAAGAAATCTAGACGACTTCTGGAAGAAGTCTAGACGACTTCTGGAAGAAGTCTAGACGACTTCTGGAAGAAGTCTAGACGACTTCTGGAAGAAGTCTAGACGACTTCTGGAAGAAGTCTAGACGACTTCTGGAAGAAGTCTAGACGACTTCTGGAAGAAGTCTAGACGACTTCTGGGAGAAGTCTAGACGACTTCTGGGAGAAGTCTAGACGACTTCTGGGAGAAGTCTAGACGACTTCTGGGAGAAGTCTAGACGACTTCTAGACGACTTCTGGGAGAAGTCTAGACGACTTCTGGGTGAATTCTAGACCACTTCTTGGTTAAGTCTTGACGACTTCTGGAAGAAGTCTAGACGACTTCTGGAAGAAGTCTAGACGACTTCTGGAAGAAGTCTAGACGAGTTCTGGGAGAAGTTTAGACGACTCTGGGAGAAGTCTAGACGACTTCTGGGAGAAGTCTAGACGACTTCTGGGAGAAGTCTAGACGACTTCTGGGAGAAGTCTAGACGACTTCTGGGAGAAGTCTAGACGACTTCTGGGAGAAGTCTAGGCGACTTCTGGAAAAAGTTTAAACGACTTTTGGAAAAAATCTGGACGACAACATGAAAAGTGTGGATTTTTTTTGAGGAACTGGTCATTTGGTATTTTGCGACCGTCTTCTGAAAGATGTTGGGATGACTTTTGTTAGGAAAATATTTTACTTTCTTTAGCAGAGTGCTAATAAATTGTGAGAATTGGCTGCTAGAAGTTTCAGAGAAATAATTAATTCTTCCTCGTGGCTCCTGATAGATGTTTAGGTGTTACTAATTCTTCTAAATCATTCCAATTTAGTTTGTTTGATTCGCTAAATCCAAATGATAGCTTAGAATCCAAATACTATTTTGTCCACAAAATCAATGTTGAAAGCACACCCACAAAATCAGCACGTTTGCGCCAACCTACTTATGGAATCAAGTTTCGCAACATTGGAGCTAAGCAACACTGCTCGTTCGAAACCGACCAATTTCGCGCAATCGAGTTACATTTGCCGACTATTCATTACACAAGACCGAACCGAGCTGCACAGCCTCCACATCATCGTGGTTGACCTATCGCTCCGTCTCTATCTCATGTTGCACAATTATAATTCGCTGCACTGATGCTGAGCGGTGGCCCTCCTGCTCCCCTGCGCGCTGTTACGATCCAATTGCAGTAGGGCGACACACCATGCAGACCAGTGACGCCTTGACGTGGTGGGCGCGTGGGTGGTAAAAAGAGCAAAAGAAAACGACCGAGAAGGGAGGGGTGGTTCAACACTTTACAGAAACCTGCACTGAAACTGGGTATGGCCATCCGAGCCGATCGTTTGTCGTGTGTTCCATTACCTACCTTTGGCGGCGGTGGTGGTCGGGTATGACTCAATTCGATGAGGCAGCTGCAAGAAAATCGTGAAATAAAGTAGAAATAAAGGTCAACTCAATTCCGCGTACAAAAGAATATTTTTCATTTTGAACAATTCAACCGCGGGTCGGTTGAAATTGGAAAAATATGTTTTATAAATATAGATTTCTAGTAAACTTCAAAGAAAATTGCTTTTATTTTGGAACGCATAATAACCCACTAAATGTGGTCGTGGCGCGGCGGGACGGTATGGTTCCATTTAGCTTAGGTTTGAGCTATGGTCCGTCGTTGACTGTCAGTAGGTACCTATGTAGCAGGAATGGTGTAACAGCAGAATGGCAATTATGTAGGGAGCTTTTTTATTCTTTCTTTTACGGCGAAAATTTCGCCATAACTGAATTGAGAGTGCGGGTGAAAGATGTCTGGTCTCGAGAGTAGAGTGCTCAGAATAAAGTGCTTTCCACCTGGTTGCAATTGTTTTCTTTCCGACAGTTAAGGGATTAAAGAAGGTCAGAGGTGCTTTTTTCGAATTTCTTGCGTAAAAAACTGAACAGTCTTACTGCAGCACAAGAAGAAGTTAACAATCGTTAAGCAACGGTGACACTGAGAATCAATCTCTCGTTTCGTGCAAACTAAATTGAGTTTACTACCTGTCGGTATCAGTTTTATTTCCATTTCCCTCTGCACAAAAAGTACCTACAAAATGCAATTGGTTCCAGTTACTGCGTCCGGGAAAGTCGTTTGACTTCACAGGATAGTCGTAAAGTTCACGTGATTTCTTTGATCCGACGGTCGTACTGTCGTAAACTTCAAGAACATGAATCAAGGGCACAGCTCTGTCGTATTTCCCAGTTCAGTTTGCAAGCTTCAATTTCGTTATCTTCTTATGCCCTCCGCCCGCTACTGATTGATACTTCCAGTGCGGAATGGAATGCTGTTTGTCAACCTTTTGCTGGTTCTGCACTATCAAGAAGCGACAGTGAAAGATTGTCTCCGTTTGGAGTGATGTTCACTCAAGCGAGATCATGTTATTTTATTTAATGGCACCATGACAATTTCACACGAGCTTCATGCCGTCTTCATGCCATGTAAGTGCTGGAATGTTCCTATTCGAGAAGAAAGTAAATCTTCGTACATCTTCACGCATGGATTTCAGAAACGAATTAATTTTTTGTTTGGTGAATTACACTTTGATGAGTGCATTCTTTAGATAATAGCTCGTCTGCTGAAATTCCTCCAACATACATTTTAAAAACGGTTATATGAGTTCTGTAACATAACTTTACAATCAACCTTCATATAGAATAACCAACCAAATAAAGTGATCGTTTAGTAGTGTGGAAAAAAAACACTTACTAGGGGAACGGTTCGCCACTTCATCTCATAGCTCCTATTTTAATCCCATCAAAAATGAAGCAATTGAAAGGAATTTGTTTTTTTTAAATTATTTTTGTGATTTTTTTTCAGCAGTGAGCACGCATGTTGACAAAAAGAAGCGACGAATTTGCTGCCGTATTTCTTTGTTTAGCGATGAGATGGATATATGTACAGTGAGATGGAGATCGGAACATTTCCCCTATATTTCCTTTTTTCTTGATGTTTGATCTATTTGGACGTTTTTTAAACCTTCTTGTAAAGATCTCTGAAAAAACAATAAAATATTCAAAAAATATTGAGCTGGTATCTGGGGAGGGGAGCGGTTCAGAAAAAGCGCACCAAATGAGCTTATACTGGGATAACTTTTAAGGCAGATATTTTTTTTTAATCTTTTTTAAGTGATTTTCACTTTAAGGCAAATAGATTTTATCAGTTTCTCGGTCTTTTTAAATAGTACCTGATAAACTAACTTGGAGTCACCACGAGTACGTTGGCTTTTACCCCTCCCTTATTAACTGTATAATAAAATGATATTGATTGTACATACACTCCCGGCCAAAAGTTTGGGTTCAACCTCGAAAGACATAGGCAACAGTTTTTGGCCGTATCTTCGCCATCTTACATCCGATTTAGGGTATTGTTAGCTAAATACAAAGAATATGTAGGTATTTTAAACTCACAATTTTCATTTTTTTATTTGCTAAAATATTACATGAAGATACACATTTTTCTTAAATTTATGTGGTAAAAATATGTTCATTTTTCTAAAAATTTGGCCCACAAAATTTCGAAATAAAAAGTGGAACGGAACCCAATTTTAATCATCTTTGAGATGCATTGATGAAATTTCGACGAAAAAATCTTGTTTTATTTTTAAAAATCAAAATGTTTACTCAAGTGCATGATATGCATCTGCCAAAAGTTTGTAATATTTAGCGCAAAAAAAAATAAAATTGTTACTTTGAATTACCTATACGATGCAAGATCTACTCATATTCTTTGTATTGAGCTAACAATTCGAATTAACTAACGAATTCGGATGTAAGATGGCGAAAATACAGCCAAAAACTTTTGCCTATATTTTTTAAGGGTGAACCCAACCTTTTGGCCGGGAGTGTATCACAAAGAGCCATGGCTCCGTAAAGTGTTATGCACGCCTGAGCCTACCAAATAAATGAACGTGAAAAAAATAGCACCTGATATTTCTTCGATTTTTCGAGGATTAGTAGCGTGGAAGCTTATTCCAGTTGAAAAAAAAAAACACTTACTTTTTTTTGTTTTTTCTTAATGTTTGTTCTATTTGAACGTTTGCTTTTAAACCTTCTTGTCAAGATCTCTGAAAAACAAAAAAGAAACCTCTTAAACGACATCTGAAGAAATAAATACGCCTTGAGGACGCAAGCAGAGTATCTCTACTACCAGTTCATGTGTGTTCTATAATAAATCTAAATGAGCTCTACATAAAGTGACAAACTAGATTGAATTAGCGGCTTAATGATCTATGAAAACATTTCAAATGACTCTAGGAAACACTTTTAAACGGGTAAAAAAAAATTCAAAATTATGAGTTGCTGCATCACCCCAGTCAGTTCAAAGTGTGGTACTTTGCTGATTTGCCGATTATTTCCAAATGACTGACACCTGCTAGGAAAAGTTAATATAACTTCGGTTTGAAGTTTATTCTATGTCCTTTTTTTTTGTTTTCGTCTAGACATGAACATAAAAGAGTTTAATTGATTTTTTTAATCGACCTTCTAAACAAACTTCTGATATCTTCTGAAAACAGTCAGCTAACAAAAATGCAAACTAAGAATTAAGAAATACGGAAAACTTTGAAGAAATTAAAACAATTCTTGAGTTTTAAACAAACCCAGACGTGTTTTGTTGCTAGACTGACGGATCTAAACCTTTTTCTTGAGAGATACACCTTCGAACTTTTACATTAATTGAGGTATACCCTATTTTTTCGCTAGAAATGCAAATAAGCATAACACAAAAATCTAACGGGATGTTTCCAGTTTAAATTAAGTTTATACATACTTTTTCTAGCATCTTGGAAAGACGTCTCTAAGCTTCTTGAAATTAGGCTTTCCATTCACTTGAAAGTAGGCTTCTGCGACATTTGAAAGAATGCTTACGAGTCTCTTGAAAGGAGGTCTTTTGAAAAAAAAAGGTATAAAAGACTCTTAGAAGGAGGCTTCTGAGCATTTTGCAATGATGCCCCTGAGCTTCTTGAAAAAGACTTGACCTCTTGAAAGATGCCTCTCGGAAGGAGGCTTCCGAGCCTCTTGAAAGGAGGCTTCCGAGCCTCTTGAAAGGAGGCTTTCGAGCCTCTTAATAGGAAGCTTCGAGCCTCTTGAAAGGAGGCTTCCGAGCCTCTTGAAGGAAGGCTTTTGAGCCTGTTTAAAGGAGGCTTTTGAGCCTCTTGAAAGGAGGCTTCCGAGCCTCTCGAAAGGAGGCTTTCGAGCCTCTTGAAAGGAGGCTTCCGAGCCTCTTGAAAGGAGGCTTCCGAGCCTCTTGAAAGGAGGCTTCCGAGCCTCTTGAAAGGAGGCTTCCGAGCCTCTTGAAAGGAGGCTTCCGAGCCTCTTGAAAGGAGGCTTCCGAGCCTCTTGAAAGGAGGCTTCCGAGCCTCTTGAAAGGAGGCTTCCGAGCCACTACTTTAAATGAACGCAACCTCCAAAGTCACAAAAGTTGAATTTGTAACAGTTGCCATGTTTATGTTATATGTACAGATTCAACTGACATTTCGTGGTCTTAATGTTGCGAGCCGTGCGGTAAGACGCGCGGCTACAAAGCAAGATCATGCTGAGGGTGGCTGGGTTCGATTCCCGGTGCCGGTCTAGGCAATTTTCGGATTGGAAATTGTCTCGACTTCCCTGGGCATAAAAGTATCATCACAAAGTATCATCGTGTTAGCCTCATGATATACGAATGCTGAAATGGTAACCTGGCTTAGAAACCTCGTAGTTAATAACTGTGGAAGTGCTTATGAACACTAAGTTGCAAGGCGGCTCTGTCCCAGTGTGGGGATGTAATGCCAATAAGAATAAGAAGATAACACATGATGAAAAATATGTATGAAAAATGGACCTAAAATCTAACGGGATGTATGGCACCCCAAAAAGCTTTCCAGTTTAAATTAAGTTTATACATACTTCGAGAACTTTTGGAAATTTTCTAGCATCTTAAAAGGAGGCCTCCAAGCCCCCTCAAATTAGGCTTTCCAGTTACTTGAAGGTAGGCATCCGCAGCATTTGAAAGAATGTTTACGGCATTTGTTATTTGACGTGTCTGAGATAGTATTGAGCACATTTTCGACAGAAAAAAAGCACTAATAAATACGTTCATGCGCGGTGTTATGGTTCAATTGAGCTTTCCTGACCAAAAAATTGTCTCAATAGACAATAGTCTCAGTCGATTCTTTGACTAATTTATGGGCAACTTTTCCAATGAACCCACATTTTTTTAAGCCTTTAACTATTTTAAAATTCGAAAACAAAAACCGGAAAAATGCTGCACGTGTGAATCGGTCTGAAGAATTGGTCTGATGTTGGTTCAAAACAATTTTTCTTTTTATTTTTTTTTTTATTTTAAATCGATTGAGCAATAAAAATGTTTGACGGACAAGGTAATTTTTTTTCCATATAAAAGTAGCCAAGTGACGATCCTTCATCCAACGATTACAGGATGTAGGTGTGGCCGATCAACAATCTGAGGTCAGTTTGGGAAATTTTGTATGTGAATTTGGCTGAGAAATTCCTTAGATATGGCTAAGTCAAATCCGGGTCAATATTGTCGGGGTCGGGGTTCAGGAAAATAGAACAAATTGGGTTTCATTTAGAAGTAGCATTTTGCTTGCTTTTTTGTAGATTTATTACTGAGCAGACCCTGATTCCTTGATGAGATTTTCTTGATGATGCTCCGGTGAATGTTGCTTGCGCGAAGCGAGTTTCTCCGTAAGATTGGCATATTTACCAGTTTGATTCATATTCCGAACATTTGAGCACATTTTCACTTCGGAGGTCTTTATGGCACATGAATTAAAATATTTCAACATAGAACTTTCATATAAGCGCTTTATAATCATATTTTATTGATTGTAACTATCAATACTTATTATTCTGCCAAAGTTTGTCTCAAATGCCGAGCACAGTCTAAAATTCCAAAAAGCACAAAAATTCAAAATCTCAACATTATCTTACTGTTGGACAATTAAAATGTCCTTAAACTGTACGCCTGCCGAGAAAATTCGTTTTTTATTCAATAATAAAGTCATATTCAAGATGATCTTCATGTTACGAGTGTTCGGATTATGAGTCTGTTCGATTTAAGTTCAAACGGTACCATGTTTTCCGAATTCTCCGTTGACAATCAGAGATTTTTCATGTGCAAGAGAGTGTGGCCCAGATTCAGATTCTTCGTTATTTGCTACGACATGTTGTGGCCCCCACGGAATACAGCGGAACGCGGCGGAAACGGTAGATTTGACAGTTAGCCCATATATGTTCTGTCATTTTTTTTTGCTTCCGTTGTTATAGTGCACAATAAACGTCAGCCATAAAAACATAAGAACGAAATTACAGAATCGATCGACATACAATCAAAATCATTTGAAAAAAAAAGCTTGAAATATTTTCCGTCAACTGAGCCGAAAACATGCTTTGGTGAAGTTTCGTGTCAAGTCTGCTACTGCAAAGAGACTCGAGGTCAGCAACGGCGATAAAACCTGTAGAACGAAATGTCCCATAATTTCGTTTGAAAAATATCACACAAATAAAATATGCTACGGCTCGCTATAACAACTCGAAATTTCTGTGCGGCCCTTGATAGTAAGCATGCTGAGGACCACTAATCTAGTCGATGGATTCTGCTAACTGAACGCATCTTTCATAAGAACTGCTAGGTATTTAGTTTTATTTGACGCAAATGCGCGCAAAGAATTATCCAATCATTTTATTTGCTCAAGGCGAAAACATGGACATCAGCCTTAGTACAGGTAGCTGAAAATATGAAAAAAGACAGAACAGACCGATGTTAACTGATTTGGGAATCAGTGGAGGTAGTAAGTCAATTGATAGAGTCGATTTGAGAATCGACTGATGTTGGCTGATTTGGGAGTCGGTGGTGGTGTGAGTAAAGTGATTAAAAGTTGATGTCGGAATCGAGTGTTTGCTGATTTGGGAATCAGTAGAAGCGGTGAGTCACTTAAATGAAAGTCGATTTGGGAATCAACTGATGATTGCTGATTTGGGAAAATCGATTGCTGAAAATCGATGTTCCACAACGATAGAGTAGTTTGTTGCTATGAAAAGCGACATCATAACGATTATTTTAATTGCGAAACGTTTAAGATTTACAAAGCAGGTTCAGTGGTTTAGTAATTTGGATTTATAAACATGGGGTGAATTCTGGAATTGAACCAAAAAATGATGCTAAAAATGCATTATAAAATGAAGGGAGAGAAGAGATAGTGCTCGTATAGTGTACGTTTTGAAATTGCACTCTATGGACAGATGGGCTACTGAAAATGCGAATAGAAAATAGGTTGATATTATTGAAATCGCTGTAGAACCCAAAACTGTCAAAATTGTTTTGTGTTTAAAAATTGTTTTAAATGAAGAGTGGGATGTAGGGTTCTATGATTGTTCGCTGATGCGCATGACGTCATAACACAATAACATGCACGAATACAAACGAACGGATAGACTTGGGGGACCTGGGGAGAAGAGTGATGGATCTTGGAGAGGGAGGAGAGATACAGGTAAAGAGAAAAGGAGTGGTGTCCGAAGTAAGGAAAATAAACAAGGATCCGGATTCTTGCGGAAGACTGATGACGAGCCGGGAACGGGTTAGTGTCTTGCGGTCAAGAATACTACACCAAGTCTGAAACAAGTCTTTCAGGGTGGTAGCTTATTCGAAATAATGACGCTCGGAATAACGGTTGCTCTTCTGATATACGCAACGTTCATTACTCGAGCGCATTACAACCGAATTACTTGTTTTTTAGTACATGGTTAGTTTCTGTCGATATCTAGTGATGTACAAAAAATCAAGCCATTTGGTTGGAACGCGGTCGGGTTATTAAAGTTGCGGACGGTAATAGGGGATGCTGCCCAAATGGTCCCGCTCCCAATTTTAATGTTTTGTCGCCTGATGTTCTTTTTGTTTGGAAGGCGACAAATGTATTTCGATGTTTTGTGGATACATTAATAATGTCCTAATTGTCTAGACATTATTTAATTGTGCGTAAATCATTGAAGGTTTTGTAAATTGGGAAAATTTCAAATGATTGTCCAGTAAATTCCAAATGACAATTTGCAAAAATTCAGATGGCTTCAAAATAAAATCAGATTTCAAATCTTTTCTGGAAAAAGTCCGAATAACTTCTGGAATTATTCAGATGACCGAATCCGGAAAAAAGTTTGATATTCGTGGAAATTCTCGATATTCAGAGGAATGTCATCTAGAATAAATAAATTAAAAGGGCTTCTAAAAGAAGTTTAAATGAGCATGAGCATGAGATGACCACACAATTCGTAGTTGCTACTCCGTGATAAGCCAGAACTAGCAGAATTGCACAGGGAGCCAACAGACGTGTCTTGGGATTAGCACCCCATCCTTAATGTGCACGTTCCGGAAGCTCAACTTTTGCAGGGTCAATAATGGCGCCGGTAACTTCCTTACGGTCATCATTACTTAGAAAATGGTTCACCTTGGTAAATGATGTAATCTAAGCAACGGTTGTGTCAGAATTTTGTTAAATTAGTCGATGATCCAACTAATTTTTATTTATCAAAATCGTTATTTAAATAGATGCATGAACAATCTAACATGGCTGTACCAGAGAAAATATTCCTCTTTCCGGTTGAATTTTAAAACTACCGCAGCTGCCTCTTCATACTTTTTCTCTGCTGTTTGGCATGGCATTCTACGATGACAATGCCAAATACCAGGGGTGGCATTGCGCACCTCCATTCGAAACGAGCAAACCATGCAAACTGTCATACGAAAGAGCTGTCGAAAGGAGAGGCGCAATGAGGCCCCAGGTTTTTGTTTCAATGTACCGCCATAGGGGGTGACAATGGGTCTGAGAATAGGTCATCGCTCTCACCGGAAGCCTGTAGGTCGTAGAGTAAAATCGTTCAAAAAGGTCTCTTATATTTTAATCTTCTTGCCCTCAGATACATTCAATCCATTCAACAAGCTTTCTAAGTAGGGGAAGTGCACCGGTTTTGTCCAACTTAGTGCCTAATTTGGCCAAGCCTGAAAAATACATATTTTTCAAAAATAATCGATCAATTGAAAGAAGCGTTGAAGGGTGAGGGATATATCTCTTGCTGGAACTAATGAAACCCTTGCGAATTGGTTTATTTTTGGAGTTATTCGCAAAATTGCCCAAATTAGGAACATGGCCAAAACCGGTACAGTTCCCCTAGTTGAAACAGTGACTCATTCTCACCTCCATTTGACCCATTGTCACGCCGATCGCGGTATTGAAGATTTGCAGGCTTGCTGTAAAACTTTGACACCTGCGGAAGAACTTTGCGGAATACACAAAATGGAAAAATTTGAAAAGATCCACAATTATCATATAGGGGAAAAGACGGCTTTGGCAGGTTTTGTTCTATTATTGTCAGGGGAGTTTTGTCGACCAAATTTCATGAAATTTGGCCACATTATTCTTTGATATTCAAAAAATGGTTAGACCAAATTTGAGCATAATCAGTCATAAAAAACCCTGACAATAATAGAACAAAACCTGCCAAAGCCGTCATTCGCCCTATATGAATACAATCATTTTTCTGTTAGTTCTGTACTTTATTTACAATAATGAGAATTAAAAATAAGAAGCTTTGGTAGTATGAAAATAAACAATAATAATACCGGTGGTCGAAGATAGTGGCTCTGTCGTTTTTTTAAGTATAATTTTCTCGATCTAACCAAATTTGTATCTCTGGGTCAGATCTCGTTATTATCATAGGGCTTCCGATAGTTTCCATGGGTCCCAGATCCGAAAGCAGTTGATCAGATTTGATTTTTCTTCTTCGAAATAAATTATTCTTCACTACTCTGTCTTCACTACACACTTTTTTGAGTTTGCTCCATACGATGGAAAAATGTCAAACGTGGAAAAAATGCATCCTTCCGTGGCAAAGCCAACTACGAAGCTCGGCTTCTAAAAGAAATTCAGACGAATTTAAAAATCTACAAGAAATTTGAAAATGGCGGCTTTTGCAAAAAAAAATCATTAGTTTGCAGAAACTTTTCTTACTACAAATTGAAAAGCAACAATGTTTTTTTTTTGTCTTATAAGAGAGACTCTTAAGCAACAATGTCTTCTGGACGATATCCAGATGAAATTAAAACAAAAATTCTGAAAGATAACTTATTGTAGAAATCCTGACGAAGATAGAAAAGTGTTTTCCAAACAGTTTAAGTAAAACCCAGATGTTTTTTGATGGTTGGCATTAATGATGATTTATGGATGCTACGACTTCCGCGAGAACCATCTGCATGATTAAATTGAATATTCAAAAACGCTGCTGATAATCAGCTGCAAGAATTCAAGAAACGACTTTTCGAGCATGCTACAAAGGTTATGGAAGTTGAACAGACGATATCTAAATAATAGTGCATGATGAATTCTGGAAGCAATTTTGATAAAAATCCACATGAGTGGGCTTCGTGGCCGTGCGGTTAGCGACGTCAACCGTCTAAACGCGTGGGCTATGGAGTGTGGGTTCGATTCCCGCCCGGCAAGAGGAAACTTTTAGTGATCGAAAAATTCTCCACTGATCCACTGGGTGTCATGCCTGGTGTTAAGTGACCTGTCCCTTGTCTAGGTGTTAAGTGCTCAGTCTGTACGACCTGTGGTCGAAAACGGTGTTTCTGTCTTTTTATAACTTTTTGCAAAAATAGATACAATTTCCTAAAGAAATCAATAATTCAGTTGAATTTTGAGATATACCCGAATGTCCATAGATAAGATATCTTTTGGAAACTGTTTGAACGGCTTCAGACATTTCTAGACAAACTCTGGTAATAGTGCCGTAGATATAATTATATTCTAATAGTATGGAAGAACCTCTCTCTCCTAATACAAGATGCAAAACTTTGATCGATTTCCCAACAGACGACGCCTTAAGGACCAACGCTTGTAGAAAATTTTCGAAAATGTTTAAAGTCCATTTTTAATATTTTTTGAGAGAATTGTTATTCTGGAAATTATCGAAACTGCTTCTGGATAAGATTCAGGCTCATTCTGATATTCGCAGACTTTCGCAGATGTTTTTAGAATTCCTCAATTGTTTTGACAATTTCCAAAATTACTTCTGTACACTGCCCGGACTTGGCGAGCGTGGTGCGTATCCGAGGATGGAGAGATGCGGCCTCGAACCGTGCATTGTGGCGTCAAATTGTTGATTCAGTGTTATCTGTTTAGACGTTAACTAAATAAATGAAAAAATGAAACACTGCCCGGACAATCTCACTTCATAAAATTTCTGGGAGAATTGCCGATTACTCTTTGAGTAAATATGATTTTAAGGAAAAGTGAAACCGAATTTAAAAAGTATGCCTTTTTCAATAACATCACGCCTTTCCTAGTCGACATATTTCATTCTATTTCACACTTTTGATAAACTCAATTGTCAAACGAGAACTAATAAAAATGGATAAGTCAAATGGTGCTGGTTGGTGTTTGGTTTGTGATTTCGGTGAGTTTAAACTTAGGCTTGATTCGAATCGTCCAGGAGTTTTAAAAATTTGAGTTTTCCCAATACCGCTTCCTATGGAAAAGTTTAGACGACTTTTGATTAGATCTCCAAATAAATTGAAAAGTGAAAATTTCAAAAATAATAATAATAAGAGGAAACTTAGATATGTTCGACTACGCAAAACTTATTACAGAATTCTAAAAACATCTTAGGATCGCACATTGTTGGGATAATTTTCTTTCCTGCGGCTTCGCGACATAAGAAAACATTCCGAGCTCGAATTACGGTCAATAATAACTCGCGCAATCAAAGCATATCACATAACAACCGACAACACATGTTACACACTTGCTCTTACCTCTCTACAAACCATCATAATCGTCATCACAACCATCTTCATTTTTTTTGTCTTCTGCTCCACAACTCATCCATCGTCGTCGCAGACCCCTTTCTGACGGTCGGTGTGGTGCCAGTTTGGACAACTCATAACACACAGAAGTGATGCTTATGATGAGCGCGCCAAGATTACGAACAGATGTTACGCACCTCACACGACGAGCGCGATGCGATGATGGTCGAGCACATAGAGGCCGGTAAACCATGTCAGTCGGGAGCGCGAGCTCAATTACCGACCGCTTTTTGGCAGAAAATGATGAACGACTCATTACGATAGGTGGCCACAAAGTGGAGCATGGTGACCTCTATTTCTGGGACAAACATCGGATGTCTTGTGATTTTTTCTGTGGTTGTTTGCAAAAATAAGGAAATGAGTCAGTGTGCTTGGTGCTGCGTAGTAATTGGCGATATTGGACCGATTTGCTTAGGCCACAGAGATCGACCAACAATTTGCTATTTGTAAATGAATTCGCAGTTTTCATCGAGCTATCGCGGTTACCTTATTTAGCCCCAGATTCACAACCATAACTCCGAAGACGATTACGCCAATTACGACAGCAAGCTTCCACGGCACCGCACCGGTAGCTTGTTCGACATGTCGAAAGCTGCAAAACGGGTGGCGTCAAGTGCTCCGCCGAGTATCTCATCAAGTGTCCCACTTATACTACTGCCCCGATAAGGCTATCAGTGAGCCAGGGCTGTCAGAAGTTGTCGCCATTTATTGCCACCCAAAAATAGTACTTCGGCTCGCATAATCATACGCCACGAAACATGGCCAGCGGCGGCGCGACGACGTTGGGCCCCGTGTATTGTTGCGCTGAACTTTTCTCTCAAACCGCAACCATCGCGTTATGAACCGGTTGCTGGCCCGGACTAAAATGGAATAAATGCGAATTATATAACATCTTGAGCCAGTCTCATATTTGGTGGCAGACATAGAGACTGCTGCATAGAGAGCGAGGCACATTGCGCTGCTGTTGGTAAGAGGCAGTTGAATAACCGACATTAAAGCTAACCTTGAGCTCGTTTCAGGTGTCTCGCTTGCGCTCGCGTGAGTACTCTTTCGTGAATTAGCCAGCCAGCAGCCCCCAGCCAGTAGTCGCTGGATGGCTGGTCGCGCGCTGGTGATGCTGGTAGGCGTTTAAGGGCACTTCATCCAGCCAGCCAGCCAGCGCACAGAGGCAACCTTTTCGGTAGCCAATTTATGCGCGGATTGCTCAATTTGTTGTTGGGTAATGTTCATTATTCAGACATATGGCTTATGGAATTACAGCGATACGTAATGGGGCAATTGTTAATTGGTTTATTGGAATTTCGATGAAAGGACACAATTGGTTGCTATCGTTTAATATTTTTTTTGATATTCAGAGCACCTTCAGAGTCCTACTTGCCGAAATCATTCACCGTCTTGTTTAAATTTTATAGTTTAAAAATCTATTTAGACTGCATTGACTCAAATGAACTTCACGCTTCGGGCAATCGCTTGGCATTGCGACATTACTGAACGATCACGATCAGATTCGAAAAAGAATATCCAACTGGCATTATGGTGCCTTCTCGGGGTGATTACCGAACGGTACGGTACGGGGCCAGGTGCTCCGTTTGCAAGCAGGTTGGATCATTTCTCTTGGGTAAGTGGTTGCGCGCTGGTATTTGCGCTGCTGAGCAGGGATGGTGACGAGAAACTGGATGATTGCGCCAGCATGAGCCTCAAAGTGAGTGGTGATTATCGTCGCAACATCATATCATGCAATGCTGAGTGTGATTGCGTGAGATTTGGGTAATCCATTTATCAGCTGTTATCATGGGTTGTGAATTTTCATGGGAAAATAACTTTTTTCTGTTGATATTGATTTTGGGGGATTTTGTAGGCTGGATACGTAGGAGAGAGAGAAACATGAAATTGGTAAATTGGTAAAAAACATACACGTGTATTCGTGTTTTTTCGTGCACGCAGAACGATCGCGCGATCTATTTTGACGATTTGATTCTCCATTGCGCGGTTCAGTAAATTACTGCTTACTAATTTGCTTCGAGCAAAATAGCTATTTGATCGCTTACCAAGGCGACTTGCTTTAGATTAAGTACCTTCTTATCTAACCAACTATCCTTTTCCTGTGGCGCTCAAGGAGGGACAGAGGAAAGTCATTTAGCTAAATTCCACTTGGCCGATTGGTTGTTTGGCAGAAAGCGAAATGTCGAAAGGGACACACGGCAGAACTGATAATTTTGACGAAAAACTCGTTTGATCGATAGTACATTTGGCCAAAATGGTTGTTGGGCCGAATAGGTCATTTGGCCGAAAAAGTCGTTTTACCGAATAGGTCATTTAGGCAAAAAAGCTGCTTGGCCGAAAATGTCGTTTGATCGAATAGGTTATTTGGCCGAAAATGCCGTTTGGTAGAAATATTCGTTTGGCCGAAAGTGTTGTTTTGCCAAACGGGTTATACGGCAAAAAATGTCGTCTGGCTGAATAGGTCATTTGACGGAAAATGCTGTTTGATCAAAATGGTCTTTTGGCAGAAAAAAACCATTTGGCCGAAAATGTCATTTGGTTGAACGGTTCATAGGTCAGAAATGTCGTATGACTGAACAGGTTTGTCGAAATGTCACAGAAAAGTCGTTTGGATGAACATTAGTGAATTTTAAAAGTGATAAATGAGAGATGAGAAGTACGAAATGAGGAGTAAGAAATGAAAAGTGAGCAATGATGAGTGAGTAGTGAGATAGATTATACCCCATATTATTGAGAAATGAACTTATTATCTGAATTATTCTCACACACCTTATGCAATTTGGTAGTTACGATCATTGAAGCACAACCATCAAGTGCTTTTCTAAAAAATCTTCGTTTACGTCTTCAAATTGAATAACTTATTTATTGAAATAAATAAGGTTCAAATTCAAGACCGAAAATTTGTTGAGTCCACTTAATATAAATTTTTAGTTTTAGTTTTAACAAACCAGAAGATTATTCGTAAAGAAAAACAATATGTTATGAGCGAGATTCAGAATAATTATTTTAAAATCTTTCTGATAATAGAACATAATCTCCCAAAGCCGTCTTTTCCCTCCTATTAAAACAGAACAGCCATTATGGGAAGGCAGTAAAATAAAATTTCCATAAAGAATTAGAAAATTTCCATAACAAATTAGGAAATTGCCAATAATGAAATTAGGGTATAAGCAATAAATAAATATAAAATACCCCCAAATAATGCAAATTGTCCATAAACAATTAAGATTTTCCACATAACAAAAATAAATTAGCACTTTTAAAAGCAAAAATTACAATTAAAAAAGGAGAATTTTCCATGAAGAAATCAAAATGATCCAATGAAAAAAAACAAATTTCCATAAATAGATCAATATCAGCAAAAAAAATACAAAATTTTCAACAAAGTATTTTTTTTTTCATAAACAGATTTCCATAAACAAATCAAAATCAGCAAAAAAAATTACAAAATTTTCAACAAATTTTTTTTTTCATAATAAATTAAAAACTGTACACCAAATAATGAATAAAAAGCAATAAAAAATATGAAAATTTCCATAAAAAAGAAGAAAAAAACATTATAATTGATTAAATTTTCAATGAACAATAAATTTAAATGCGTCAAGAGGGCCATCTATGGAAAAAATGCAAAGTTTTATTTTTCAATTTTTTTCATTGGTCTTTACTGATTTTTTTGTGAAATTTTTTTGTTACTGTTAATATTGATTTATTTATGGAAATTTCGTATTTTTTTCAATGGAAAATTTTGATTTCTTTATGGATTTTTTTTTTATTATTGCTATTTTTGCTTCTGAATGAGCTGATTTTTTTTGTTTTGTAGAAAATTCTTAATTGATTATGGAATTTTGCATTATTTAGGATTACATATTTTATTAGTTTTATAGAGTTTTTATTTTAGTCATTATGGAAAAGTAGCTCATATACAACTCTCGAGTGAGAGCAGGTGCTAATACTTCGACAGCCGATGCTCATGACAGGACGACCTTTTGCAGAAGGGGTGGAACACTTTTCGAGCTTGAAGAAACATTTCCTCAGAGTTTTCAACAACTTTTTGATTATACGAGGACAATAAGTTCGGGTATATAGCTTCATTTTCAAGCTATTCTCAAATACTATTTCACGACAAAATATAAGTAGCGATTTTGAATTAGTTTCGTGTACGTTTTTATTTCCCGGGATTCCGAAAAATCTCGGTAAAAGACTCACTTCTCATTCATCATCTCATTCTTCTTATTTCTTATAAATAACTTCCACTCTTCATAGTGTGAATTGAGAAGTAAGAAGTAAGAAATGATGAGTGAGAAGTCCAATTTGAGAACCTCTCGTATTTTCACTTCTCACTCCTCATTTCTCGCTTAACTTTTCAAAAAGACCTAAGTAATATTTTTTTCATGGAATAATGTGAAAAGCGCAATCAACAAAACAATATGAAAGCTTTTTATTCCAGAACTCAAATTAATTCATGAAAAAATGTAACTTAGGTCCTTATGATAAGTTAAGCGAGATTTCTGTCTACTCACTTCTCACTGAAAAAAGTAAGAAGTAAGAATGCGAGACGTTCTCACTTCGGAATTCTCTCTTATTATTTCTCAGTTATCATTTATCACCTTTCACTTCTCACTTTTCACAGTGCGAAGTGAGAAGAAATAAATGAAAATTTAGAAGTGAGATATCTTACTACTCACTGAGAACTGAGAAAGAAGTGAGACATCCACTACTCACTTTTCCCTTCTAACTTCTCACTTTTCATTGTGATAAGTAAAAAGAAAAGAGAAAAGTGAGAAATGGTGAGTGAGAAGTGAAACGCCTCACTTTTCACAAATCATTCTCACTTCTCATTTCTTACTTCTCTCTTTCAACTTATTACAATGAAAAGTGAGAAGTTGGAAATGAGAAGTGAGTGTCTCACTTCTTCTTTCTCATTTCTAACTGTGAAATGAGAAGTGAGAAATGATGAGTGAGTAATAAAATATTTCATTCCTCATTCTTCATTTATTTATGAAGAAATAAATTAAGAGTGAAAAGTGAGAAGTGAGATATCTTACTGCTTACTCATCATTTCTCACTTGTCATTTCACAGTAAGAAAGTGAAAAGTGAGTAGTGCGAAGTGAATTGTGAGACGTCTCACTACTCACTTCGCGCTCCTCATTTTTTACAGTGAGAAGTGAGAAATGAGGAATGAGAATGAAGACGCCTTTCTTCTTACTCCTAATGTCTCACTTTTCAAATGATTTATTCGGCCAAATGATCCATTCGGCCTAATGACCCTTTCGGCCAAATGACTCTTTCGGCCAAATGGCCCTTTCCGCCAAACTAACCTTCCAGTCAAATGACCATTTCGGCCAAATGACCCTTTCAGCCAAATAACCTTTTTGGCCAAACAACCTTTTCGGCCAAACGACCCTTTTGGCCAAACGACTCTTTCGGCCAAACGACCCTTCCGGCCAAACAACCCTTTCGGTCAAACGACCCTTTCGGCCAAATGACCCTTTCGGCCAAACGACCCTTCCGGCCAAACGACTCTTCCGGCCAAACGACCCTTTCTGCCAAACGACCCTTTCGGCCAAACGATCCTTTCGGCCTAATTGTCTGTTCAGCCAAATGGTATATTCGGCCAAACAACTTTCGGCCTAGTGGAATTCGGTCAAATGGCTTTCGGCGGAATGGGTTTCGGCCAAACAACCCATTTGGCTAAACAACTTCCGGCCTAATAGCGGTTTTTCTAAGAAAAATTTTAAACGATACAAGTATTTAAAAATAAAATCCCCTTCCCTCGGTTTTTTTTGTTCAAAAATATTATTTTGAAAGAGCAAAACAAGTTTTTATGTAATTTCTTTAACAAATTCGGGGATTTTTTATTTTTATTCATTTTTACTTCCCCTCCCAGCCCCAGGACACCTTTGACCACCCAGAAACCAACAGGATTTTTTTTCTTGGTTGGGTACATTTTTCACTGTGACCAGTTGGTTGATCTATTATGGTACCACTAGGATACAACGCTTGTTGAATATTTGTCCTAATTGACTGATTGACCTAATATAAAACTAGTAAGTAGATTCCACGGATATCTTAGATAAAATCTGGAATATGTATCGAGAAATATTTGGAAAACTTCAAAGATAGTTACCTGGACAAGCTGCAGACAAATTTCACCAAGTATTAGATGCAATCTTCAAAAAAACATGGAGAACAATCAATTTTTTTTCACAACAATATTACTTGCAGAAATCTTGTTAAAAACCAGAAGAATATTTGTGCACGCAAATAAGTTTTGTTGTCCGAAGTAGTCTATGTCGAAAAATAAAATTTTTGACAATTTCAAGCTGATATAAAGTTTGTTTGATTTGCACCACATTTTTTAACTCATTCATGGTTAAAATTGTAGTGTTGTGCCTTTTCTCTCACGAAAATAATTTAATAATAAAACGGGGGCCCTCCTTAGCCCTGTGGTAAGACGCGCGGCTGCAAAGCAAGACCATGCTGAGGGTGGCTGGGTTCGATTCCCGGTGCCGGTCTAGGCAATTTTCGGATTGGAAATTGTCTCGACTTCCCTGGGCATAAAGTATCATCGTGCTAGTCTCATGATATACGAATGCAAAAATGGTAACCTGGCTTAGAAACCTTGCAGTTAATAACTGTGGAAGTGCTGAATGAATACTAAGCTGCGAGGCGGCTCTGTCCCAGTGTGGAGATGTAATGCCAATAAGAGTAATAAAACGATATTGGCTAATTTAAAAACAAGATGATAATGATTGTACATATCACTAAGAACCATGGCTCCGTAAAGTGTTATACACGCCTGAGCCTACCAGATAAATGAACTTGAAAAAAAAAATACCAAAGTTCGTTTGCTAACCTGTTTTCTCTGTGTAACTGTCGAATCCAAAAATATGTAATATGTACTTCACTTCTCTCGATATAATAATATTTTCTGCAATAAATATCAATTGAATCACAAAACCTGAACAACATATTTTCACTCACTTCGCCTAACAGTTGAAGCGTCAACAAAAAAATCCTATTTTTCTGCACAAGGTTTCGTTTAACAGATTTAATTGATCACAAATCGTGTCGGATATACCTCAACCACATAGCTAAGGATATTCTACGACAAATGAACGTATGAACTAATATGAAATAATTTACGTTTTCCTTTTACGAACAAAATATCACAAGTCAGTTCTAGAGCCGCTTAGTGCGGTTTGGCAGAACTGCGACTTATTGACACTTGAAGATTTGCAACTGATTGCGAGCAAGGCACACTATGATCAACCCTACTATTGAAACAGAGTGTCCTTAAGGTCACTCCTCACGGAATCCAAGTTTCAAAATGCTCGCGTTTTCGGGGGCACATCACTCGATGCGGAAGCAACGCACAACTGTCATTTTTATTATTTCACGCATGCTGCGACGCAGCAAAGCTAAATCAACAAAAATTACAGCTGTGCGCCGCCTCCGTATCGAGTGATGAGCGAAAACGAAAACGCGAGCACTCTGAAACTTGGATTCCATGAGGAGTGGCCTTAATCGAGGTCCCAGTGGATCAATAACCATGAAATGTTGGACTAGCTCAAATCGTTCGAATATGCTTTTACGGTTTGATGGTGATGACAATGTTGACATTATCCAAAGCCTTCTGTAATTTTATTCTCATTTTTACCAGTCAGCCTCTTAACAATCAATCTATCATTAGGCAATGTTCATAAATTTCATCACATTTTCAAATACCAAAAGACCTAGACCTCGTTTCATCGTTTCACATACCTACTTGATAGATGGAGATAAGCAAAAGCCAACTCTTGCGTCACGTAATTAATGAATCCTTTCCTTATTCAAATTGTAATGTGAAAATGCCACCAAAATAACAAATGATTTTCTAATGGGACAAAAAGTACTTTCAAGAAACAAAATCCTTCGTTCCACGGCACCTTCTTACCTGTCCATTGACTAGGTAGGAAGAAAGAACCTGTCAGCAAGCTTTTCATTTCATTCAAGATGCGAAATCCGATTGAAAGGTTTCCCGAAATTGGATTACTGCAGCTTGTCAGCGCAGAAATTTCTTCGAACTGGTGCTCGTCAAACGATTCGATTTGTTTCTCTTTCATCAAATTCGAATACTAGCCAAAAGATTTGCTCAATAATGAAATATTTGATTGCCTAGCTGGGACCATCATGAATTTCGGTCCCATTTCTTGTTCTACTGAAAAAGAAGCAGAAAAAAAAGAAAAACATTTTTCATGTCAAGAACAAAAACTGCCACTCCTTCGAAGCATGTCCCAAGACACGGATTCTCACATTCACACCAGACGTACCCTAAATGGGCAAACCATTGAGCGTTGATTTTTTGTTGTTCCAACTGAGAGCTGATTGCATTCCAGTCGTGCACAAAAAAGCATCCTGAGAAAGGTCATACACGAAAAGAAAGAATCTGATGTGATGTATGAAACATTACTCATAGGTATATTGTTCTATTATTTTGGAAAAAAATAAAAAACTATTTTGAATGTGCTCACCAGCTTAATTTGGTTAAAAATTAATTACTATTAAAATCATTTTTAATTATAATTAAAAATGACTAAAAAAATGCTCATTTTAATTAGCAAAATTAAAAATCGATTTTTCCCTTGATAAAATCGGTACTTTTGTTGCTTCAAATTAGCTCGCAATTATCATAGCGACATGTAGCTCATCGTTCGTCATTGTTCCGAACAGTGCCATTCCTTCTGATAGATGCTGTCCCGAGCTGTTGACGGAGGTGAATGCAGCACATGAATTATGAGCCAGACAGCAACGTTGATGGCTATCTTTCCATGTTCTTCGGTACAAAAGCAGTCACGGCGAATACTAAGCCAGCAAACTTTCGGTGCCACCGAATATCAAAATGACACAAAAGTGACGTTGAAAAGATGATGCAGAAGTGACTTCTCACCTGTCTGGAAGGTGGCCTTTGGGTGACTGAGATTGAAATACTATCAAGAAAGTATGAAACATTGCAGCTGATTCCAAAGTACGATACGAATGGTTCTCCATTTAGAATTTTCAATTAGCATCAGTTAATTACATTAAGCTTTCAACTAATAACTGTTGACTTGCACTAAGTTAAGAATAGTAAACAAAAAGCTTTAACATGTCTTCTGAAAATATAATTTCAATCTAAAATACCCACAAGTATATACTCCAGCAAAAATCAACAACATGAATTATACAAGTTTTTCGAACAAAGATGTGACCTTTTGATACAAACGAGCAAATCTCCGGTATGTGCCGCAGCGAACCGACAGAATTGCAATCAGAGCAAAAAATAAACAAACTAACGTTGCCGTTTGTTGCGAGAACGCACTGCACAGCACAGAAGAACCCAACAACCACAAGGACGGCAAGAACGGCTGCTGCTGCCGCCATTGCAACGAGGTGGAGTGAATCAAAAATTGATTTCATCGTGATGAAGATGGTGCTGATGATGGCAGGATGGCATGAAATGAAATTGCGCCAGGCAGCCCCCAACCTACTACCAACCAGACCGAGCGAGCGCCCCGGCACAGCTCAATGCAACGAACGTTTGAGAACCTTCTGGGAGGCGGTGGGGGTCGACTGCAGAAAAACCGAATCTCTGTACGGGCGAGCAGATGCGTCTCGACGACGACGGGTGGTGTCGTCAGTGGGGAAAAGTGTGGAGGGCAATTTTGCATGTTCATATTATGTTGCATTCGGTGGGTGTACACACCGCTACCAGGGGTGTTCTTCGTTTAGAACTGTAACAGGGGCAAATTTTAATCGATGGTTCTTGAGCAAAACTATGAATGTATTCCTAATTTCTCATTAAACCATTATTACGCCGATCTCTAACTATCTGCGTGTTAAATGGTGGTCAATACTTGGTTCAAAAAGGAAGGCACGTTCTTCGAATAGATGCGATCCCCGAAAGATAAATCTGAACGAAATTTCATCTGCAGCTTTCCAGAACTACAGAAAAATTTATTTGTCTATAATATTATTTAATAAATACATCTTGAAGTAAATTGCATGAAAAAGCTAAAAATATTTCAATCAAAAATTATTTAAAATGTTCAAAATTGTCAAACTCTAAAAACTGTCATAAAAAAAACTAACGAGAGCTTCACTGGTAGTTGTAAAAACTAAATATTCAATTGATCAATTTGAAGAAAAACTTCGAAAAATATCATCCAGAATGATAATTCTCTTGAATTTATTGTTCAATGAAAAATAAAAAATAGGATATAAATGAGAGATTAACCAATTACCACTTCTTTGAATATATGTTTAATAATGTTTCCGCCAGAAAGTTGAAGATACATTTGAGAAAATTCGTTGAGAATTTGAAAATAACAAATTAAACTTAATCTTTACTTTTCAATAAATCAAAATATTTTTAGTTAATCTTAATTTGGAAAAAAATGTTGGTTCTAAAAACGGAAATTAAAAACAATCATTTTAAATTTGAAATAATGCAAAGTGGATTGAAAAAATCAAAATTTATTGCTTAAAAAATTATAAAAACCATTGAAAAAGTCTAAATTGTACCAACTTAAACAATCTTAATAAGTTAAAAGATTTCTGATAGAATGAAATTTGAAGAATTTTTTATGAACTTTCGAAAATTTTGGATTTTTAACAATTTATGAAAAATGAACACATTACACACACGTTATCACACTTTTTCAAAATTATTCATTGACCGCTAAAAAAACAAATATCGAAAATAAAAGTAAACAAAAATTTCATCAAAGAATTGAAAAAACTATTCATTGACCGCTAAAAAAATCAAAATTTATTGCTTAAAAAATTATAAAAACCATTGAAAAAGTCTAAATTGTACCAACTTAAACAATCTTAATAAGTTAAAAGATTTCTGATAGAATGAAATTTGAAGAATTTTTTTATGAACTTTCGAAAATTTTGGATTTTTAACAATTTATGAAAAATGAACACATTACACACACGTTATCACACTTTTTCAAAATTATTCATTGACCGCTAAAAAAACAAATATCGAAAATAAAAGTAAACAAAAATTTCATCAAAGAATTGAAAAAACTGCATATTTGCAATATGCTACATCATCTTCTTCTTCTTCAATGGCTCTACATTCTGGAACTGGAACTTGGCCTGCTATTCAACTTAGTATTCTATTACCATTTCCTTAGTTAATAATTGAAAGCTTTTCTATGCCCGCCATTGCATGAGTATGTCTCTTGTGTGGCAAGTACAATATATACATACACTATGCCCAGGGTATCGAAAATGTTTCCAACCTGAACCTAGACTGGACCGAGAATCGAACTCGTCATCTCCGGATTGGCAATCCTCTACGCCTTTGCTCGCATGGCTACTGAAGACCCATGTTACATATTTCCATGAAAAATTGAAAAATAGAAAAAAAACTCCCAAAATTTTGATAATGTATGTATAAAAAAGGGTTTGTAAAAAAATAGAAAAAATATATCGATTCTCTTTTCTCATATTGATCATAAAAAAAACACACAATGCAAAATAAATACGATGAGTGTTGGAACAAATGGTTTTACAAAAATATATACATGAAAAAAATGTCAACGCATATAAAAAATATCATCGAAATTTAAGAAATTTAAGAAATTTGTTGAAAAAAAACTTTTAAAAAACCAATTATTCAAACATACATTAGGGTTGACCTTTAAACGCGTATGGATTTTATCGATTTCTCGGTCCACCCCAATTTCTAAATCTTCAAAATTCCATCAGATTTTTCTTCGCGCAAAAAGGGGCTCCTTGAAGTGTTTTGCACGCCTGAGCCTACCAAATAGACGAACTTGAAAAATGGACACGTAAAAAGCGATTCCAGTGTAATGTCAAAAAAATCAAAAACTCCATCCTAAATATGTAAATAATGTCAAATAGTCTTAAAAATGTTATCGACAGACTCGACGAACATTAAAAAAATCCTAAAATCTTTGAATAATCCAACTCATAGAGAAATAAACTAAGTTTTGTTAACACCAAAAACATCGTCGATAACAACATTTATATTTTCCTCAAGCAATTGAAAAAAAAAAATCAAAACGCCAATGAAGTCTAACAAACTTATTAATCATTTTATTCAATGACGACTCGAAACATTTCGTCAACAAAGTGGAAATAAAAAAATTCAATTCGAAAGGAAAATGAAAATCGTGATAGGGAGGGTTTCTGCTCCTGGGCTTCATCTCATAATTTTGATTAGGAATTTGATTAGTTTAATTTTTATTTGTGTGATTATCTCAATATTAAGCACGGATGCTGACAAAAAGAAGCGACAAAGTTTGTGCTGTATTTTTTTTAAAAAGAATGATGAAAAAAATTGAAAACGGAATAGTTTTGTTCTATTATTGTCAGGAGGGTTTTCTTTAACTAATTATGCTCAAATTGCGCCTGAACATTCTTTGCATATCAAAGAATATTGTGTCCAAATTTCTTAAAATTTGGTCAACAAAAACGCCCTTGACAATAATAGAACATTTCCTCTATATATACAGGGTGCGGCAGAAAATAATGCGAAAATTGTTTCTATTTCTTTCAAATCCCATTTGAACTGCTCCAAGCAATAATATCAACATTTTCGAGTTCAGTGATCAGTATAAGGTCCTGTCAAACAAATTTACTGAATATTTTTTTATTAATAATATCTTCAAGCCGACGCTGGAGCTAAAACACGTCTTTCGAACCTAGCCCTCCGACGTCGACTGATGTGCATGTTAGGGCTGACGTTATGGTCTTCACACAAGGGTGCGATGGTTTGCAGGCTCGTGCTTTAACATATGCCCCAATCGTATAATCAAACGGATTAAGATCCAGACTGCTAGGGGGCCACAAATCTTTCGACCAAAATTTCATGTTGTTCTTCAGCCATTGTTGGGTCGGTTGGACGTGTGACATGGCGCTCCATCATGCTGTACGACAACGTTATGATCATCGGAGAATTTGACCTTCACCCAGGGAAGCACTTGGTCCTTTAAAATACCCGTAAATAAGCCGGGATTGGTTTTAAACCCAACTTAAATGAAAACAAGCGGCAGTTTCAAACCGTTGGACACCACCAAGCCAAACATCATGACATCAGCCGGATTGGTTTGGAATTTAAACTCATTTTCTCCAGAACATACACAATTTTCTTCGGTGAAAAAAACCAGTCCGTGAGGCCGTTGGCGTCAGCATCAATGCTGAAAAGCTTTTCGCATCAAAGAACAGGATCATATTTTTTCTTCCTTCTCCAACAAAGCTAGCAATCTTTTCGAACGAGTCACTCGTACTTCCTGTACCCGGTCCCGGTCTTCTTTGATGGCTCTCACATGGATTTCTCAGAATTTTTAAGTTCTTTGGCAAGTTTTTTGGTGGAACGCATCAGGTTGCGAGCAATCTTTCCACGAACCGATTTGATCACGTTTGGAATACGTGCAAAGCATGGACGTCCACTTCCCGGCTTCTGCTGCTTAGACCCATCCTGCAGAGACGTTTTAAGGCGTAAAACTGTGGCCAAAAAGACATCCTACCACCATAGCAATCTCATTCGGCGTCTCCTGGGCGAGCAACAAACCAGTAGCCACTTCTTCTGCGTACATTTTTTGAAATTTGCAATAAAACAATTACAATCTCTCGGTGCAGCATTTGAAAGTAAACATAAACAAATATACTTTCAACAGAAATTAGTCATCAGCTACTCGGATTAACCCAATATTCAGATTTAAATATTTTCGCATTATTTTCTGCCGCACCCTGTACATACCCAGACAACCAGAATGCATGCATAATTGAATTGTTTTTCTGCTATGCGGTGCCTTTGCGCACAAATTTCATCGCATAATAGTCGCGAAAACGCTTTATACGTACAAAAGTGGAGGCGATATATATGTATTCCTTATCCGACGTTGCACGGTAGTGTATGCGATGTGCACGATTTTTAGGCGAGTTTGTTCGTTATACATTGCGATGTAGTTTGTGATAACAAACTATGTTTGACAGATAATCCGATTTCATTTGGGTTTGTTTGCAGGAATATGCGATGTCAACAAATGAAGCTTGAGTAAACTCGTAAAATAGCCTACTGTGCGGGAAAATATATAAATAAACTGATGAAATTCGCACCACAATGCGATTTTGATGAAATATGGATCGGTAAACGATATTAATCGTGCATTCTTATGCGATGTGTGGTTGTCTGGGTAATCAGCATTACCAGACAATATCAAAAACCATAGAGAAAATTAAAAAACAAGATGTGGAAATTTTACAAAATTTCGATAAACTATTAAAAAAATATGAAATCTAATTTAAATTTCCAAAAGCAAAAAACGTAAACATGTGAAAAATAGCGTTTTGTCAAAAAAAAAAAATCAAAAAATCTAAAATAGTAAAAAGAATTGAAAAAAAAATTGAACGTGTTGTTGATTTTGAAAATAAAAGTCGTGGCAATTGCACATGCGAGATATTTAGCTTAAAAAATGTTTTGGAAAACCACTTTTTTCGGTGGGGTTTGATCCCACGACCCCAGTACGCTAGACAGGTGATTTACCTACTTTGCTACGAAGGACTTTGATCGTCTTCCGCAGCTCAGGGGGAAGTAACAATGATGTAATTTTTTTCATATTTTGAAAATATTATCAAACATTTGAAAAAAAAGCCATAGAAAATTTAAAACATCTAAAATAGTAAAAAAATACTGTAATACTATAACTGTCATAAGACTAGTTTAGTACTTTTTATTGAATTCCATAATTTTTTGTTTCCTTTGAATGGAAAGTACAAAACTCGTCTTATGACAGTTGAAGACATTCCACTAAAAGAGCTTAAATCTCGCTTAACTTTTCAAAAGGACCTAAGTAACATTTTTTTCATTAATTAATTTGAATAGCGCAATCAACAGAACAACATGAAAGCTATTGATTGCAGCATTTAAATTCGTTCATGAAAAAAATGTTACTTAGGTCCTTTTGAAAAGATAAGCGAGAAATAATTTATCTAAGTAAAATTATGTGAACTACTTTCGAAATTATTTTTAAAAGATTGATGATTACATGAATTACATAAAACCTGCCCATGTTAAATTTCGGACAGTTAGATAATGTTCAATTGATTTGTCGCCATTACATCAATTTGAACGAGAGGTAATGTCGTTTTCGGTTATTGCTGGGTCGAACCTAGTTCTGCACCGGATCCGCTCTAACAGCTGTCAAAACGTTCGGTTATTCGTTCAGGTTGGATCGCGATCCGTACCAGATCCGACCCAAATTGAATGAGGTTCGCTCTGCCGATTTGTCGAGATCCAACCTAGGTTCACCAATACATTCGAACACAAACTGTCGAACTGGTGTTTATGTTTACGCTAAAGGAAAATGAAAACGTAAAAGATACGGATGGGTATTTGATTTTGTTTGTTTTATTTGTAAAATTTATCAATTTTGTTGCTGCCTTCCACGCAAAAATGGATTATTTTAATGTTGTGCTGTCTTCAAGTTTCTCTGATGGTGAATCGGATTCAGATATCGACATATTTTTCGCTGATTACCTCAGATGGTAGCTCCATTATAAACAAAATGAGGGTTGAACATTTTGTTGAAAATGTGATTCATAAAATGCAGAAAGGTTTTTATTTGTAATTCGTCAAAAAACCGACAAAGATAAATTTTATCCCATTGATATTTATTATGTTGAATCTCCTGTTTAGATTTTGTAGTGGAAAATTATTTGCCTCTTTTGTATATTTGGTTTTTGCAGTTTTGACGAAATCGCAATTTATCCCAAAGGGTCCCCTCTTGGGGGAAAAATAGCAGAAAGAATGCAAATAGCAAAAAAGAATGCTGTTCAACTCTTCTACGATTTGATTCTCTTTGTTTTAAAATAAAAGGCCCCAAATCTCAATAAATTTTGTATTTGATTTTTTACAAAGTGTTTCCATATTTTCTTGTTCTGTTCCATTTCAATGGCATAATTGATAATTCAAATCTACTGTAACACAATTACTGTTACCCAAAAAGCCATATAGAATCAGCACAATAGTTTATCGGGAAACACGGATTGGCTTAAATTCTTTCATGGCAATCCACATTGTCGTCGTCATTCATCACAAGCTCCTAATCACATTAATTTATTGATGGATTAATAGTCATTTTAGTCATTAAACAATTAACAGAAGAAACGTCTAATTCCCCCCATAATTCATAAAACAAGAAAAAAAATAACACTAATAACAAAGTTCAATGGATAAAATATCTCTGTTTCTGCCAGCTGATAAAAGTGCGAATTGAAAACAAAACAGATGATAGGGATTGAGTTCTCACTAATGCCATCATACTGACTCGATCCCGATTCGTTTTTCGTTCGGTTATTCAGAGTCGGGGTCGGACCTGACCCAGGTTTAAAACCGAAAACGACATAAGACATGCTGAAAACAGCAGTAAAGCGAAGAGATTGAGCTATCATGTAAATATATCTTCTCAGTGGCTGGTAAAAATGTTTAAAAATCGCGTTGGAAGATCTATAAGGAATTGGACAAAATCTATAAGGAATTAAAAAAAAACTGCTAGAGAGTATGAAAACTCAATAAAAGGCCCCAAATCTCAATAAATTTTGTATTGGATTTTTTACAAAGTGTTTCCATATTTTCTTGTCCTGTTCCATTTCAATGACATAATTAATAATTCAGCATCGTAATTACTTAAATACCCTAAACTCCCTTTCCAACCAAAATAATATCAATATGTGTCACAAATGGGGTCCTCCTTAGCCGTGCGATAAGATGCGCGGCTACAAAGCAAGACCATGCTGATGGTGGCTGGGTTCGATTCCCGGTGCCGGTCTAGACAGCTTTCGGATTCGGAAATCCGAAAATTGCCTAGACCGGCACCGGGAATCGAACCCAGCCACCCTCAGCATGGTCTTGCTTTGTAGTCGCACGTCTTACCGCACGGCTAAGAAAGGCCCTCAAGAGAGAAGTGAGATTAAGATGAGAAAAATCCAATGGGAGAAGTGAAAATTAAAAAGTGGGAAGTGAGAAACAAGAAGTGAGAAGTAAAAAGAGACTTCTTCTTACTAATTACTGCACACATCTCATTACACACTTAAAATAAATCGCCGAATTCGGTAAAATTTTACCGAAATCTCAACAGCAGAACTGTTCGGTAAATAATTTAACTGATTTTCGGTGATTTTGACAGTTGAGCAATGGGAAAAATTACAAAAAATCTGTAAAATAAATTACCGAACAGTTCTGCTGTTGAGATTTCGGTAAAATTTACCGAATACGGTGAAATGAGTTAAGTGTGTACTCTGCACTCACTTCGAACATCTCATTTCTCACTTTTCACTATTGACTCCAAGCAACTCAATTTCACTTCACTTAATGAGGAAACAAATGTTAACTATTCGGCTAAACAGCATTCGCTAAAACAGCTTTCGGACAAATGACCCTTTCGCCGAAACGGAAATCGGTCAAATGATTATAAACCATATTTCTACATGCTAAGAAAAGTGTTCAGATTTCGGAAAAAATGAAATGTGTTCCCTATTTCGATATCTCCCTAACTCAATAATCCCTTCAATGTCAAGTAAGGGAGAGTTCACTTTACTAATGATACATGTTTTTAACAACCTTTGTTATACAAAGTTGATGTAACAGAATAATAAGTTCTGGTATAAATCTGTTACCATGTACTGGTCAGGTTCTGTATTATTGGCACTGTATTATTGTAAAAAGTGTATTGAAAAACATGATTTCGTCCCCGAAACGCTTCACGGCAAATAAATAAGCAATAGAATAAAAACAAATTGCCGTAAAATATTCACATAGTTACAATTTTATTCGTTCAATCGCCCTCCAATTTACATATTTATGATGAACTCTCCCAACGAGGCTTCCATATAATTATTTTAAAATTTTAAAACGAAAAATTCATAAAGGTACTTCAATTCCATTTTTTGCCAAACATTCGCTTGATTTTGTGCCGACATCAGGCCAAGTTGGCCTTGAATAAAGCAAAAAATCGACTAAGGCAATTGAACGAGATTGAATTTTCGGCGGAAAGGTTAGCCAATCAAAAATTACAAAAATATCGTTGAAAATTTAAATTGGTCCATGCGTACGTACGTACGTCCCGTCAGTCATTCAAAAAATTTGTTAACGGGTAAAGTGTCGTTAATCAAATTTTAGGAATAAACGTCAGAAATAAATAAAAAGTCACAAATCGTTCGATTAGAATCGTGGATATTTTGAGAGAAACGTCTTCATTTTTTATAATGTCACTAGTTGCCATCGAAAAATATTATCAGAAATGTTTAAATTTAAAAAAAACAAATTGAGTCTATTTTTTTATGTTTTAGTCAAAAAATCTTCATGCATTTCCAAATAAAATTCAAACAAAATTAAAAAAATAAAAAAAATCTATAAAACCATCAAAAAATTTATGAAAAATAAAAAAAATCGTTAAATATTATTAAAAAAAAATTTTTAAAATATTTAATAAAATCGTGGAAACATTGGAAAATTTCACAATTTATGGTCCATTCAGTAACAAACTAAAGAACACTCCATCAGCAATGAGCATTGCGATCGGCTTGAGATGAAGTGTCATGTATCATAAATGAATCGACTACAACATGCTTGGCGGACATCGTGCCTCCCGCCGGTCGACTTGTTCAGGTTAGTGAAATCAAACATCAGTACAAATAGCGATTGAGAATGTTCAATTACATGTCAATGTAATATTGACATACCTAAAATTGTCACCAAATTTTTCCAACTTGAGTAATTTTGCCCCAAACGATGAATCTCTTGTTGGTATTACTTTTCGACCAAATAATCTCGGAATTTCTCGATTCGACCAGCAAGTGTCAGTCACCAATCAATTTCTTGGGACTTGAGTTTGAATTGCATCTAATGTCAACCGCGATATTAAGATTAGTTTTGTAATCGTCCAGATCTAATGCAGTCTAATGGATAAACGATGCTGAACAGGATTTCCGTTTCTCTGCGATGCGTTAAATATCCCAAGTAACATTTTAAGTTTTATGACGCTCTTCAAGACCATAATTTACTCTACAAGAGTGCCTTAAAACCATTATAAAACCAAAATGTTACTGAGGATCAGTTCATCATCCACCGATTAAGAATTACTTAAGTAGAGGCTTCCTGCGGTATACAAAAAAGTCGTTGAATGTCATTTTAAGCAACCTTTCTTACGTTTCAAATTGCAATACCAACGAATGTGGTGCTTAAGATGGGTAAACGATGACAATTGCTTCGTACGTGATGTACTCTTCAATTTGACGTTCAAAAAGCAATTTATTCATTTCCAAGTTTTAGACAATTAAGCATCGTTCACGTGTTGAGCAATAAATCAAAAGAATGGATTGGCTTTACATACAATTTCTTTATAAATTCTGGATACCACCACGAAATTGTTGAACAATTGATACGCAATTGATATTCGAAAATTGTCATGGCTTTAAAATAGTTTATGCGATTTTAAACTGCAAGCTGTCTCTAAAAAACTGAAAGGCAACATTTTATTGAATAGAAAATCAACGCAAATGGTAATTGTTTTCATATCAAAGTCGAGTGCTCATCGTTCACTTGGCTGTGTTACTGAACTGCTATTCTTTCGTCATAGACTCTTCACAAAGGAGTTCAATTACCAAACGTTAATAAAACTGTCGTCAATTTGTTTTATCAGTCCACTACGATACCAAGGCTGATAGTTATTTTTAAACACCGACTTGTGGCGCTTAATTAAATGAAGTCATCAATAGACTAATGACTAATGGTATTTCCATTCCTAGTTCCATCACTGTCTAAGCACCTACTCAATCGGTAGCATAAACGAACCCACCAACAACCTTCACATCCTGCGTCGTCCGTTCCTCCATTCATCCAGTGCTTAGCTAGGTGCGATTCGCTACAAGTGTTCCACATCACAGTTTGGTATTTTAGTATGCATGCATGTCCGGCAAAAACGCTCGAAATTAATGCTGCCATCATCGTCTGATGTGGGCTGGCCGGGGTGGCTCGGGGGTGGTCAACAGGGTAGGCCCGAAATGTGTCAGATTTCTTTTATCGTCGTGAAAAACCGGAAGAATCAACATTATGCGGGGTGTTAGAATAATTCACCTAACCAATGAGTTATTATGATGATTACGTTTGAACTAAATGTCAATATTATTGTGGAAAAGGCAACTTTTTGGAAAGTGCATTCCACGAGATCGCCCATTATACTTAAAGAAAGAATCAGTTTTATAAAAATAAATGACAAAATAATTCTTTATTGTTGTGAACCGATCATAAGTAAATTAACGCATAGGTTAGGAGACCTTTTACAACAATCAAATCATTCCACTGCCTACGATAAAATTGACATTTTTCTCTTTAAGTGTAATTGAGAAAATATTTCGCATACTGTTGAAAAGGTGCAACATATGTCTCCAACAATCATTATTGAAAATAAGCGTCTAAATTCCACTCCCAAAATCATTTATGGTTTCTCAGAATACAGAAATTTAGACAAATATTTTTCTCGGAACAAATCACACCCTCTCAGCTTATCCAACAGTATGAGCAACGTAAAAAACGCACACCGAAGAACGATGAAACGGAAAATCGTTTTATGACTTTATAAAGTCGTTCGACGGCACCGGGTCCTGCCATCCTGTGCCATGCCAACCCGAGCAAGGTGGACGCTTCTGCCTGATGTGCACCACACCGCAACCAGTGCAGTGGTGCTGCGCTGCCCGTGTGGGAGTTTGTTTGAGTTATGCTGATTGCAGTTTTCACTTTGTGACGATGCGATATGGCTTGTGCATTTGTGAAAAATGTGGAAAAATCAACCCGCACCCGCTCGGAAGGTACCCCATCGCATCGGTGAACGAGGGATTGACATCTTTTGAGCAACTGGCAGCAGCGGTGGTGGTGCCCGCAAGGGTTTTGTGTTCAGCTCGGATGAAAGTCAATGGAAGCAGCGAAAGAAAGTTCAGAATTCAACCTTACAGCAGGATGAATGTGGTCATCAAAAACGAGGTTACATGGCCTCGAGGAATTCCAGCTATAGAACCGTTTCGATTGCTCGATATGAATAAATGAAAATAGCTTCGAGAAAAGCTTCCTATATTGGACGTTTTAACCTCCGATGAAATCGGCATACGAATTTCATCTGTTTACACATTCCAAATGTGATACAAAATCTTCATCAAGATTGTCGTCAACATCGCATCGTTCATAACGAGAGGCGAAGCCGATGTCCATAGGAATTTGTTTTGCACGTGAAACTAGAGGACGGAGTGTGTTGCGTTGCTGCAGGATGTGAACAAGCGTGGTGGAAGTAGTTTCCGGATCATAATTAAGTTAGAAGTTGGAAATGGGATGCCGTCATGAGAGCTACACATCGGCTCGGATGGCTTGGAAGACGAACCGTCCCGTTGACGGTTCTACGATAGGCACCATGGCGATGATGATGGCGAGCGGAGCTATTTGCATGTTTAATTTGCGCGTGTTACGCTGAATAAGTCATCGATGTGGACGTTGGCTTCCGGGTACGGGTGTGTTATGCTGATGATGAAAATAACTCAATTTCCCTGGAAGAGCTTTGGCTATCCGTTCGGATAGGAGAAGTTGATTAGATGTGACGTGCCAAATAGCTATAGCTTTGTTTTTCCTGGCATTACTTATCCCGATAGAGGCATTTGTATATTATCTCTGACGACATCCACTTGAATTTGGTGCATTGTTAATTCTAAAAGAAAAATGAGTTGATTCCGAATGTGTAAAACATTCATCTAAATAAACCTTAATAATTGGAAATCTATAGTTTTCAGCATAATTTGTTTCTATTTTTGCCATAATTTTAGTAATAGGTTCATTATTTATTCTAATGGCAAAAACTAAAAATCTTCAAGTTCATGTACGGTTTAGATCAATGACGATTCACAGGTTTGAATGTGTTCTAAAATGTTTGAAGCAGTAGATAAACGTTTTTCGTGTAGTGCAACGTCAAAACGCCTTTTATAAATTGAGTTTTTGACAAATTTTCGTTTAATAGATGTTTGCAATTTATTGCATCCAATAGAAAAGAAAAACTGTGATCAAACAAGTTGTTCCCATTCTAGAACATATTTTTTCCGCCAATTAGAACCAGCGAATGTCGTCTCAACACGCTCCAGCATGTCTCAACCGGTTTAGTTATTTATCACTCCCACGGCAGTCAAGCTGCGCAGACAGCACCGAAAAAAGCTACAAACAATCACCGAAAATTGCCAAAAACCCGGTCACGGTCGGTGCCTGGTTGTTACGACTGGCTGGCTGCTGCCACCGCCGCGACAATTGCGTTACATAACCCACCCCGAACAACCGAAACAGCACGCCGCCGCCTGCCCGCACCCCAATCCTACCACCCAAGAGCACGTTTTCATCTGGCGGCGGCAGCAGCAGCGTGGAGCTAACTGGCTGGCGCGCGCGCTGATGGGGCACTCACCGAACCTCCACCCTGATGGGGCTCTGCAGAAATGAACTCGACACGGTCGTCGGCGGTGGTCGCCGCTGCGGAGGGGCGCGGTATCTTCTTCTGCCGGTCATGGTGGAGCATGGCTCTCGCGTTCATGCGCCCGCTTCGAGGGGGGGATCCAATGAAACCGACTGGCGGCGTGTGCGTGGTATGTCGATGTTGGTTGCCGAGCGGCGGCATGTGCGGTAGTAAGTCAGTGTAAATAAAAGTTGATCGACCTTGAAAGTGGGATAGCGCGCGGCGACGACGACGACGACAACAAAGGCGGACTCGAAGACGGGGACCGCGGTCGTTGGACGAGATTGGGTTGTTTTCGTGTGTCCGCAAAATAAATGTTCTTTTTTTTCTGTATCTTCGGACTCGGTTTATTACTTTGGTCGGACGGCATTCCCTCGTCGTAGTGGACGTCGCGTGCATTCAGAGAGAGAAAGAGGTGTGGAGCCAGTTTGCAGCGCAGCCAATCGGTCCCGGTCGGTGTGGTGCCAGGCTGCTGGTCCCACAATCGAGTCGCTTATGTTCAGAGTCAGAACGAAAATTCGTGTTACGTAATCTGTCGCCGTGATGGGGCCGCGTGGCACGCTTCATTTATGGATCTAAATGCGTGAAAACTAAGATGATTTTGAACTTGTGGACTGAAGGTTGAATGCAACTATGAATATTTATGACATACGAATACAAATAGAACGAATCAAGATTGTATATTTGTTTTATAAAAAAAAACAAGGGAATTCATCATCGCTGAAGCTACTTTTGAGCATGTTCTTTACTTCTAGTAAGATCCACTTTAGGAATGAAAATATCTCGGGTGGAAGTCTCTAAAGCAGTTCAGGGGATTCAACTTGAGAAAATACAATAAATTAATGAATAGATACCCAATTATCAAATCATTTTTATTTGATCTGTTGTTTAATATGTATCACATAGATGTGCAAAAGCAAATCCGTATCCAAAAGTAAATAAACAAGGAGCGAGCGTTTTTTTTTCATCGCTGCCACCCGCAAGGCTGGTGCTAATCTAATTCTGTTATGATCACACTTGTGTGATTTCTTTACTCAAGTAATAGAAATGTAATAATTGAAGAAAAAAAAGTAAACAAAAAAATCAACTGCATATATGCCGCTTTTGTATTTTTGCACCGATATTCAAAGAGGCGTAACTGCAAAGAATTCTGTTCATCTGCTCTTTATTTCGCTACATTAAAATGAATCCCTTTTAACAAACGTTCGAAAAACAACTTCGGGCATGCTATGAGCCAAAGGGAGCAGCGCGGAGTAATTTATTCACTGCACTTTAGCCGTAATAATACTCAGCGCGAAAAATGAATCCCAAATTTAATTACATTGTGAGTTAAGTATTTCTTATTGTCTTGTAGTGCTTAGGGTTGACTATGAGACTACAATTGCAAATTTTTTTTAAACAGAAGATATTTAGATTTTTTTTAAGTATGACACTTCACAGATTGGTAAATTATTATCTTTAAGGTTTTTAAGGAATCTGCGTCTTCTACTGCTGTAGTCGAAGAAGTTCTTTGGGTACGACTTTATTCACTCTTTTGTTCTTGTATTATCCCCTTCAAATATGTACTAAATCAAATGATTGTTTGCATTGATCGCAAAAAAAATCCGAATTTCATTCATATTCATATTTTGAATTTCCGTTCCTCTTTTTTTTTCTTTATTGGTTTCCAATAACAACGACGTTATAGAAGATATCAACGAAAAACTAAATATTCCTTACATTCTCTTAAATTTGATAAAATGTGTAGGACATATTCCAAGCCACAGTTGGGTTCATGAACGAATAGGGAGAATATGATTGAAGTGGGTATAAAGGAATCAATGATTCTGATATGAAGAAATCTTCTTGAATGTTATGTCCGTTAAGAAGAAAGACTAGGCAACAGTGTTTCACTCCTTTAAACAATTTTCAATGTAGATTTTTCTTCGCTGAATTTAACAATATATTGAGATTATTTGTAACACCTCCAGTTTTGAGAAAGGCGGGGTTTAATTCACAAAAGAACGTATTTTCATGGAAATTTGATTTCTCTGTTCTGCATATAGAATTTAAACTTTGTTCTCGAAGCAAGTAGCCAAAATTCAGCTTTTTAGTACAGTATCCGAATAAATGAAATTGTTTTGCTTTTATGCTTAACGTTTATGAGATTTCTCATTTTTATTTCTCATTTAGATTTTTCTGCCAAAACCCAACGCAAATATATCCAGATATATCCTTATTGTAGGTTGTTGTGAAATGGAAAATGCATAGAATCTGGCTATCAAATGTTGAGGAACGCCCGGAAAACTGACAACTAGTGTTGTCAGTATCGAAAATTAAAATGTTTTGATATTACGCAAATAAATTGTTTTTAGTCCTTGAGGAGTCAAAATGTATTGTGTATGTAATTTTGCAATAAAATTACTTCATAGAAGTTTGACATTCCTGTTTTTGGAGCGCTCTAGAAGAAAACCGCACCGAAAACAAAACAACTGCTTTCAGCTGACATCTAATCATCTTTCTCTGTCAAGCTCATAAAAAGGATGGGATTCGACATCGAACAGCTCGCTGCTTCTCATTGCATTTTGGTTACAAGCTGCCTGTATTTTTTATTTTTTTAAATTGCGTTTTTTGCAAAAAATGTGCAAATATTGGAAATCAAAAAATCATACTTGTATGTTTTGATTTTAGATATTGCAAATTTAATGGGAAAGTAAAACTTAAATCAATTGTTGTTTCAAACTTAATTATGTAATGATCAAACTGAGGAATTTGGTTAAATCAATCAAAATTTTCAATGTAGAATGTTTGCCCCTTAAAATGGGGAAAGGCATATTTGAAGGAAAAAGGGTGACTTTTTTACGGTGGGAATAATATCAACATAAAAATTGTAGCCGTTATTGGGTAAAGTCTTCTAACCGGGTAAGGTTTGATTGATTTACTATAGACACTATTGACTCCATAGACGAGCTGAGGCAAAGGCGAGTGTAGCCAAACTGTCAGTTAGTGTAGCCAGACGAGCATGACGTCACGATTGCAATCCGAGCAACAGAGCGTGTGACGTCAAATTCGCGTAGTACTCTGTGAAAAAGGGAGAAACACACTAAATCGAAATGACTCAACCGTGCCTCGTCTATGAAACCTATAGTGTCTATAGTGTTTACTATATTTTTTCCGTTTTTCGAAAATGAGCTGGTATGATGCCTTTGGCATTACGATTTTCTCCACCTCTGAATCTGTACATTTTTACATCTTTTTGAACCCGAGTTACACTTCTGTTACGTGCTTGTTGCGAGGTGCGTTTGTCAGTAACAAACTTTGTTGATGGCAAAGGATTATTGTTAGGCATTGCTTGAATATTGATTCTCTGCATACCATATCGAAGTGAAGCCTTATAAAATGTGCTTTATACCTATGAGGTACAATGCCAAGAGTAAAAGACCCAATAGAGAAACTAAGCAAGCTCAGTGACTATTTCTTCGCTTATTTCAAATATGTACTTTATTTCGCTTACCTTAAGTGTGCATTCGAAAGCTCATTGGCTCTATTTCAAACGAAGAGTGATCCAATCGTAGAAGAATCCAACATTGGTACCTAAAAAGATACCCCCATTATTGGTACAGTGTTCCTATAGGTGCGGTATTTCTTTAAATTCGTGTTCCTAAAGTTGTTTTCATATGGGACTCGCAACTATTGCAGCAAAGCAGAGAAAAAGATAAGGTATTTTAGTGATACTTTACCGATTTTGATGCAAATCTCAACATGTTTTCTTTTATTTCGTGTAATGACAGGTCACAAATTGATAGACTTACTGGGTTGCTGCGTTTAATACGTAGAATATGTAAAAGCAACACTACCGCAACTGTAGGAACACTCTTCGGTTCACTCAGCTCATGTTTTTCACAAGATTCCAAAATAGGTCATGGATCGTAGGTTATCAAATTTGTTGCTTTGGTTTAATTTAGGGGAATTGTTCCATTTTTTAGCTAACTGAAATACCTTCATAGTTTCGTTAAGCTTTGCGCACAAATTACGTTGCACTTGACAGAGACATTATTTTTAAGTTTATTGGAAGAATACAGTAGCTATAATATCAAGAAGTAATCATCCTTTTCATATTTGATCAACCTTCGAAATGATTTTACTATTTTTAACAGCACCGAAAATACAATAGCTTCGAAGTCAGAAGATTATCTAAGATGGCAAACCAGTCTAATGCGAAGACACTATAAATTAAGACAGAAAGTATCCCAATTGGAAGCTTAATAATTTTCATAACAGACTGGCAAACTACAGGAAACTAGAAGAGATCGTAAAAGTCAACCGTAAAAGAACTGTGAGAACTGCTTGGAAGACACAGTATTCGACATACTAACCCAAAACACGTACTTCCCAATATGTAATTAGCTTCAGGTTTTCCTTTAGGGTAAATCCGGGTGGGATGCCACACCTTTTTAAAAATCGATATTTCTTCCAAACAAACCGTTAAATTGAAAGTCTAATTAGTGTTCCCTAAACTAAAGTCATTAGCAAAACAAAAATAATCGGATTGCATTATTTACAGTACGAAAAAAAGTCAAATCCGGGTGAGATGATACACCTCAGGGGGGAATGCCGCACTTGGGAAATGTTGGAGAATTGGGATTATATGTTTTCTTTTAACGATAAACGATATGTTTATGAAAAGCATAATCATTTATATTTGTATTTCAACCCAAAAACAAAAAAAAATATCCCCTGAACAACCTCTTATTTCTACTGTGTAACAGTACACTATCAAGGATATTATTTAGTCATTTCATTTTATTGTTTTTCTCTAACAATCAATTACACAAATCATTAAAAATTACACAAGTTGCCTTTTTCTATATCCAAGAGGTTTTTGAAACCTGTCTCACATGCCAAGATGGCCTTTTATCGAAGCAATGTTCATCCATTCCAGGTTTTCTTGCGTAGTGTATCTGCTGTTCTATTTCATAACATGTACTTATATTGATAACAACCGAAAACGAAGGATTGGAGCGCAAATTGATCTGTTTCTCATTATTGTGATGTTCGCAGTAGTGAGCGCGTATGATAATAATATCGTAAGACAGAGATTAAGTCGAAATCGTTCCTTGTTCAAATATCATTAATTTTGGAACATGTTATTAAGAAAGGAACAAATATCCTAGAACTTCTATATTTTCTGGGCAGAATTCTCCTCCTAATCTCTTGCATTATCTTGGTCTTCTCATTTCACATGATTTCTCCACTTAAAAATAATATCTCATTCGTAAGAATTTTCGCAAAACCGTACGATAAATCTTTCTTAAAAATAGTGTTAGAAACTTAACGGCCTCTGTCGCATTAAATAAACGTGTGAAACCATTATATTATTTTTTTTGACTTACGTTATTGTTTTCGCCACAAAAGACACACTGCTACGTACATGTGTGGCAATAAGTCAAGTCCGTTCTACCAGATCTCTGAAGTGCGGCATCTATACCACCGCGGCATCTCACCCGGATTTACGCTATATAAGTTGCCATACAAATGCTTGCGTCTCTTGCAGAAAATACCATGCGTCTCCATATGCTATTATGCTAATATACTGCTAAACATTTTTCAATATCTTCACGTACAGTTTCCCTTTGGAGGCCCGTTTTTGCCTGAAAAACACTTGTGGAGACGAATATCATGTAAACACGAAAGTAACTTCAACGGTGACTGAATAATCTCGTTTTTTTCGAATCAATCAACTAACGCCAGTCACCAGTCGAGCTTAGTGGTCGAAAACTACAATTGCAACTCGTAATCGACGCGAATACAAATTTACTGCAGACCAGTTATTAAAATCTATGTCTGGTGCAAAAAATTGACACGGATACATTCAGGCTACAATAGAGATTGAGAGGAACAGATATGTAAACATCGCGTGATATCTCTCATTGAAATTGGGAAATTGCAGTACTGGTTACTATATGTTGCATTGCCCGTTTCTATGATGCCCTCTGAGAAGTTTAAGGACAAGCCTTCCGGAATCCAAAACTAACAGCATTTTTATTTTTCCACGCATGCACGTACGCACGACGCAGCAAAACTGGAATAATAAAAATTACAGTCGGGCATTATTTCCGTTGAGAACAGGGTGCCCGTAATGATCATAAGTTATTACCAAAGATTCGCAGCCTGGAATAAAACAGATTGCTAATTATTGGTACGACAAATATGCGATTACTGTTTAGTGAAAGCCCTTGGTTTACCTCCCATATGGCATTCCTCTTGCCAGCGCCCAATGCGGAAGCGCTACAATCAGTACAATGAAAAATTCAATCTTCCCTTCTTAACTTTTACCTTTCGAATGGTGCCTTTCTCGTGCATTAAATCACGTGATGAGAAAAGAACATGCAAAGCTTGAAATACCGACTATAAAATTATTTCTACGAAAACAATTTTTTCAATGTTATTACATCTCCTCAAGAATATAATTTGTTCTATTCGGGGATTTTGTAGTCGTAGAATGACTTACAATTGCTTTTGAAGTATTTTACACCTCGCGTGTATTATGCCTATTGTACATTATGCCTAGCTCACTTGTATCTGACGCACCACATTTTTTGAATTTGAAAAATAAATACAATATCTCCGGAACGCAACGTTTGATCTGACCACTTTTCAATTGGAATAAGTTGAATTGGATTTCTGGTCGCATGCAATCTCCCTAGCAGCACAATCCAGACCGATTTGATTGCAGAAACTTAAATGTGACTGAATTCGGTTGTATAAGGGTCACAGAAACTTGTGTGCAACATGTTTGCTACTCGGGTTGGTGCTAGGCAAAATTTAATGAAAAAAAAACAAAAAAAGAGGGAAAAATAAGCGAAAAATTGACGACAAGGGTTTTTCTATGAAGTGGCTTTTTGTCGGTGGGAATGATTTTTTTCTATTTGACAAAAACATAAAATTCGAAAGCCAAAATCGTTAAATCAAAATCCTATGGGAAATTTCTATGCAAATGTAGGTAGGAAATGACTTTTAGAAGAATAATAGGAGATCGAAATATTTATGTATAAAGGCCTTTAGCTTCGGAGATTGCTTTCCAGTCCTGACAAAATCAAAACACTGTTATTTAATCTTGTCCAACGATTCGGTCCGTTTGGGACCTTCCTCAGGGGCTCAATTCTTACAGGTTTATCCTCGACTGTGGTTCTGCTGAATCATTGATTGTCACGAAGGTCCCAAACGAACCGAAACGTTGGACAATATTAAATAACAGTGTTTTGATTTTGTCAAGACTGAAAAGCCATCTCCGAAGCATCAAACTACAGTCGAAATTAATGGTTTAAAGGCCTTTAGGGCCGAAAAAATGGAACAGTCTTAAAATATATGACAACCACAATGATATTGTTTTTTTATTGCATTTCAACCACCGTATGCTCCATCATGACTTTTGTGTACAATTTGTTGTCTAAAATGAGATAAAAATCTTATACATTGGTATTTGTTTGATGGCTGTTTTATTTATTCAGATGGATATTAGTACCCAGAAGTCCATCAACATCCATTCAGTTTGGGTCACAGCTGTACGTTCGCAAACCGTTTTTTACCCTTCTTACACCCTAAGAAGGGTATAAAGATCGCTTGAAAAACCGACTTTTTATCCGAGGCTCGGAGACCCAAGTCGTATATACCAATCAATTTAGCTCGACGAACTGAGCACATGTACATATGTATGTGTGTGTGTGGGCGTGTGTGCGTGTGTGCGTATGTGTGTGCGTTACAAAAATCTCACATCAAGATCTCAGCCGTCCGTGGACCGATTTGCACGATTTTAATACTAAACGAAAGCTATGACTTTGTCATTGTACGAGTTCATTTTTTTTGCAATCGGACATTTGGTTCCAGAGATATGTGAGAAATACGAACATGAAGTGCATTTTCAGAAAACTAACATAATAATGTCACATGAATATCTCAGCCGTCTGTAAACCAATTTGCATGATTTTATCTTTAAACGAAAGCTATGACTTTGCCATTGAACCCACTGTTTTTTGTTTTTGCAATTAGACATTGGGTTCCGGAGATATCTCTGAAATACGAACATAAAGCATTAGACGTATCAACTTCACACATTGGTAAAATATGTCCCAACAAGATCTCAATCGTCCTTGGACCGATTTGTGCGATTTTATCTTTAAACGAAAGCTATGTTTTGTCATTGGACCCATTAATTTTTTTCTGCAATCGGAAATTCGGTTTCAGAGATATCTGTGAAATACGAATATGAGACATATTTTCAGACTACTAATGAAAAATTGTCACACCAATATCTCAGCCGTCTATGACCCGATTTGAACTCTTTCGGGCTTAAACAGAAGCTGTAATATTGCCATTTAAGGCGGCAAATCAAATCTGCAGTCTTTTGTTTTTTTAAAAATTGTTAAATTTCCAGAAATATCCCTTTTTTTATTTTGAAATCGATAAAAGCATGATGATATAAGTTATTTTATACTCAATTGAAGGTCATATGCATAGAAATTGTAATATGCACTGGGCACACACAACCATTCAAAAGTGTAAGAAGGGTTGCGTTCACTGTAGGTGGATTAAGTCGGGTTTTTTTATTTAATCGATCTACTAAATATAGGTACACGTTGTATATCTTTTCTTATGATTATGACAATTTGGTTAAACGATAAGCCCATAAGTAGTTGCCCTAATATCGACAACTATCCTTCTAGCTAATGCAATATATGATACGCACCCATAGAAGAACTGCAGTCCAAGAGTTTAGCAGGTGATCAACCTTCTACAACATGTGGATTCTTAAATCATCCTAATAAGAAGAATTCATAAACCCCCTTGATGACATTTCCGAGATACTCATTTCGAACTCGATTGAACCGAGTTTTCATTTACTGAACGTTTGGTAGTCTCAGGGTGTCCATCCAGTCGGGAAAACCTTGGAGGGCTGTTAGTCCACATTGAGAGTTGACGTAAAGTCAATGTCAACTTCTCCTCCACGAACAGGCGAGAAAGCCGTGTGGTGTCGGCAACTGGTTATCTGGCTAAGAATAACATTACGGATTGCCTGTTTCAGTGGTAAAAGTCCACCATACAGGTGACCCATAATTCTCGGTGTGATGCGGCTTTATGCTTACCTTGCCTACGAATGAATGCTTAGGGGGGGGTCTAATAAGAAACTAACCGCAAACGGAGCCTTTGAAGCACCAGGGCCCCCTTCACAGTATTTAGCTCTCGCTGCGCTAACCGGAGCTATGGCGTAGTTGACTTTTTGCTTCTTTGAGATAATCGGCTACTCTTATTCAATATCAACTTGAGGTCAAATAAGGAGGTTGTGAATATGTGTTTACTTTTCAACAAATTGTCACCTGTATGGATTCGCATTATGAGTTTTTCACAGTACACTCTGTGTTTCGTCTTTGACGTTCGTCCATTGTTACGTCCTCAGTGTTTTTGTGACATCTCTCTTTAGTCCCTAGTTTAATGCGTGTGAGCCCACATAATTGGCTTTCCTATAAATGGTATATCATATGCATTCGCATTGTGTGACTTATCCAGTATATTTTATGCTTCGCGTTTCAGTGTGTTTTACAAAATGCATCGTATGTATTAAAAATCTGTTGTCTTCCTTTTATTTCCAATAATTCGACAGATTTTTAAACCGTGTAACATTTCCCCTAAGACGCTCGCAAATAATTATCAATATTAATCGTATGTATGTATTAGACTGGCCCTGCTTTGTATGGGGGAAAAAAATTGCCGAATTCCACGGGGCACCCCCCAGAATTGTGTCTTTGGGTGAGAAAATCGATCTCTGAAAATTTCAGCTCAATTTTGTTGCATAAACTGGCGCATTTGAATTGAAGTTTGTATGGGGATTTCAGCCAAAATGTTTAGGAAAATACACCTCCGTCACTCATTCGATCTGGAAATTGGTTCTGATTACTCGATTGACCTCAGAATTGCAAAAATAGTAGTTGGTATGCTACAGAACAATTTCACAGAACATGGTATGATGATTAAATGATCTTTTATATAGTTTTCGGCTGATATGATTCGATCAATAAATCCAAAAATACACAATTCAGCTCCTAATAAATCACCCCCGAATCACTACTATGTTACTTATATTTGAAATTTATTCTCTTTAATCGATTTGCTCATTGCATTTGTGAAAGTTTCAGAATTGTAAGACTGTGCCTTTGTTTACAAATTAAGCTTAAAATAATAGTGATAGCTAAAAAGGAAGTACGAATAGTCCTCCTAACCTGTAAGGTCAAACATATTTTTGATGGACATCTCATTGTGTGGATGCATTAAAAACAAGAACTTTTTTGTTTATTTTTTTCAAAATATTTGAGATTTTTTTTTAAATTAAGAAGAGTTTTCTAACTTTTTACAAAGAAAATAAAGAATAATTTCCATTACTTTAAAAATTTCAATTAAAATTTTCAATCTTTAAATTGGTTAAAACACCGCATGAATAATAAACAATCTTGAAAAACAAAATTTAAAAAAATTACAATTTTAACAAACTAAGTAGAATTGATTTAAGAAAGTGTTGTTGAGCAGTGAAAGTGGTTTTAGAGGGTTAAAGAACATCATCCATAAAATTCATGGATTCTAGAGTTAATTTTAGAAGATTTTTCTAGATTAATTCATCCTGTCTTGAAGAATTGAGAGGAGAATCTAAGTCCAAGTCACATCAAGAAGAAATTATGCTACTGCTTTTCCTGTTCTATCAAAAGTTATATAGGAATTTTTTGAGCTAATTGTTTGAATGTCTTTATTAAAGAGACTTGCAGCCCTAGGCTGGCTCATCTTTGGAGATTCTCTGTTCTAGAATTTGAATCCATAAAAAATTATCATGGATTCTAGTTCCATCGATTCCGCATATGACAAAACTGGGATTGATTCATACTTCAGGGCTTCATAGTCATCCCTCTAATATAACAAACATAAAAATTAACTGATTTTTTATTTAGATCCGCTAATATGATATTTTAGCATCAGTTCCTCCAACCGGGAAAAAACTGGGAATCTGAAAATAGATTTTGAATGGACACCTTAAGTCTGCTTGGTTCTAAAAAGAATCATAGCCATCTCAAGAGAGATTAATAACGTTGGATTGTTGGCATAACGAAACGAATAAATGGTTCTGCAAATCAGTTTACCAAGCTTTCTCGGCTTTAGAGTTCCGATATGATAAACAAATTGTCTGTTCATTTGAAAATATGTAAATTTTAGCGTGTTCTAAATCTTCATTCAAGATAATTATAAAAATGTTTAGAACCAATAAAAAGTATTGAAAACAACAAACCTAGTTGAGAACACCTGATCCGCACCGACTGACCAACCGTAAACCTTACGATTCGAGTGTGAACTTCCGACCCGGCATACTAATTAGTCACACAAAGTTCTTTTGACGGAACTGCCCCTTCGCTGCGACGACCTAGATGCATACCATTTAGTCCGCGCTTCACAAAGCAGTTAATCGATTATCGCGTGAATATAATAAAAGAAGGTGTTCGCCTGGATAATGGTCCCGTTCTTCGCTCATCCGGCCTTAAAATGTGCTAAGCCGAGCAGGAACGGCGATAAAATAAAATCACACACACACAGACACTCTTCTTCGTAATAGCGATTTAATAAGCGAAATAACCCTTTTCTCACTGGAGCGAAAAGTGCTGGCGCGGCGCCGCATTCCTTTGGCCGAGCGTCGTCGTCGACCGACGATGGATGGATGGGTGTTGGTTCGAGATGCATGTGAATTCAGCTAGAACAAGGCGATCGCACCGTGCAGACGAGCTTACGGCGGAAAATTGTTTGCATATTTTACGGGCGAACTGTGGAAAAGAGTTTGCTGCATACTTCACTGCAGCGGAGTCTCTTACCGGCAATATGTGAGCGAAGATGGTGCAGTTCGTGTCGCTACATGCCAGACGATGCCACGTGTTGTCAGGATTGTCGAATGATATACACCGGTGGTGGTCTTTAGTGCCGGTGAAGGAGAGGGCTCTGAAATCATAAAACCTGCCAACGACGTCGAGACAAAGGCAAATCTCCAAGAGGTGATGGAATTTATTAGAGCGTTTAGTCGCATAATAGGCATTAACTTATAGTGGTTCGCCATGGACTAAAGAATGATGAGAAACATGGCCATTGTGTCATAAAAACTCTTCCCACAAGGAGTGGAACTTTGTTCAATTTGATTTTTCCAACAGAGGATGCATTCCATTTTTTGCCTTTCTCATATTTTCTTACTTGAAAGGGCTCTGAAATTGTGAAATTATGCAAAAATAATTACGCATTGCACATATGTTTGAATTGAAAACACAGCAAATTCAACGCCCATGACAACACAAATCCACTTCCCCAACTGTTGCAAATGTCCAAAACAGAGTGCCTAATCATCCTCAAATTAATGACCCGCGTCGAAATGTTTAATGCACCAATCGGGCGGTGATTGATTGTGCCGGGTTGGTTCGCCCCACCAAAACGTATCGATCGGCTTATTATCATATTAATCGCGAATTCTTTCACGTAGGTATATAAAATCCCATCAATTTCGATACTTAATTCAGTTGTGGGTAGAATGAGGGAACGAAAGCTGTTGCGTAATTTTCCCTTTTCGCGTTCTTCATGGTCCGAGTGGATCACTGCCGGGAAAGTTCGGTCCCCCGGAAAAAGGGGTCAAACCTGTTGTCGACACAGTGCGAGAAAGGGGGAACACAGGGCGGCTCAAGTTCACTTCGTCTTGGCGTGGGTTTGAACCTGCTCCGATGATGGTAATGAAAAATTGAAACGACATTCCGGCGCCTATTTATAGGAAGAAGTTATCGCCGACGATGGCGATGGCAACAGACCCACTGTTGTGGCGGAACCGTCGAACATGTGGACGTGCCGTGATAAATCAAGATGATTAAGGAAAAATGTAAGCAATGAGCACGAAAACGTGCGGAAAGTTTTCTGCTGCCCGCCCGGCCTGGTGCTAAAGGCCAACTTACGGCAGGCGTGGAGCGTGGGTAGATCGAAGATAGGGACAAAGCCGTGTGGGGTGTAATGAACTTTGCTTTGTGTTGGGTGGTGGGCGGATGGCGGAAGATTTCTGAGACAGACAGCTGAAGGTTGATTAAAATTCCGTTTGGTAGACGAACTTTCCAAGGGTGACAGAAAGAAGGAATTTATTTTTGGTGCTTCTAATAAGGGAATTACTGGCTGTGACGTTGTAACTGGGTAACGGCGAGGGATCTATGAATAATGAAGGAATTCGGAAGGTATGTGACATTGGAGGTATTTAGATTTAATGACGTAAATTATTAAATTTCTTAGTGCTGGAATTAATCTTTTCACAGAACACATTCAACTTACGTTAAACAATTTAACCGTTTAAATATCTTGTTTACAATGTTGCCATTATGAATACAGAAAATAAGTCGGAATTCCGAAAAATATGGTCTATCTACAAACTATTCATCGTTGTCAAGATCAAGACCATCAAAAAATCATTGAAAAAAATTGTAATTCAATACAAAGCCGATCATTCGATAAAAAGACCATGACAATTTTTGGATTTCTACTTAGTAATTGTTTTATCGAAAGCTTAGTTTTGGAAGGCTTCCTTGGAATTTTACCTTTAGAAGGTTTCTGAAAGGCTTCCTCAGTAGCTCTGAAAGGCTTCCTCAGAAGCTCTGAAAGGCTTCCTCAGAAGCTCTGAAAGGCTTCCTCAGAAGCTCTGAAAGGCTTCCTCAGAAGCTCTGAAAGGCTTCCTCAGAAGCTCTGAAAGGCTTCCTCAGAAGCTCTGAAAGGCTTCCTCAGAAGCTCTGAAAGGCTTCCTCAGAAGCTCTGAAAGGCTTCCTCAGTAGCTTTGAAGAAGTTTCTTCAGAAGCTCTGTAAGGCTTCCTCAGATGCTCTGAAGGCTTCCTCAGAAGCTCTGAAAGGCTTCCTCAGAAGCTCTGAAAGTCTTCCTCAGAAGCTCTGGAAAGGCTTCCTCAGAAGCTCTGAAAGGCTTCCTCAGAAGCTCTGAAAGGCTTCCTCAGAAGCTCTGAAAACTTCCTCAGAAGCTCTGAAAAGCTTCCCCAGAAACTCTGAAAAGCTTCCTCAGAAGCTCTGAAAGGCTTCCTCAGAAGCTCTGAAAGGCTTCCTCAGAAACTCTGAAAGGCTTCCTCAGAAGCTCTGAAAGGCTTCCTCACAAGCTGTGGAAGGCTTCCCCGGAAGCACTGAAAGGCTTCCGCAGAGGCTTGGAAAGGCTTGACCTGAAGCTCTGAAAGGCTTCCCCAGAAGCTCTGAAAGGCTTCCCCAGAAGCTCTGAAAAGGCTTCCCAGAAGCTCTGAAAACTACAGAAGCTCTGAAAGGCTTCCCCAGAAGCTCTGAAAGGCTTCCCAGAAGCTCTGAAAGGCTTCCCAGAAGCTCTGAAAGGCTTCCCAGAAGCTCTGAAAGGCTTCCAGAAGCTCTGAAAGGCTTCCCCAGAAGCTCTGAAAGGCTTCCCCAGAAGCTCTGAAAGGCTTCCCCAGAAGCTCTGAAAGGCTTCCCCAGAAGCTCGGAAAGGCTTCCCCAGAAGCGCTGAGGCTTCCCAGAAGCTCTGGAAAGGCTTCCCCAGAAGCTCTGAAAGGCTTCCCCAGAAGCTCTGAAAGGCTTCCCCAGAAGCTCTGAAAGGCTTCCCCAGAAGCTCTGAAAGGCTTCCCCAGAAGCTCTGAAAGGCTTCCCCAGAAGCTCTGAAAGGCTTCCCCAGAAGCTCTGAAAGGCTTCCCCAGAAGCTCTGAAAGGCTTCCCCAGAAGCTCTGAAAGGCTTCCCCAGAAGCTCTGAAAGGCTTCCCCAGAAGCTCTGAAAGGCTTCCCAGAAGCTCTGAAAGGCTTCCCCAGAAGCTCTGAAAGGCTTCCCCAGAAGCTCTGAAAGGCTTCCCAGAAGCTCTGAAAGGCTTCCCAGAAGCTCTGAAAGGCTTCCCAGAAGCTCTGAAAGGCTTCCCAGAAGCTCTGAAAGGCTTCCCAGAAGCTCTGAAAGGCTTCCCCAGAAGCTCTGAAAGGCTTCCCAGAAGCTCTGAAAGGCTTCCCCAGAAGCTCTGAAAGGCTTCCCAGAAGCTCTGGAAAGGCTTCTCAGAAGCTCTGAAAGGCTTCCCAGAAGCTCTGAAAGGCTTCCCAGAAGCTCTGAAGGCTTCCCCAGAAGCTCTGAAGGCTTCCCCAGAAGCTCTGAAAGGCTTCCCCAGAAGCTCTGAAAGGCTTCCCAGAAGCTCTGAAAGGCTCTCAGAAGCTCTGAAAGGCTTCCCAGAAGCTCTGAAGGCTTCCCAGAAGCTCTGAAAGGCTTCCCAGAAGCTCTGAAAGGCTTCCCAGAAGCTCTGAAAGGCTTCCCCAGAAGCTCTGAAAGGCTTCCCAGAAGCTCTGAAAGGCTTCCCCAGAAGCTCTGAAAGGCTTCCCAGAAGCTCTGAAAGGCTCCCAGAAGCTCTGAAAGGCTTCTCCAGAAGCTCTGAAAGGCTTCCTCCAGAAGCTCTGAAAGGCTTCTCCAGAAGCTCTGAAAGGCTTCCAGAAGCTCTGAAGGCTTCTCCAGGAAGCTCTGAAAGGCTTCCAGAAGCTCTGAAAGGCTTCTCCAGAAGCTCTGGAAAGGCTTCTCCAGAAGCTCTGAAAGGCTTCTCCAGAAGCTCTGAAAGGCTTCTCCAGAAGCTCTGAAAGGCTTCTCCAGAAGCTCTGAAAGGCTTCTCCAGAAGCTCTGAAAGGCTTCTCCAGAAGCTCTGAAAGGCTTCTCCAGAAGCTCTGAAAGGCTTCTCCAGAAGCTCTGAAAGGCTTCTCCAGAAGCTCTGAAGGCTTCTCAGAAGCTCTGAAAGGCTCCCAGAAGCTCTGAAAGGCTTCTCCAGAAGCTCTGAAAGGCTTCTCCAGAAGCTCTGAAAGGCTTCTCCAGAAGCTCTGAAAGGCTTCTCCAGAAGCTCTGGAAAGGCTTCCAGAAGCTCTGAAAGGCTTCTCCAGAAGCTCTGAAAGGCTTCTCCAGAAGCTCTGGAAAGGCTTCTCCAGAAGCTCTGAAAGGCTTCTCCAGAAGCTCTGAAAGGCTTCTCCAGAAGCTCTGAAAGGCTTCCAGAAGCTCTGGAAAGGCTTCTCCAGAAGCTCTGAAAGGCTTCTCCAGAAGCTCTGAAAGGCTTCTCCAGAAGCTCTGAAAGCTTCTCCTAGAGCTCTGAAAGCTTCTCCAGAAGCTCTGAAAGCTGCTTTCAGAAGCTCTGAAAACTCCTTCCAGAAGTTCTGAAAGCTTCTCCAGAAGCTCTGAAAGCTTCTCCAGAAGCTCTGAAAGCTTCTCCAGAAGCTCTGAAGGCTTCTCCAGAAGCTCTGAAAGCTTCTCCAGAAGCTCTGAAGGCCTTCAGAAGCTCTGAAGGCTTCTCCAGAAGCTCTGAAAGGCTTCTCCAGAAGCTCTGAAAGGCTTCTCCAGAAGCTCTGAAAGGCTTCTCCAGAAGCTCTGGAAAGGCTTCTCCAGAAGCTCTGAAAGGCTTCTCCAGAAGCTCTGAAAGGCTTCTCCAGAAGCTCTGAAAGGCTTCTCCAGAAGCTCTGAAAGGCTTCTCCAGAAGCTCTGAAAGGCTTCTCCAGAAGCTCTGAAAGGCTTCTCCAGAAGCTCTGAAAGGCTTCTCCAGAAGCTCTGAAAGGCTTCTCCAGAAGCTCTGAAAGGCTTCTCCAGAAGCTCTGAAAGGCTTCCAGAAGCTCTGAAAGGCTTCTCCAGAAGCTCTGAAAGGCTTCTCAGAAGCTCTGAAAGGCTTCTCCAGAAGCTCTGAAAGGCTTCTCCAGAAGCTCTGAAAGGCTTCTCCAGAAGCTCTGAAAGGCTTCTCCAGAAGCTCTGAAAGGCTTCTCCAGAAGCTCTGAAAGGCTTCTCCAGAAGCTCTGAAAGGCTTCTCCAGAAGCTCTGAAAGGCTTCTCCAGAAGCTCTGAAAGGCTTCTCCAGAAGCTCTGAAAGGCTTCTCCAGAAGCTCTGAAAGGCTTCTCCAGAAGCTCTGAAAGGCTTCTCCAGAAGCTCTGAAAGGCTTCTCCAGAAGCTCTGAAAGGCTTCTCCAGAAGCTCTGAAAGGCTTCTCCAGAAGCTCTGAAAGGCTTCCCCAGAAGTAAAAGGGTGACTGAAAACAATCAAATTTGTTTTATACGTCGTCGGATATAGAACTATCGAAAGCTAACGGAACAAAGACAGGCAATTAACATGCACAGCTTTGTAGTGATCTCAATAATTTCCGAACAAAGTAAAAGATGTAGGGCTAGAATGTTGTTTACGTACAGATCTATGAATGGGACGACCTCGTCTCACATTTATCAAAAAATTTAAGATGCACAGTTAGCTGTTCGTTTTTTAAAGAAAGAAAATCATCTTTAACAAACTCAGAAAAAAAAAACAAAAACAGATCATCAGACACAAGGAAAATATGGCGCGTGACCTGACCTACTTTTCACGCCAGTTGAATCCGTCCCGCGGTCACGTGGATCGGTAAACACCAGATGTTTACCGTCGCGGAAAAATCCAATATCCGAATGTTTCACTCGGCATATCTTCCCTTGCCTCCGCCGTCACCATCTGCCACCCACCGCGAACAAATGTGTCGAATGTTGATTTATGTTTTGACAGGACAAGCATCACCAGTTACGCAAAACAAAACGCGCCATGCCTCAATTTTTACTCCGAAGCCGTGGCTGGCGGTGTCTACAAAGTTGCACAAACACACATAATCGAATCGAATCGTCGTCTCGTTGCAGCAGCAGCAGTGGCCGCCAGGTCGCGTTGACAGATGCCTGTCAAATTGGCGATACTTGCCGCGATGACAGACCGAGTGTTCTCAAAGATCTATGAGTGCCAAAAGTTGTATGGTACCTCTAGTTCTAGTAGGTGTCAAGTGGTTTCACTATACTATTTGTGAGATCGTATGTAGGTACGAGGGGGGAATTATTTCAAATGCGCCACCGGTACTAAATGACAAAACGGTAACACTTCGCTGGTGGTGACTTTTCCCAAGTAAAGAAATGTGTGCATCCCATTTTCCCCAATGATTGTGGAGAAGCATGGTCAATTGTACAGTCTTCAGGTTGATTTGCACACAAACTGTCGTGTAACCACCAAATCTTTGTAAAATTCCTAAAGAAGCACGTTTTAAACCATTCTCCCTTTTACGCGCAATCGAAAGACCCGAGCCAGCAGCAGCCGCCGTCGCCGCCGCCAGCGTCGTTGGATGGAGCACGAAATGTTTCAGACAAAGTTCCCGATGCCATCGCACGCCGATGGTGATGATGATGGTTAGACGACACACTCCACGTGTCAATTAGGTGGTAAGCGAGAAGCGCCCCAAAGACAACCATCCGACTGTCAGCCGTGTGTGAACCGAACGGGTGCGCTAATAGTCGATGCCGCGGCGGTGGTGTGTTGGGTTGGCGGCTACACAGAGCAGAGAGCAGAGCACAAATACGCTACTCCGGGGTGTCGTTTGCTCAACCGATTTGATTGCCAATTGTGACAGCTTGATGGTTGGAGATGCGGCTCGGAAAACTAATGAAGGCAGATGGCAATTTGCGGCTGGAAATTTGCATACTTAGGTTGAATTATGGGTCTAAGAATTCAAAAATTCACAACCAGTCGAGAAGAATCGACATCGTCAGCTCTGAGATGTTTTTTTTTCGTTTCTCACTTGGCTTACTGACTATTTGTACACCCAGCTGAACCCGCTTTTAATTTTCCCTTATCTGCCATAAGAATGCAAACAACTATATATCAAAGCAGCGTCGCTATATTACGGCAGATAAGCTATTGGAGGAACAATCCTTCGTACAAATTGCCAAAATCGAAGCGGGCACTTAGCTTAAATATGATTCCGATTAGAGATCCGACGAATACTAGTACAGGCCACTTCGAGCTTGGCTTAGTAATACATTAGTTATGTCAACGTGCTGCAATCAAATAAAGAATTTAAATCCTGTGTGGCAGTGAAATAGCACTTGCCGTTTACTATATAAGTAAATATTCAATGGCTTTGAAACCATCGAAGTAGGCCTGATACCAATAATCGAATAAACAATAATCGAAGCAGTCGTTGCACGTGGATGTCAGTCACACGTGCTGCACCATCGAAGGTAAAAGGTTTTCTTGGAGACTCCCGCTTGTATATTAACGGAACAAACTCCACAAATCCAATGTTGAAAAAATTCATGATATTAAACCTTATGGACGCTTTAAATCAGTCACGACCTTAGACACGATGATTTCATCTTCCGAATGATATTTTGTTTGAACCATCGAGGATTTTAGAATTTACTTCACTGCATCACCACATCCAATCAACCTAATGTCGTAGGTTTGGAAGCAATGCGAGATCCTGCCTTGAGAAGAAATTGAAACCATGGTTGTCATGCACCTATATGAGAAGTTTTTTTTCTTGTAATTTGAACAAGAAATGGAATAACTAAACGTGTATTAACCCAAATGATTTTAAACGACACTTATGTGTTGTGCAACACGGGTTAAGAAATCTACTACAAAAAAAACAAAATCTGGAGCAATCGTTTTTTTTTTGTTTTTTCACGTCACGAAGTAAAACACTGTTGGACTATAAGTGATTCACAAGAGTCAACAATACCTCAAAGATTAATATAATAAACATCAAATATACTTATTTTTTTTAATCATTTTAGTAATATTTAGTAATACCAGAACATGAAACAGACTCACCATATTTACAGTTTCAAAGATAGTTCATTACGCACTACTATAAAGATCAATTTTTCAAATTTGCAGCTAAATGCTACTCAGATCTCTAACTCTAACAGCTTCAATTATTTTGGAAACCATGAACTGTTGTCTTGATTAACAATTTGTGAGGGACATCATATTTTTTTAAATACAATTGACCTTTCCCGTCAAAAATTTGTAATCGCTCAATCGATTCTTTATTTTATTTAAGGCCAACTTTCCTGAAGAACCTACATTTTGACGCCCTTATGTTTCTTTAAATTTAAATAAGAAAATCGAAAAGGTGCTATTTTTCAAGATTGGCCTAACATTCGCCCAATTTTGAACGAACATCGGGTGAATTTTTCAGGGCGGCTCAAACGTGTAGCAATTTTTCGGTTTTTGTTTTCGATTTTTAAAATGGTTAGAGATTTTAAAAAATATGGGTTCTTCGAAAAAATTGACCTAAAATTATTCAAAAAATCGGCTGAGACAATAAAACGATATACGATTTTATTATACAGCTAGATGATTAATCCCCCTAAAAGTGAGTTGAAAAATTATTTTTCCAGCAAAACGAGGTGGGCAAGTGGTGTCTTCAGCAAAGTTGTAGCAAATTTTATTACGAATAACTTTGCTGAACATGCCGAGTTTCTGTCTCTTATATATAACAAACTTAAGACGTTTCAAGTTAGGACCCCTTTAAAATAATATTTTCCAATCTAACGCTTTCCAATGATTTTTTTCCGTCTCTTTAACAAAGTTGTCATACAAGCAAAACTACATGTTTTTGCTAAACATTGTAGCTTTTTATCTGTTATAAAACTATAATTAGTCATATATTATGATTTTTCATAGGTTTACAAGTTTTTACCACAATGCAATTAAGGGAGTAATTACTAGTGGGAATACCTCCAAAAACATGGATAATTTAAGGATAACTTTTGTTGCATGTAAGATGGGAAGACAGGCATTTTTGCTTCTTTAACAACTTTGTGGAAGAGAAAAGTGAGAAATAGGGTGTGAAAAGTGAGACGTCTCACTTCTTACTCCTCATTTCTCGCTTCTCACTGTGCAAAACGAGAAGTGAGTAGAGTGACGTCTCACTTCGCATTACTCACTTTTTACAGTGAGAAGTGGGAAATAAGGAGTGACAAGTGAGACATCTCGCTTCTCACTGAGCAAAACGAAAAGTGAGTTGAGTGACGTCTCACTTCGCATTACTCACTTTTTACAGTGAGACGTCTCACTCATCACTCCTCATTTTTCATCTCACTGTGAAAAGTGTGCAGTGCGAAGTGAGAAGTGGCAAGGCATCTCACTACTCACTTCGTGCTTCTCACTTTTTACAATGAGAAGTGAGAAATGAGGAGTGAAAAGTAAGACGTCTCGCTTCTCACTCCTCATCTCTCGCTTCTCACTGTGCAAAACGAGAAGTGAGTAGAGTGACGCCTCACTTGGCGTTACTCACTTTTTACAGTAAGAAGTGAGAAATAAGGAGTGAGAAGTGAGACGTCTCGCTTCTCAATCCTCATCTCTCGCTTCTCACTGTGTAAAACGAGAAGTGAGTAGAGTGACGTCTCACTTTGCAATACTCACTTTTTACAGTGATAAGTGAGAAATGAAAAGTGAGAAGTGAGACGTTTCACTTATCACTACTCATTTTTCATCTCTCACTTCTCACTGTGAAAAGTGAGTAGTGCAAAGTGAGAAGTTGGATGTCTCACTACTCACTTTTCACGGTGATGAGTGAGAAATAAGGAATGAGAAGTGAAACGTCTCACTTCTCACTCCTCATTTCTTACTTATCACTTCTCACTCCGTAAAGTGAGAAGAGCAAAGTGAAAAAGGAGACGTCTTTTTTCTCACTCATCACTTCTAACTTCTTATTTCTCACTTTTCACAGTGAGAAATGAGATGTGAGACGTCAAATGTCGTCAATTAAGTCGAATGACCTACTCGGCCGAATGATCTGTTCGGCCTAATGACCTGTTCGGCCAAATGACCTAATCCGCCAAATGTTCTCTTCGGCCAAATTTCGGGTCTGGGTCATTTGGCATGAAGTCCATTTGGCATAATGGTCATTTGACACAACGGACATTTGGCATAATTTTTAACTGGTACTTAAAAGTGGGTCATTTGGCATAATTTGGAAATGTGAAAGAGATTTTTTTACATAGATGAAGTAGGTCTAAGATTCATCCGAACATCTAAATTTAGACTGATGGTAGTAATTTCTCCGAAGAAAGGACAAACAAAACGGCAGATCTACTTCCGAGGAAGGGATCACATCCATCATTGACTTACACACTTAGTTTTTATTTCTTCAGCTCGGCAAAAATCCGCACAGCCATTTCCAGCAAAATAAAAAACTGATATTTTGGCAAAAATGTCATTTGTTTCGTTTTCGGCTAATTATTTGCTGATTTCCTGCAACTTTGACAGAAATCTCGGCAAAAAAACATGTTTGCTGGGACACGGCTGTGGGAATCTCGGTAAAAGTTCAACATTTTGTTGAGATCCCGGTAAAAAAATTGAGTGTGCAGGCAAACGTCTACTTCAAAAAAAATAACCGCAATTATCGTTGCCTGATACCACACAAATAGTGTGCTTCTAGTTGAAAACCAAAGTGACCTCTCGTGACAATCGAGTTTCCCTTATTTTCTGATGTCACAACTGCGTCGCGACTAGTGCACATCTATGCCACCACCGTGCGCCATCATGCGCACGAATCGCGACGTAGTTGCGGCATCAGGAGATAAGGAAAAACACAATTTTTCGTGAGAGTTCTCATCGGTTTTCAACTGGAAGCACAATACCTATTTTTAAAGAAAATATCAAAACTATCATTGCCTTAATCCGGACAAACACCTACTTTAAAAAAAAAAGGATCTCACCCACCATTGCCTTAATCCGAGCAAATGCATGCCCTTAAATTAGGGATCACACCCACCATTGCATTAATCCAAGAAAATGTCTACTTTTAATGAAGGGATCACATCCACCATTACCTTACCCCAGTCAAAGCGCCTACCCGGGCAAATGCCTACTTTTTAAGAAGGGATCCTATCGATAATTGCCGTAATCGGGTAAATGCATTCTATTGAAGAAGAGATCGCATCCTCTACTCACTTAATCCCGGTAAAAACTTACTCTTAAAAAAGGGATTACATCCACCATTGCCCGAATCCGGACAAAAGCCTTGTCTTGTCTTGTCTTAGCACATGCATGCCCGAATCCGGACAAAAGCCTACTCTTAAAGAGGGGATCACAACAAACCCACCTACGCACCATTGCCATAATTCGAACAAACGCCCACCTTTAACGAAAAATCTACCACTTATTTTTAGCAAACTTCTACTTCCAAAAAAGGAATTACATTCACCGTTACCTAGTTCCTAATTTTTTCACAGGACGAGCCATTAATCCAAATGAGGGATAACATTTATCATCGCTTTATACCTGACTAATGTATGCTTTCTACGAAAGGATTGTGTCTTTTCAATATTATTATTGACCGATGGTATATTCATTATTCTGGGTTTGGCACCACTTAGTCCAACAACAACAAATTTTTGTGAACCCAAAAAAGTTATGCAAACCCGATCAAGAATGCATAACAAAATTATAACAAGGGAAGTTATTTATTCCAGAAAAATAATGTAACAAAATGTGTTATAAAATTGGCTGGTTAGTTGTTAAAATAACAAAAAATATATCAAAATTCCCTCTAGCCGTAACATAATTATATCAGAGGTTGTTACCTTCATTTCAACATTATAACAACCGTTGATATGATTATGAGGTACAAAAATCTACTTTCATGGTAATTTCCTACATCACGTAAAAAAATGTGGTACGCTACAACGCCGGATTTCCATCCATAATGTAGGCAATTAACTTTGTACTAGCTATTAAAATCGAACATTGATTCAAGTTATACTGGAGGTGATTACCTCCGCTTTTTTCCAATATCAAAAAATGTAGGCAATTATTTTGTGTAAATATACATAACTAATGTTGTTATAATTTTGATATGAAATAAAACTGGCCGAAGACACATTTTTATCGAATTATCTAATTATAACACACGTTGTTTTAAATAACAACCATTGATAGAATTGAGTTATAATTTTGTTATGTATTCCTGATCGGGAAATGTCCCTCACTTTTGGCCCTGTTTGAAATTAGCAAATCAAAAATTGTATTTACTAAGATATTCAATTTCACATTTACTGAAAATATGTTTTTTCCTTCTCATTACAGGTAAGCGTGCACTTGGGCTTTTCTTAACAGATTATATGTTATGTAAGTATAAGTAAATAAGTGATTCTATACAGGCATCTCAATCAATTCAATTTGATGATTCAAATGAAAGGTGATTCCTAATTTTCTGAATAATTTGATGCATCCATGGATGAAGCTGCTTACTACTGAGTTTGAGAAGCCTGACGGGACTTCTTTTTTTTTCAATTGTTCTACTGCTTTTCAGCCCATTCCAGACCTTATCCAGCATTGATGATTCCACTACTTAACCATCGTCGGTTATCTTTATTATCCACCCTGTTTCTTCTCAACACACCTTCGTCATCATCGTAATCTGTCAGGAAGTTTCTCTATCGGTCATTGCACATGGTGAGCACTGGCGCAGTATTCTGCACCGTTGAAAGTTGCGTAAAACCTCCGAACATCTTTCCGGTCCATATTTTCCTGCGCTTTAGCTACCGCACTTTCATTTCATTCCTTTTTATTTTGCCCTTGTTAAACTGTACCGGTCTATGTTGGCTCGGGTACCATCCATTAGCACTCGACTTCTGGCAGCTGCTAATCAAACCAACGTCATGGCGTCATCGCTGTACAGTGCCTTACATTTCTTGCGCTGTTTTATTCATTGTTGTAGATGATCTACCACAAACTGATGATGTTACCAGATCCGTTGACATCTCCAACCCTCTCGAGAACCGATCGTCTAGCTTATGGCTAGAACTGCCAAGACTTTAACTGCAAGGGATACTGAAAGGCATTGATCTGTTGTTTCGTGAATTCGGCAATGTTAAGGCCAAAACCTGCCCAATAAGGAGCGTTCGAACCTCCAAGAAATGCTGTCTATCTGTGAGCAAGTGGCGCCAGGTGTACTTGTGGAATTTTGCCGTCCCATATTGATACTAATGATGAGCCATTCCTCTAGCAGCACTCAGCAGTCAACATCACAAGTCACATATCATAATATATGGTAAAGGAACTAAGACTTCTCACCCGTTCAAATTACAAGACAGGCTCTCGACTATTTGGATTTAGCACCGGGGATTTTTCGGCTTTGCAGTCAGCAATGAAAACGAACGGTTGTTTCCTTCATCCGACGATCCAATGGTCAATGCCATCTTTTTCAAGGGTCAGACGCAAAACTTTCTTTTCTAGTCCTAGGAAAGACTTCATTGCACTTTGAAACATCGGACGAAGAAAAAAATTTCGTTTTCTTTGCTCAGGAGACTGCAAAAGCATACAATCCCGGTGTTCTGATCTGTCACTTCCGTTCTACGACACTTGAATGAAGTGTCTGCTCTGCGATGGGGTCCACAGCTCAAAATCCATGTTCTCTGGATTTTGACCAAATGCAGCTCATGACTCCACCCACTGTCTCTGTGTTGCTCTGATGCGTTCATAGAGGATTGAAGGGTCGTCTGAATCATATGAGGGTGGATCAGAATCGATTTGAGTGCAATATGGCTGGATTGCGGGCTGGTATGAGTACCGTGAGTATCATTGGATTATAATATAGTTGCTCTGAGTCGTTCATAGTGCATCAAGTATGAGGATGGACGCAGTATCAACTTGGCTGATCTAAGGTGATTGTAATGTATCAAGAGCTCCCCTAAGTCCAATGAGAATTAATTTGCAGACAATATTGCTGCTCTGAGACGATCATAGTGGATTGAATGCTCGCCTGAGTCCCATCACAGCGAACGAAGTTTCAATATGTGTGGAATATGGTTACTCTGAAGCGTTCATAATGTTACTCGTCTGAACTTTAACAGGGTGGGCGCAGTATCAATTTGAGTGGAATATGGCTGCTCTAAGGCGTTCATAGTGGGTTGAAGGTTTATCTGAATACCATGATTGCAATTTGAGTACAATATAGCTGCTCTGAGGCGTTCATAACAGATTGATTGATTCTGAATCATACTGTGATCCACGTAAATAAAGACTAGAATTAATTTCACATTCGTGAACTGCACGCTTTAGTAGTACTCGAATATATATATCAACAACGGCGCTGGTTAGCCCTTACAAATAGTAATTAGAAAAAACGCAAGAGAATAATGTTTAATATGTGTGGAGAAATTTCTGCAAGAACATTTGGAATTACTCCCGCATCGCTTCTGGAATAACTTTTACATGAAATTTGTGACAAATCAAATAAGGAATCAAGTGCAAAAACGCAACTTTGTTAATGACATTGAAAAGGTGAAGATTTCGTATTCAATTTCTTCGGAATCCCTTCTCTAATTAAATATGTATAATTTGACCTTATTAGTAGTCATCTTCCAGGTCACTAACGATGTCATACGTAGCTTCAATAATTTATATTCTTTTCACAAACATATTACATAATAGTTTTCAACTTCAAATATGCTCGAAACTGTGCCAAATCATCTCCCTTCATCTCGAAATACTCTTATTTAGCCACGCTTCAAAGTCCTCAAAATCTCGTCTACGAAGCACGGAAATGTGTGCGACACCGTAACTGAAAGACTGTGCCCAAAGTGCGCACAAATGATTAATGATGATCAAATCGTTTGAATTCGTAAGTCCACTTACCCGGGGCAGGCCGGAACTCGCACGCACCGAACGAAATATGACGCTTCTCCATCAAGCTGCCAACCAAATTCTCATTCCACTTGAAAACTGTGTGAATCACAAACAGCTAGCTCATACGAATCAAACCGTGTGTAATTCCGTTATGCAAATAGGATGTTCTCCCGGCCGCTCCACGTAGAATCGTAAATCATCGGCTCCATCCGTTCGTTAATAGCGTCATCTCGATGGCCGGTGCTGAAGCTAAATGGCACTGAAACACAAGACCGGTTCGCAAGTCTCTCCACCGACTACCGTAATAGCGTGCCCCTTTAGTTCAACCGTGTGTAAAACTGCAACAATGTAGCCATATGCGGAGGTATTGTGAGGAGAACGCGAGAGCGTAATTTAATAATCGCGTATTCCATCGGTTGTTTGCCCGGTTGCTCGTCATCATCGTCGTCGCCGTCGGCGACGACGCGAGATAGAGTGTGCTTGAACCCTTGAACGTTGCCGCGCCATCAGGAAAATAGCGATTTAGTTTCTATGAGTTGGAAGAGGTGGAGTTACAGATTGAGTTAGTATATATTTGAGATGTGACATAAAGGCAGCTTCAGCAGATTTGCAATTCACTTGTCGTAAAACGAGTTAGTAATATTCTATTTAATTTCACCTTTGGCTTTTGGATTTATCGAAACATTGAGTTGACCCCACGAAATAATCTACAAAAAATCGATGTGGAAACTAAGCTGGACCGGGAATGTGTTATATCCGTCCGCGTAAATAGCGACCCATTGTACTGTGGCAATGGTTAAAACGTTTGAAGCAGAAGCAATTTCTTTTCTGCACCAGATAACTTGCAATGGTTGGGATGGAAAAAATAACGAAATAAAATCCAGCAAATAGATTATGTAATTTGTTTTTATTCTAATGGAACCTTCTGTACCAAACTCTCATCACACCAGCTGTCTGCCATCAACTATCATCACAACTGTATAAACGTAGTACCCTGCGAGCATCTGCTGACTCCTCCGCACAATCGCTCTACCGGATAGAGCACTACATCCCCGCTGTTCAAAAGTGGTATAATGTTTTCCATCTTGTCTACGATAGATACGATAAGTGAACAGGGTTGCGTTCTTCGCCTGGTTCTAACCAAATGGAAGTGCGCTGGAATGATATTGACACATACCTAAAAACTTCCGTAATTTTGAAGATATTACTGTTTCAAATTTAATGAAAATCTTTCGACGTTGTCAAATGCGGGATGCGAAACCTAATTTGCAAAATTAAATGAGGGTTGAATTGATTAAACTTGGAAGTTATCGATAAACCAGAGTAAAGATCTTTGGAAGCTGTTATTGGTTTTGTACATATTTTATGGTCGGATTGGATGTGTGATGGTTGGAAACACATAACTGCCACTGGTTGCAACATTTTGTAATACCATTTGTATGCTTCTGACATCAAAACGAACAAGCAGGTGCTTGAATATTGATCATACGCACGAAAACCTGAAACTTTGGCTGTAGATAACGAGATATTTAGATATTCAAGAAGAACGTAACAATGTAACAACTCTTAATAAAACTTAATGGACGAGCAAATTAACAGCTATCGGTGTAACATCGTTTTTTCATTTAATTCAGCCAGCCTTGTATTGGAGTTCCTCTTGAGAACTGGGCTTCATGGCTTTCCGGCTTCTACAACATGAAGGCACTGGATGAAGCACCTCTTCGTATACAAAAATCAACTGTCGATTGTGGTGTATTCGTATTCGTATTCGGAACTCATACTTGATCCCCAGCTTCTATGCTGAAACCCGTAAAGTACAACCACCATCGGCGGAAACGCTGTTTCAGCCAGCGACTCAAAAGATCATTTGTTTTCCTATCTATGGAAGAAAACCATAAAACGATGTTGTGTTATCTGTTAAAGTACCACCACTGCACTATGATCCAGGATACAGATTTACGCGGAAAGATGAATTTTACGCTAAAACTATATTTTTTAGAAAAAAAAAACTGTTGTTCTACTAAATTATTCGAAATAGTAAGGCCATCATTATGGTGCTACCAAAAAAATAGGGTGGCCCATCATATAGAATCAATTAGAAATTTTTTTTTACTTCTCGGAATATTCACATGTTATGTTCTACAAAGTTGTAGCGCAGCTTATCCCAATTAATTTAGCAAGAAAACTTTTTCTGTAGCTAATTGGATTAGGGTATACCTCAAAAAACAGTATATTTTATCTATTTTTTTTTGTTTTAGATTTCTCGGAAAAGTCGTCTTCGGGTGACTTTTAGAGCTAAAAAAAATGCAACTTTTGATGGGTAAATATGCTCAATATCTTTTTCCGATCAAAAGTTATAATTGTTTTTCTGTCATAATTACATTTTTCCATCAGTATATATCTCCGGTTAGAGCAGACCAAAAAATATATTTACACGGCATTTGAAAGAGAAATTCATATTTTTCATTTTGTCAAAAAATTGGGGATATGTTATTTTTTTATCTCAAGTTTTACCAATTTTACTAAAAGCATGTTTTTTTAAAATAAATTGATGTAACTCGACAGTGGAAGAAGATACAGACGATATTCTTACAGCAAAACACGCGTTATGAAAAGCCTCAAAAGTCTTCAGAAGGCAATAAAAATTAAATGAGCAGATCATAAATATTGTTTTTGAGGGACATCCTAATCCTGGTAAGTAAAATTACTCTTAACAAGTGCACACCTAATTTTGTTACTGGGATCTCAGCAAAATGTTAAACTTTTACCGAGTTTCGCACAGCCGTGCCCCAGCAAACATGTTTTTTGCCGAGATTTCTGTCAAAGTTGCTGAAATTCAGTAAATAATTTGCCTAAATTCAGCTAACAAACGTCATTTTTGCCAGGATAACAGTTTTTATTTTGCTGGACAGACGGCTGTGCGGATTTTTGCTGAGCTGCAGAATTAAAAACTGAGTGTGTGAGCTTAAGAGCTACAAAGTTTATACAGCAAAGTTGATTGGAAAAAGCTGCGCTATAACTTTGTAGAACATTTTATGTCAGTATTTCGCAAAATAAAAAAAATTTAACATTTTTATAAAATGACCCACTCTATTTTTTTGGTAACTCTATAATAAGGGCCCAAGTATCCAAAACAACTTTGTAGAACAATTTTTTTTTCTTTAAAGTATGCTTTAGGCCGAAAATACATCTGTCTCCTAAATCTTGCAATACGATGATAATGATAAAATTTATAAAAAGTGTTAAAGCTGTAGATTTTTTATTTTTCATTTCTCACGAATGTCACCTTCTGAAGACTTTTGGGGCTTTTCGAAATGCGTGTTTTTCTATAAGAATATCGTCTGTATCTTCTTCCATTGTCGAGTTGTATCAATTTATTTGAAAAAACGTGATTTTAGTAAATTTGGTAAAACTTGAGATAAAAAAATAACATATCTGCAATTTTTTTGACTTAATAAGGAATATGAATTTTTCTTTCAAATGCCGTGTAAACCATTTTTTTTGGTCTGCCCTAACCAGAGATATCAACTAATGAAAAAAATATAATTTTGACAGAAAAACGATTATAAATTTTGATCGGAAAAAGATATTGAACATATTTACCCATCAAAAGTTGCAATTTTTTAAGCTCTAAAAGTCAACTCAAGACGACTTTTTCGAGAAATCTAAAACAAAAAAAGTAGATCAAAAATAGTGTTTTTTGAGGTGCACCCTAATCTAATTAAGTAAAATTGCTCTAAACCAGCCAACTTCAGAGCTACAGAAAATGTTTTTTAATGTTAAAAATTGACCATGAGGTTTGAAAAGTGTGGAGCCATATTCACTCGATGACAAAGCTCAAGGGTTTTTAATTTCTATGACAGTTATTCCACGGTGATTACCCACAGAGCCAGTTGACGTAGGTAGTAGGGAATGCATGCACGATTGTAAGTTCTGACCATGTGCAAGGCCCTCAACATCAATCAAACTCTGCCTACTGATGTTCAATATGTAATCGTACCGCAACCAGAAGAACTTCCCGTGGATATTCCGAAGCATTTATCGCCAAAAAACAATTATAATTAAAAATTTGTGGAATTCAAAAAAATTCTAGTAAAAATTGCCAAAATATAAATGACCAAAACGAGTCTTATCGATATTATTTGCCGCTAAGATTCAAACAGTTTCCTCTTGGAGTTTAAAATAGTTTAAAGAGAATTTAATCACTCAAAAAAGGATTATCAGAACGTCGGCTCCAAAGGCAAGTTCACCTTAATTTGGGCCCACTAGAAGTAACCTATCTAGAAGTACGAATCATATACAAGTTTTGTTTGGAAGTGTTTCCGCCTAATATGAGCAAAGCTTCTTTGGCAATGAATAAACGCCTATCCGCCACCGCCCCACACTCCTTAACCCTTTCAGGACCGGCCAGGAATTTAGAACATACGATCTACCCGATCAACCAAGTCCTGAACGATGTAGCCGTGCTTTGCTATTATCCCAGCAGGTCCAATGAGCCAATAGAATTTCACGCATTATGTTTACTAACTACTACAGACCTTTACGGTTCTCCAAAACGCACGGGAGTTCAAAAGATGCGATCTACTAAATCAACCAAGTCCTTTACGATGTATACATGCAACGCTAAACATCCCAGCAAGACATATACGGACGTATTACCAATTATACAACGTCTCGCAAGGGCAGCTGTTGTACAATTGGTAATACGTTCGTGTACCTAATGGAATAGTGTGGGTTCAAGTCCCACCGGCAGCCGAATCTTTTTTCGCAATATTTCATAAAACACCTTAAAAATGGCAAACTTAACTATGTGTATCAAAATTAAACACCTTTACTTCAATCATTATTCAAACAAGCTACTACAGACCTTTTAGGTTCAACAAAACGTCCTGGAAACCGTAACGCTTGAATGACAGTCAAACGTCCATGAAGGGACCATCGACTCATGGAAATATCGAGATGTGGAAGAAAAAATCCTTGAAGAGCTGTTTGAAGGGACCATCACAAGTATTGAGGAACCGAGCCAATACGAGAGTAGCTCAAGCTAAAAAGCAATACCTGGATCAATTCTTGGACAGCAGAACTCCATCGAAAATCCTATGGAAAAGAGTAAAGGTTCTTGGAGTCGGTCAAGATAAGTTATCACAACCATGCGACTACGATCCAGACGAGGTGAATCAATCGTTTACAAACAATTTTAGAAACAGTTCTTTTCGTGCACCAACTACGATAAGACCTATACCAGCTTCGCCGTATAGTCGTTAATGCTACGTGGTAAATGAAATCGAATGCTGTGGGAGTAGATGGTCTGCCAATTAATTTCAACATATAACGCATCTATTTAACATGTTCATCCAAAAATCTACTTTTCCCCACCACTGGAAGCACGCAAAAATTTTGCCATTACGAAAGAAAATGAATGTGAACGATATTTCCAATTTGCGACCGATCAGTATACTCTGTGCGTTGTCGAAGGTGTTCGAGAAGCTTCTCAAGCAGCAGATAACAACACATATCACTAGTAACAATTTGCTGACAGAATTTCAAGCTGGTTTCCGTGGAGGTCAAAGTGTCAAAACTGCGATACTCCGTGTATACGACGACTCAGGAGCCATTGTCGATAGGAAAGGATCTGGAATTTTGTTACTACTGGATTTTTCAAAATTTTTGATACCATTTCAGTTTCTTCATTAGTAAATTACAAGCCCAGTTCTACTTTTCTTCTTCTGCTGCATACTTGATGGAATCCTATCTAAGTGGTAGAAGACAAACGGTTTGCTGCGGAAATAGTAGCTCAAGTAGTGCTGAGGTGAGGCTTTGATCATCACAAGTCGGCGTCGTAGAGGCTCTGAATCTATACCAAATCTTGTTATGGATGGTCAGAACATCGAGTTTTGCGAAAGTGCGAGTAACCTCGGATTTATCTTCCAGAACGACCAACAGTGGGAGGACCTTATAGCACAACAATGTGGGAAGATTTACGCCAGTCTTCGTACATTATACTGCTGTGCTCCAGCCGTAACAACTACCACTAAGCTTATGTTTTTCAAATAGCTTATCTTGCCACATTTTTTGTTTGGTGACGTTCTACACATCCGTCCTAGTGCAAGTTCCTTCAATCGCCTCCATGTAGCACTGAACTGCTTGATGTGTACGATATGTGTTCAATTTGACCCGTTATGATCATGTGAGACACTTGCAACAACAGCTTATCGGATGCCCGTTGGAATATTTCTATGCACATCGTTCCTGCGTCTTCTTGAGGAATTTAATTATTACACAATCCCCACCATTATTGCTTAAAAAAACTCATCCAAACCAGAGGCCGCCGATTGCAGAACCTGGTTGTCCCAGCTAATAACTCTGCCTGCTACGCCAACTCATTGTTCGTCAGAGGTGTGATACATTGGAACTCATTACCAACTGCTTTAAAACGTTCTTCATCGGGAGCAATTTTTAAGAGAGACTGCATCGAACTTTGGAATCGTTAACAATGTAATTATTTGAAACATTAGGCAGATTTGATACTGTGATTTGAAACGGAGGTACTAATTTAAAACATTTGTATCTTACGCTACTGGACAATAAACAAACAAACAAACAGTAACCCAGAAAATATTGTTTTATATAGCATAATTTGCTTCCATGGGTCGATATCGAGTCAAAGAACATCGACTCATGGAGGTTTAACTGTACTTGGTCATCCAAGTCCGTGTACGCAGAACAAATTGCAGGATAACCTTATTGTCATTGTGCATCTTGTTCAATATTATTCCGGAGCACATTGGATCTCATGTTTATGGGAATTAGGATGCTTATTACACCGGATTGGGTGTATACCGATGATGAGGACTTTGCAAAAGCCTTGATTGATCTGATATATACCGTGGGCTTAACTGCAGAACGTTTTGGAGTACCTTGGGCATCCAGTATTCAAGAAAATTGGATTTGCATGATGCGAATATGCTTATTGAACGAGATTGGGTGTATACCGACGATGAGGACATTGGCTAAAGCCTTGAATGATCTGATAGATACCGAGGGCTGAACTCCAGAACGTTTTGGAGTACCTTGAGCATCTCGTATTCCTGAAAATTAATTACAGACATAACGCTCCGGATGGCTCAACTTGTCTGAGTATTCAGAACTATCAAACAATGTGATTTAGGATTCAAACATGCCGGATTTATTCGCATGCTCTCAGAAGCGATATCTTCCCAAGGTTTCGGACATCTGGGTCTTCAGGGTATAGTCAAACTTTTCCCCTGATATGTTTCCTGCAAAGCCAACATCCTGCTGAACAGTTTTGCTGAAGAAAGTGGTTGCCAGTCTCTCTTCAGTGATTTTACACAGCTAATCCAAAACGCTGGGCATATATGACCCATCGGTCCGGAAAGGGTTAATTTGGCTACTCAGGAGTTTCGCGTTACTTTTGCGAACCTCAATATCTAGAAATTTCTTATTCTAAAGCACCACGGATCAAAGACAGTTTGCTAAGAAGAGTTTCCTTCACTAAGAGCACCTTTCCCAAAACTGTTCAACCTCAATATTCAGCATCTCTGAATAGGCACACCTGATAATAAATAGGCCTCCTGATAATTTTGCTCTTCTCGGATGCACTGTTTTAGTAACTTTGCTAAAATTCAAAGTCCCCACAAATCAAGAATTATTTTCTTCTGGAACATTTTTTTTTCTTATAAAGAGCGATGCATCGAAAAAAAAAATCCGCACTAGAAGTCCGTACTGTCGCATATTTTTGCTTACCCAAAGTATTCAAATTTAAATGCGCCACAAGTCAAAAACCATCTAATTCTAAAAAAATATAATACTCAGCATCATCTGATAGGCGCAAAAAAAACACTAGAATTTTCATCTTGAAGACTTCTACTCACCTGGAGTTTGAATATTTTTGCGCTCTTTTGATCAAGAACATACGAATTCAGTAATAATTCATGAAAAAATGTCCGGGTAGAAACTTTTTAAAGAAGCATGATGAGAAATTTCTTTCGGAATAGTCTCTCTTCTCACTTCGCACTACAAATGACCTATTCGGCCAAATTTATTATTCGGCCATATAACCTATTTGACTAAATGTCCTATTCGGCCAAATGACATATTCGGCCAAATTTACAATTCTGCCAAATGTCCTATACGGCCAAATGTTTTTTCGGCCAAATGACCTATTCGGCTAAATGTCGTATTCGGCCAAATATCCTATTCGGTGGAATGTTCAATTCGGCCAAATGTTCTATTCGGTCATCTTTATGTGTTTCACGTTCTACCAAAACGATTCCTACTGTTATAATTCCCCTTCCTCAGCATTCACAAGGACGTCGCTAGGACAAATCTCAACTATTAACTATCAACTCATAACTGCCCATTAAAGTGATTCAAATTTTGACTTTTTGGCCCCCCGATGCTTAAACGACTGCATTTGCCATTTTAATAATCCTCCTAAATTTTTAACAAATTTGAATGTAATTTGATTGTGCACACGTAATTTAAAGTTTGTATGGAAATTACTGTGAAAATCGACCCCTATGTGAAATACTGTTCAGTGAGATGGCCCATGAACTATTTATATATAATCAACCCATTGACTATATTGAATACTTCTTAAGCTGAAAGGCAGTTGTTGTTGCGAAGCGATTTGTCGTTGTCGATGTTCATAATTGATATTGATGTTATTCATTCACGTGTTAAATTAAATTTCTCACGACTCACTACTCCTTTAATAACTTTTCTTGTAAGCATCAAATCGTTTCGCCACAAAGACGACCTTCTTCCTGGAAATTTTTTTCTATGTTGCCGATGTACTCATATGCTTTTGAAGCGTTGGGAAACGGTTTTGCATAAAAGTTACTGTTTTCATAGTAATTTTCATACAAACTTCAAACTGCGCGTGCTCACTCAAATAAGATTCAAATTAGCTCAAAATTTAGGATGATTATTAAAATGGCAAAAGTAATCGTTTAAGCATCGGGGGGCAAAAAAGTCAAAATTTGAATCACTCTACTGCCCATGGCAGTGAGTATGCAGCAGCCACAGGGCTAGCATTGCATTTTTTGTCCTTCGAAATTTTATCTTTCGACCTTTCGTTAGTCGATCTTTTGTCACAGATTCATCATATATAAATTATTACTTTTAACTTTCAAAAGGGATTTTTAAAAAAAGACAAGGGAATTTCAACTAAAGAACTAACTACCTCGAACGATCGGAACGGAATGATTTATTGTTGCTAAATTAAAATGAATCAAAGTCCCTACACAGCATACAAAATGCTGACCTAGCTCCTAGCAAGTGTCAGTTGGCCTGAATTCCACCGGTGCTGCGTCGTCTTCGTCGTCGTTGCCACATGTTGCGCTATCAGCAGATTCGGCTGTGTAACTTGTTGCTAAGTGCCGGGCTTCTGGAAGTTGGGATGCAATCCGCTGATGATGAAGGATAATTATGGCTTATGGTAATCGTCTTCACTTAGATGTTCGATGGCTTTAGATCTATGGTTGAATCTAGATTGTGGTCAATAACTACTCCCTCCTTTTGAAGAGAATCGTCTCGATTCGTCGAATGATTTGACTTGGTCGGTTTCCTTGATGCTTGGATGTATGAACGAAGCTTACGGGAAAACTTTCGCCAGGCTGTGAAAGCTATGATGCTAATTGCGAATATGAGGCTTATGATAGACATTGTGAATGATGAGTATGTCTTCAACTGGTGAGTTGCGGTAAAATCCTCCAAAAGTTTCCTGTTCTTAATGTTGACTTCTTCGAGACGTAGAACTGGCTCGAAGCTACTTTCTGTTATGGAAAGGCCGTCAAGGGGTAGTATCATAGGAGATTCTGCTTCAACCATTTCGATATTCTCGAATTTAGATCCATTTAGATAAACTGAGCAATTATGGAATTCTACGAGGTATGATCCTGTTAAATTTCGGCTAGATATACCACAAGAAGAGTTTACTTCCATCGATTTGACTTGTTTTAACACAACCAAATTTCCTGTTACAAGTTTAGTTTCTGAAGGAATGGTGTATTCGGTGAACGAACAATTCGCCGATTGTCCTTGTAGTAGGTTGGGGATGCATTCATCCTGGGTAATATCGATCAAATCATCTTGGTTGCATAACTTCCGCTTTTGCACTTGTTTACAGCGTTTTGCTACGATGTAGGTGGACGTGTTGCTTCTCATGGCTTGGCTGTGACTGATTTGAATAATTTTGTTCCCTACTGGTAATGGTTCGATAATGAAGTTTTCATACAATTGGTTCTCTAGCAACGGCACTGATATAGCAAAAACAATCTTTGTTTGATTATGATAAGCAGATATTTCCAGAAAGTCGTAAATTTCTTCTGAGCTATTTATAATTAAACCTTTTTCTTCTAACCTTTTTGAAGCGAATTCCAATTCTAGTGATGACAATATGTTTTCGAGAGAATCTGAAGTTTTGAAAGTTTTATGGCTTCGAAAATATCTTCAAGATGTGATTTTAAAAGTCTAGATTTACGTTGATTTTGAACACTTCTTTAATTATAGTAAAATCTGTTGCTAATTTTTATTCCTAACTGCAATTAAATTTTAGTAATTTGATTTTGTTGAATTTCTAACTTCCTAATAATCCTATTGATTCTATCTTGAAATTGAGAGTTTATACGTCTTTGCTCATTATTCTCTGTAATTAAATTGCTTGATTTAGAAAATAATTCATCGATATTTTTGAGATCTTTATGAGATCATTGTCGTCCAAATTTCCAGTAATAACTTTGATTCCTGATCCTACAAAGTTGAACAATCCTCGTTTGTTACGGGACTTAGGTTGGAGTTCATTGAACAGTTCCAGAGTATTGCTTAACTTTGAGTTTAGAAGATCAGTTATTTCTGTGTGGTTTCCAAGAGAGTTCACACCAGCTATATTGGTTTCTAGGTTTCTGAAGATGGGTTCGTACCGTTTTAGGTCAATAACATGGAAAAGTTGATGATCACCCTTTTTCAGAAAACTGTAACCGTCCTGAAGGGTAAGAAGTCCGGGATTGAGGGCCAGGTTAGTGATTCGGATGATTTGAGAGGATATGGGGTTTCCGTTCAGGATGATGGTTGTTATGACGTTGTGGTTCCAACGAGTCATTCCTTGTGTTCCTTTTAAGAGTATCCAAAGCATAGTCCTTGCCTAAAAATGGAAAAGAATTAGTATTTGCTTGAAGTTTCTTTTTTATTTACTCTATGTGAAATTATCAGAAGAGAGACCGGTTGCTCACTTTCTAATGCGGCGTAATTTAGATTTGTGTAATTTCCGTCGTTTCGAATCTACGTATGTTTGTTTCCGATCAGTTGCAACTATTGCTGATTTATATTGTCTCCTTGTTTTTGATTTTACGCCTGGTAACTTTTCAAGGACTCTTGAGCCGGGTTCTAAAACCGGGGTGGTTCTTTATCTGCATTGTGGTAGCTAAGTTGGTTTTTCTGAGTTTTCGTAATTGCCAAAACAGTTTCATCGTAAATTTTATCTCTGTATTCTACAATAGCGTCAATGTTCAGAGGTCTTTCAACTCCGTCTTTTATTCCGTAAAATACTTCGCGGGGCTTGAGTTTCGTAGAAGAATGAATAGTGTTGTTGTATAATGAGCAAGCGATGAAGAATTTTTCCTTGTTGGATAATTCTTCATATTTATGGCTATTGGTTCTAAAAATTTCGCTAATTGTAGAGTGGAAACGCTCTACGATTCCGTTAACTTGGCTGCAGTTTGAAGGTGTGAAATACTGTTGTACATTAAGATCAAATAACAGTCCTCTCACCTCAATTGATTTAAGTGCAGGTTCGTTATCTGACACAATCAATTTCGGTGTACCGTACATTGAGAAATATTTTAGTAACGCTTTTCTAACATCTGCAATACATCGGGATTTAATTGGAAGCATGGTGCCGAATCTTGATAATTTATCCACTACAGTTAGAAACAGATTTGGTTGAACTATATAAATGTCTACATGTATAATATCTAGAGGTTGTTTTGGAATTGGGGTTTCGGATAGCTGAATTTTATAGGGGTGTCGTTCATATTTTTGTTTATTACAAATCTTACAAAGAATAATGTACTTTCTCACCTTTTGTTTGAGATTTGGGAAATAGAACCGTCTGGAGATGGCGGTTTTATTTTCGAGAATTCCGCGATGTGCGGTTTCATGCGTATCTGCTATAATCGTATTCTGCTCTTCGGTTGTTCTTAAATCGGTTAACAACTTTTGAGTAATTAGAACTTTGAACGTTTTGCATCGGCTAAAGTAATTTTTATATGCTACTTGAAGTGATTGTATAATGTTTTCTGGACAAAGAATGCAGTTAACCTTACCAGGATTCATACAATCTCTGAATATTCGAATTAACGTTGCTATTCCGAAATTAATTTTAGTAATAGTCCGTCGATGTACTTTAGGAAAGACTTCTTCATAAGTTTCTGAATCTTCGTTTCCAATTCTCAAAATAATTTGATTATGGAACGCATTCAATGGTTTTTCGGTGCATTTAATGAATTCCGAGGAGTCTGTATCTGCAGAATGAACTGAACTGGAATCAGAGTCCTCTTCGTTTAAGTTTATTTCGGCGGGAATTCTGGAGAGAGCGTCAGCTACAACATTCTGTTTTCCAGGCCGATATTTTATGTCAAAATCGTATGCGGCTAACTGTAACCTCCATTTCACTAATCTAGTATTTGGTGTTTTAAGGTTAAGTGCATACGTAAGAGGTTGGTGGTCAGTATAGAGCATAAATTTTTGTCCAAAAAGGTATAGACGAAAGTATTTTGTAGCCCATACTATTGCAAGGAGTTCCTTTTCAATAGCGGAGTAATTCTCTTCGCTTTTTGTCAAAGTCCTCGATGCATATGCCACTGGTCTGTCCTTGCCAATTACTCCTTGGGAAAGGACCGCGCCGATAGCAAAGTTGCTAGCGTCTGTGGTCAGGATAAAAGGTTTTTCGAGATCAGGGTATTGTAGGATGTCACTTTGCGTTAGAAGTGTCTTACAAAATTCGAATGTTTTTTTGAACAAGGGAGTATGTTCTATATGTTGGTCCTTACGCAATTGAGCCGTCAAAGGTTTTGTGATTTTGGCGAAATCACGGATGAACCTTCTATAGTACCCTAAAATTCCTAGGAATCCTTTCAATTCCTTTTGAGTTTTAGGTAATGGCCATTTTTTAATTGCCTCTATTTTATTGGGGTTGGGTTTTACTCCTTGATCGGTAACAATGTGTCCGAGAAAGGAAACTTCCTTACGTAAAAATTCACTCTTGTCGAGTTGAATCTTTAGATTAACTTTCTCCAGAGCTTTGAAGATCTTTTCCAGATTTTCTATATGCTCCTGTAAAGAGGTTGAAAAGACGATTATATCGTCCATGTACACTAAACAGCATTTGCCAATAAGCGCTCTCAACACGTTGTCCATAACGCGTTGAAAGGTAGCGGGGGCGTTTTTTAAACCGAAAGGCATACGGAGATATTCATATAGCCCGTGGTCAACTGAGAAGGCTGTTTTAGGGACATCATTCGGATGAACCTCTATCTGGTGGAACCCAGAGGCAAGGTCCAGTGTGGAAAAATATTGGCATCTTCCGAGTTTATCGAGAATCTCGGTTATGTTAGGAAGTGGATATTTATCGCCAATTGTTTTTTCATTCAATTTACGATCGTCCACTACTAAACGCCATTTCTGGTTACCGGAGGCATTGACCTTTTTAGGGACTATCCAGATGGGTGAACACCATGGGGATGTGCTAGGCCTAATGATACCTTGGGATAACATTTTCGTTATCTGGTTTTCTACCTCTTGCTTATGGCAATATGGATACCGATAACTTTTAGCATGAGCGGGGATATCATCACTCGTTGCTATTCTGTGTTTTACGACATTGGTGAAAGTTAGATTATCGCCTTCGACGTAGAAAATATGCGGGTATTTTGAAATAAGTTTTGAAAGTTTGTTTTTCTCCTCCAAACTCAGATGATCCAATCGAAGTTGGTTCCTTAGCCTTGGATCAATCGTGCGGTTATCGAAGTTTAACTGATTACTAGAATTAAAACTGTTTAACTTTGATTGTGATATTTCCTCAAAATTATTTATTTCAGAAAGCATTTCCAGATTTGGATTGATATTCACGGGAAAGTTACAGCAATTTTTCAATACGACATTAGCTTTATGACCCTTTGCTGTGTAAATGCCAGGTATGATCATCACATCCTGAGTCAAAGGAAATGGATATTAAATGTAGAAGTCTCCGTTATCTAATTTAGTATTCAAAATGGTGGGGATTTCTTCCAAAGCGTTTAAGGTTATTGAGAAAGAATCCGGATATTTTCTGGACATTTGAACAGAGTAGTCCGGGGATCTTAGAATATTTTCAGAAGTTATTATCTCTGCCTGTAGAGTACGAAGGGACTCGTAGCCTAATAGTCCATCAAAGAATGAATGGAACTTGAACAATCTGAATGTAAGTGGGGGTTTGTTTGTGAATACGGATAACTTAGTAGTTTGTGAAATTTCAAATTTTCCATTTACATTGGTGACAGCAGAGGCATGACAATTTTCAATTTTCGCCGGTTCAATTTTACTTGGATCTACGTAATTTCGATTTGCTCCTGTGTCAATAAGAAATTTCAATGGTCCAGAAGCTGTATTAACTTCGATGAAGGGTAAAAAATTATTGGGTTCTATGTTTCGGTATCTTCCTGCTGAGGAAGTTGAAAATTTAAATCTTCAGGGATTGGCTGAACTTCTAGGCTGAGGTCTTGATAACCTTCGTCTGTGGGTACTTGCTCTATATAAGTGCATTCGTCTGTTGAAGAAATTACTTGCTCATCATGTGTATTGATATGAGGGTGGTTGCGGATGTTGGATGTTGACGTAGCTTCTTGTTTAATGGCTGGAATTTGCCTTACAGCTGTTTGAGGATTTTGGTTTCGATTTGGGTTTTGAGGTTGGAAGGGGTGTTGGTGTGTTGGATAGGGGTATGTATATGGATAAGGGTTCCTATACTGGATTTGGGGTCGAGGGCTTATCAAATTTTGGGTTTGCGACGGTGGTCTAAAGTTTTGATTCCAGGTTCCGTTGCGGTTAGGGATTGGTTTATACAGTTTGGGAGGTTCAGGGTTACCTTGAAAAACGTTTTATTTCTTTCTCTCTGTCGTTTAGCAGCATTATCTTGTTCTAATGCATGTTGATACGCAGCAAGCAAACTATTAGGTTTACTGGTACGTGTTAGAGAAGAAATGGGTTCATGTAACCCATCGACAAATGCGGTAGTCAATATGGCTTCATAGGATGCCATTACAACTTTAGCACAAGGTGCCAATGCATTGTCCAATATCACTTTTGCATTAACGTCGGATAATATTTCTGTACACTCGTCGTAATACGCATCTACAGATCTATTTCCTTGTTTTATATATGGAATTTTATTTAAAATTGACGCGAGATCTCTCTTGTCGCCAAATCTGTCGATCAACTGGACTTTAATATCTGCCCAATTGCACGAAGTTTGATTGTTGAGCAAAATCTCGTTTGCTTTTCCCGAAATTTTATCACGAATGACTGATGTGTAGACCGCTTCCGCTCGGTCCTTTTCGTCATCCGGTACTTGTGATTTTGCGCAATTTAATTTTTGTTCCACAGAATTTATCCATGCGGGTAAACCTTTTGTATCTCCATCGTATCCAGGTATTACTTTAATAATATCTGGAACGCGGGTAATATCGAATCTCGCTGGAGCTGGTTGAGGTGCTAAATCAGCATCAGCTCGGCGGTTTATTAATCTGTCGATCTGGAGTCTCTGCCGCTCTAACAGCTGCTCGAGCTCCTCGACTCTATCATTTAATTCTTGCGACATTGCGCGTGTCAGCATAAATTACTTCAGTACACACTACACAACAACGCACTTTTAAATTTTTTTTTTTGAACTAGCACTTATGAATTACACTAATAATAATTAATTATTCACTTAAAAACACTTGTTATTTTCTTTTTGATTTGAATGGTTTGATTTTATTACTTACGGTTAAGTAGCGATGTTACTTCGCTGGGTAGCCCGATGATCCGTCGGGGATTCCGTCTTCTCGTATCGATGAGCCAGGGAGGGTTGTTCCCGATCCGAAGGAGTATCTTCACTAGATGAGCCACAAAAACACGATATTCTCTCGCGCTTGGTACACTACCGGAACTCACTAATCGAACACTCGCGGATCCTACCGACTGCGCCAATTATTACTTTTAACTTTCAAAAGGGATTTAAAAAAAAAAGACAAGGGAATTTCAACTAAAGAACTAACTACCTCGAACGATCGGAACGGAATGATTTATTGTTGCTAAATTAAAATGAATCAAAGTCCCTACAGCATACAAAATGCTGACCTAGCTCCTAGCAAGTGTCAGTTGGCCTGAATTCCACCGGTGCTGCGTCGTCTTCGTCGTCGTTGCCACATGTTGCGCTATCAGCAGATTCGGCTGTGTAACTTGTTGCTAAGTGCCGGGCTTCTGGAAGTTGGGATGCAATCCGCTGATGATGAAGGATAATTATGGCTTATGGTAATCGTCTTCACTTAGATGTTCGATGGCTTTAGATCTATGGTTGAATCTAGATTGTGGTCAATAACTTATATAATAGCCCTGTTTGTCTGTCCGGTGACTAGCCAACCAGACGCAGAACGCGGGAAAATTCTCACAAAAAAATAAAATATTTTACACTTTAATTCTTTTTTACTATCAGTTGCAGAAAACAAAACCAGTGACAACCTTAGACAACCAGACACAGCATTTGATTAAAAAAATCACAGACAACAGACGTTGAAAATTTTGATTTTTTTAATGCATGAATTAATGAACTGTTTATATAAAAAAAACACTTGCCACGGGCGCTACTGCGTCCACGAATAAACTAGTTTTTATATTTCTTCATGAAAACTTTTATTTTTTTATTGCTCTTTATCAATTTTTCGTGGAAAGTTTTTATTTTTTTTGTGGAAAAAATTATTTGTTTCATGTAAAATTTTGTAATTGTTTATTGCTAATATTGATATATTTCTGGAAATTTTGCATTGCATTTTTTGTTCTTCGAATTTTTTGCGGAACATTTTGATTTTGTTATGGAAAATTCTTCTGCAATTTTGCTATTAAAAATGCTAATTTATTTTTGTTTTCTTGAATTTTTTTTGGAAATTTTGCGATATTTGTGGAAATTTTATATTTATTTATTATTCATACCCTGGTTTCTTTATTGGCAATTTTCTTATTTTTTATGGAAAATTTTCGCTTTATAGGAAGAGTTTTTATTTTGGTCGTTTTTTGTGTTTTTTCTACGAAAAAGAAACTTATTTTCCATTAGGCATTTCTATTTCAGTCAGCCGTTTATGGGATTTCAATGACACCTAATAACGTATTCAACTCCACTCAAATAAAGCCAAAGCCTTCATTCTAACACGAGTTCAATCCTCAAAATAAAACGCGAAATCAATCAACAAAATCGCAATCACCTGAATAATACGGATTATATCAATCAACGCCCTTCATTTCACAGACGAATGCCTACCGCAGAACGAGAACCACTCCCGTGCCGGTGCCTTTTCGTGGTTCGCGCTCAAACGAGAATCATCTAAACCCCATTCTCACATCATCATCATCATCGTCGTCGTCAGTAAATATTAAATGAAGAACGATCCATCCAGATTATGAAACAAACAAAATGATTGCGGCGGCAACAAGGTTTCATATGTTCCCCTGTGTATGGATATGTTGGGAAGGAGGAAAACCGCATCCAAACACCACCCGTATTTGACGCCGATGATGCCTGGAGAAAATGTTTCCGAGAGCAAAGTTCAAGACATTTCTAATGCTCGGATTATGTGCGGGAAAAAGGTATTTTTGAATTTTTGATTGACTGACATGGTGGATTTTCTCATTTTGCGAAGCAGGCAGAATCGGCACTATCCTGCAAACGTGAAAAAATAAATGTGAGTTATGTGAATCCTTGACTGATCCACTTTACAGTTATTTAGATCACTGCCAACGGATAAACGCGCCAGGTAATAAAATGCTTCTTTTTACAACCATCATAAATAGTCGGCACTGCACCGCACCGTATCGCTGGGTGCTAATGAGGCAAAAAGCCAGTGCATAAAAATTTATTTTAAGTGACACATTTTCTCAAACAAAGAAAGTTCTTAGTTGAAAAGGGATTTTCCATTAGCAAACCCTCACTCTGCTAACCTGCGGGAAGAGAATTAAGAGATTTGGCAACTGAACATATTTTTGTGGCACGCGACGAAAGCTGGATGGCAAAAATGTTTACTTCACTTCTTAATCATTGTTTGACTCAAAGTAAAAACCTTTGTGCTGTAAAAAGTAATTACGGATGGAATTTGAATTACAAGTACCTGTTCATTAATTTGAATGGTTTTGTTACTTCTGCTGATGTTTGAACAGGATTTAATGTTTTTGATATCTTTACTCTCCCTTAAAAATCCCCTTCCAAAATGTGGGCAATTATACAATGCCGTGTTTAGTACCTCACAGCTCTCCCAGTAATGCGTCTTGAACACAAAACATCCTGAATATGTCACAATTCTGTGCAATCTCCGCCGGAGCAATATTCGCATCAATATGCGACCAACTTCATGCAGGCCTCCTACTTCCATCAACGCATCCAACCGTAATCGTCCTCGCACATACACCCAATTTAACGCAACGGCCATCGCTGGACCCACAGCGCACGGAACAACGATGACGACGGCGGCGGCGGCGGTGACGCAGTTTTTGCCGAAAGCGCGCGGGGAAATCAATTTCCAGTGCCGAAATTGAATCACTCACAGGCAGAACGGAAATCAATTAAAACTCCACTGAAGCTATGTGATGCGCCCCGCTACGGTAGATGTCTTTTTTCTTCTGTTTGATGTTCGCCCCACCAACACGCTACTGACTGATGGATGGAAGTGAATCTCGGCGGCGGTGGGTCGGTCGTTCGTAGAAAGAGTGTTGATTTAATTATTTTTTCAAGAGGAAATCCTGTTGTTCTGGTGCTCAAACGCAGACATAAAATCAATTAGCGAGAAATTGGGGGAAAAGATGTGGCTGGCTTTTAGAAGATGTAAAAAAAACTGAAGGATATTAGACGATAACTATTTTTAATGCTAATTCATCGTATTCCAACACCATTCTCAAGGACGTTTGCATAGAATTGCTTTATTATGCATAAGCCAGTTTGAATTTGAAATTAGCTAAGGAAGGAATCAACCATACCATCTGACATCCATTTTACGTGTCATTTACTTCCGAGTGTATCGTATTCTGCTCTATAATGCAGTATGATTCCTCTATGAACTAAAATGCAAAAACAACAACATAACTTCTAATTATTCCGCAACTATCAGGAAACATGTAACGTGCATCACCGTTGTTGTTGTTTTTGTTGTAGTTGCGTGCAGTAACGCAATAAATCAACCGGAAGCATCAGAACAGAAAACCACTGCAGTGAAGAGAATGACCATCCGGAAGGACTTTCTGTGTGTGTATTCATTTATGTAAGTGTTGTGTTCACTGTACGTAGCAAAGCAACCTGCATAACCGACAGGCCACCAAACCCAGCTGGACCTGAAACCATTCTCCGGGCTCGGATTGGACATAATTAATTAAACGCATAATCAAATAAGGGTACGGTTGTTGTGCGACCTTCAACCCCCTTTCTATAGTCTAGTTTACATTCGTTAAGGTTGTTCGGAATGTACTTGGGTAGGGAAACGGTCGATGTGGGCCTCGATCTCCATTATTTGTTTACGTTTTAACTAAAATGGTAAGAAACTTTGAATCTCAATACGAATACAAGTCAGGCAACAAAAATTAGATGATTCTAACCAAATGCGTATTAGAAATAGAAATTGAGTTTGCAAAAAGGGGTACTGCCCAACAAGATATTCCCCCTACTTTTTATAATACGAACTCCAATCATCGATCGGATGTACGTACAGCGGCTCCAATTATACTGGCGACACATGCACGCACATCGGCACGAAGATAAACCCACACGAATGTATCGTTTGGTCATGTTTGTCCATCGAGAGCAATATTGATTCAACCGCAAGTGCTTCTGCATACTGATAGCTAATTGCAATGAATATTTAAACACAGATGTTACAAATCAATGGACGTATGATGGTAGGTGGAAGAGTCATACGGTGAGTCTAAATAACTTTCGATTATTTCTGTTGAAAACCGTGGTTCTACCTCGTACCTGCTTGTGGAGGGGGTGGAAACTCGAATAAAATCGGAAAACAGAATTTTTCAAATTTTCATGAAATTATAAGGAGATTTAATTATTGCCTTCTCAAATTAAAGTCCCAAACAAAAAAAAACCTAGGCGAGAGGGTTGACATGTTCAATAAATGTTTGAACCGGGATAACTGAAAAATAATAAATCAACATTTATTTAGATTAAACCCCTGTGCAACGAGGGCAATGTCACTCTAAAAATATGAAAAGCGCGAGGAAGGTATGATTAACCGTCGTTCAGCGGAGTCCAAATAAGTGATGACCGACCATTAGATTAGCACAGCGATAATAAGCTTTTCCGGTTAGGCGTACTTCTGAGATCAAAACTGACGAAGTAGTTTCTATGTAACTAACATCATTGGAATTTGAGATTTGTTGCGCTCAATGTTCAATAGTAATGCAGAGAAGCAGTGGATTCAAAAGTATCAAAACACACATTTTTGAGGGAGATGGAGACGATGGGTTGGCGGTGAAAGAGCCAATAAACAGCGTTTACTAAGTAGTGGCAAAATTCATCAAAGAAGGCCAGAAATCAGGAAAAAATGGCAAAACAACCAATGACAGTAGAATCAAAACTATGGCACTAGAGGTGGACCATAGTTTTGCCATGAGTTGAAAAATCGAATCAGATCGGAGAACCAGTGTCAAAGTACCGTGGAGGAACCGAAATCCGTACAACACATAAATCAATACATTAATGGAGGTTCAAGGTAAAAAATATATAAATAATTTATCTTATCCTGTCCATATATAGTAAGCTTGTTGACCATTAAAATGAAGAGTAGGCTTTGAAATTAAATCAACAAAAATCGAATACAAATCATCAGTTACAATACTCGTAGTTACGTAGTTACGTAGGCACCTAACCATTTGTTCGCGTGCTGGCCTTAATTCTACCAAAAGTTACTGTATTCAAACTGTAAGTCACAATAAATAAACCAAGATTAGTGGAAAACAAATCCTAGGCATCAGTCTAATGTTGAGTATGTATAGAGAAATTATATAAAGTAGATATTGTCAGAAATTTTAACAGAATGAGAATACTTATGAGAATGAAAATTGAGATGTGAATGAGAATAAGAGCAAATCCAAATACGAAACGAAAATGAGAATGAACACGATATTTAAAATTATAATGTAAATGCGAATAAAAATGAGAATGAAAACAAAGAGGAAAACGAAAATGAAAAAAAAAAATTAAAATGAGGAAGAAAATAGAAATGAAAACTTGAATTTGAATGAAAATAAGAATTCAAATGTGAATGAAAACGAAATTTAAAATGAGAATGAAAATGAGATTGAAAATTAGTATGGAAATGAGAAATCAACTGAGAATGAAAATGGAAATGAGAATAAGAATAAAAATGAAAATGAAAATGATCATAAGAAGAAATTTAAAATAAGAAATAATATGAAAATGAGAATGAGAATAAAAATCGGTTTTAAAATGAGAATGAATGGGGAAAAATGTGAATGGAAATGAAAACAAGAACTGAAATGAAAATTGGCATAAAAATAAAAATAAAAACGAAGATGAGAATAATAATAAAAATTTCATTGGACATGACGGAAATAACAAGAGATAGAAAGACAGTGAGAATGAAAATGGGAATTAAAATGCTACAAAAAAAATGAGAAAATGAGAATGAAAAGGATAATGGAAATGAGATTGAAAATGAGTATGGAAAAGAGAGTGCAACTGAGAATGAAAATGGAAATAAGAATGAGCTTGAGCTTGAGTAGTTGCTACTCCATTATGACCAGATCAGCTGTTCTTGCACAGAGAACCAACAGATGTTTGCTTGGGGCTAGCACTCATCTTCAATGTACAAGTACTGGTGATCTCATTTGTTAGGTCATACTGGCGCCTGCCACGTCAGAATGCAAGTCAATGTAGGGAAGGGGGAGGAAATGATGATGCAATCACTCGCCCACTGCAAGCCGAATATACCTCTGCACTTGCCACGAGTTAATGCGGAATTTGTTGGAATTTTTGGGTTAGGTTGGAGAGGCAGAGGTCCGTCTTGGTCAACGAGTTGCTAACGTGATAGATAGGAGCAGGTAACTGATGGAATTTCTAATTGGATGTAGGAAACGAGCTCTCTAGTTCATTTCCAATTCTAGCAGATTACTGTTAGAATACTCAAGTTGAAGGTATAGGAATAGTAATGGAAACGGTATGGATGTCCATTTCCAGTTCTAGCGATTGCTAGAACATGAGAAATAAAGAGAAAGATACAAAGTAGGAGAATGGAACGGACCTGGGATTGAACCCATGACCTCCTGCGTATGAGGCAGAAGCAGTAGCCATATGACTACCAAGCCCGCTGAGAATGAAAATGGAAATAAGAATGAGAATAAAAATTAAATTGAGAATGAACATAAGAAAAAATAATAAAAATAAGAATTAATATGAATATGAGAATGAAAATCGATTTTAAAATAAGAATGAAAATGGGGATAAAAATGTGAGGGGAAGTGAAAATTAGAAAAGAAATGAAAAATGGAATAAAAATGACAATAGAAACGAAAATGAGAATAAAAATAAAAATGAAATTGATAATTGGAATGAAAATCGATTTATACAGGAAAATAAAAACAAAAAAGAGAATGAAAAAAATGAAGAATAAGAATGATAATGAAAATCGATGAGATGATGAAAATGAGAAGGGAAATGAAAATTGACATAAAAATAAAAATAAAAACGAAGATGAGAATAAAAAGAAAAATTTCATTGGATATGACGGAAATAACGAAAGATAGAAAGACAGTGAGAATGAGAATAAAAATGAGAATGAAAATGAGACTAAATATGAAAATAGGGATAAAAATGTGAATGGAAATGAAAATGAGAAGGAAAATAAAAATAGGAAATAAAATGAAGAGAGAATGAAAATCGATTTTAAAATGAGAATGAGGATTAAAATATGAAAGGAAATGAAAATGAGAAAGGAAATGAAAAAAGGAATTAAAATGAAAATAAAAACGAAATGAGAATGAAAATAAAAATGAAAATGGAAATGAGAATCGATTTCAAATTGAGAATGAGAATAGGGACAAAAATGGTAATGTAAATGAGAAGAGAAATGAAAATAGGAAAAAAATATAAAACCAAAATTAGAATAAGAATAAAAATAAGAATGAGAATGAAAATCGACTTTTAAATAAGAATGAATGAGGAAAATGTGAATGGAAATGAAAATTAGAAGAGGAATGAAAATAAGAATAAAAATTTGAATGAGAACGAAAATTGAATGAAAGAAAATAAAGTGAATGGAAAAAAATGGAAAAGGGAATTGAAAAAAGGAAAATAAAAGAGAAATGATAATAAAAATAAATATGAAAATAAAAATGAGAATAAAAATGAGATTGAAATAAGAAGAGAAATAAATATAGGAAAAAAAGTATAAAATTAAAAATTAGAATTAAAATGAAAATAAGAATAAGAATGAAAATTGACTTTAAAGTAAGAATTAATGGGGGAAAAATGTGAATGGAAATGAAAATTAAAGAGCAATGAAAATAGGAATAAAAAACGAAAATAAGAGTAAAAATAAGAATGAGAATGAAAATTGATTTGAAAAAAAGAATGAAAAGAAAAAAAGTGAATGGAAATAAAAATGACAAGGGAAATGAAAAAAGGAATAAAAAAACAAAAAATGAAAATGAGAATGAAAATGAGAATAAAAATGAGAATAAAAATAAGAATGAAAATGAGTATGAAAATAAGAATGAAAATGAGAAAAGAAATGAAAATAGAAAAAAACGAGTATTGAAACAAAAATGAGAATTAAAATAAAAATAAGAATAAGAATGAAAATCGACTTATAAATGAGAATTAATGGGGAAAAAATGTGAATGGAAATGAAAATTAAGGAGGAATGAAAATAGGAACAAAAATGAAAAAAAAAAACGAAAAAAGAAGAATAAAAATGAGAATGAGAATGAAAGTTGATTTGAAATAATAATGAAAGGATAAAAAAGTGAATGGAAATAAAAATGACAAGGTAAATGAAAAAAGGAATAAAAAAATACAAAAAAATAAAAATGAAAATGAGAATGAAAATGAGAATGAAAATAAGAATCAAAATGAGAATGAAAGTCAGAATGAAAATGAGAATTAAAATGAGAATGAAAATTAGTGTGAAGAAGAGATTGAAAATTAGAATGCCACTGAGATTGAAAATGGAAATGAGAATGAATATCAGAAAATAAAATGAAAATAAGAATTTTTATGAACATGAAAATGCAAATGAGAATGAAAATGGCGATAAAAATGAAAATAGAAACGAAAATGAGAATAAAAATAAAAATGGAAATGAGAATAAAAATTGATTTTAAATTGAGAATGAAAATTGGGATAAAAATTTGAATGGAAAAATAAAAATTAAAAGGAAAATGAGAATGAAAATCGATTTTAAAATGAGAATGAATGGGGGAAAAATGTAAATGGAAATGAAAATGAGAAAGGAAATGAAAATTGGCATAAAAATAAAAATAAAAACGAAGATAAGAGTAAAAATAAAATTTCATTGGAAATGACGGAAATAACGAAAGATAGAAGGACAGTGAGTATGAAAATGAGAATAAAAATGAGTATAAAAATGAGACTAACACTAAAGATAGGGATAAAAATGTAAATCAAAGTAAAAATGAGGAGGGAAAAAAATAAAAATGAAAATGAGAATGAAAATCGATTTTAAACTGAGAATGAAAATGAGACTTAAAATGAAGATAGGGATAAAAATGTAAATCAAAGTGAAAATGAGGAGGGAAAAAAATAAAAATGAAAATGAGAATGAAAATCGATTTTAAACTGAGAATGAAAATAAGGATAAAAATGCGAATGGAAATAAAAATGAGAAAGGAAATGGAAAAAGGAACAATAATGAAACAATAATTTTTATTCAAAAATGAAAATAAAAATAAAAATGAAAATGAGAATTAAAATGAAAATCGATTTTAAAATGAGAATAAAAATGGGGATTAAAATGTGAATGGGAATTGAAATGAGAAGAGAAACGAAAATTGGAACAAAAATTAAAATAGAAACGAAAATAAAAATAAGAATGTGAATGAAAATTAATTTGAAAATTAGAATGAATGGAAAAATCAGATGGAAATAAAAAAGAGTAGGGAAATGAAAATAGGAATAAAAAATAAATAAAAAGAGAAACGGGAATTAAAATGAAAATGAGAATAAAAATCGATTTCAAAATGGGAATGGAAATAGGATTAAAAATGTGAATGGAAATGAAAATGCAAAAAGAAATGAAAATAGGAATAAAAATAAAAATAAAACGAAAATGAGAATAAACATATAAATAAAATGAGAATGAATGGGGAAAAACGTAAATGGAAATCAAAATGAGAAGGGAAATGAAAATAGGAAAGAAAGTGAAAATAGAAACGAAAATAAGAATAAAAATAAAAATAAATTAAAATGGAAATAACGAAAATTAGAAAGACAGTGAGGATGAAAATGAGAATAAAAATAAGCATGATAATGAAAATGGGAATGGAAATAAACATGAAAAGGAAATAAAAAGGAGATTTGAAAAAGGAAGAAAATGAGAATGAAAACGAAAATCAGAATGAGAAATGAAAATGGTAGTGAAAATAAGAAAGGAAGTGGAAACTAAAATGCGAATTTAAATGAGAATGAAAATAAGAATGAGAATGCAAATGAAAATGAAGATGAAATTGTGATGAAAAGAAAGTCGAAATAAAAATTAGAAGGAAAATGGAAATAAGAATAAAAATGAGAATGAAAATGTTAATAAAAATGAGATTGAAGTGAGAATGAAAATAAGAACCGAAATAATAAAATCGATGAGAAATAAAGAAACTCAATGAGAATGAATTTTTTTTAATGCCTTATTATCGTGATTTTTTTATGTTTACAATAAGCTCGTCACGTAAAATGAAAATTATAATAGAAATAAAAAATAAATAAAAATGAGAATTTAAATAAGAGTAAAAAATAAAATGAAAATGAGAATGAAAATTAAACCGAAAATTAGAATGAAAATGAGAATAAAAAGAAGAATGAAAGTAAGAAAGAAAATGAGAAAGAAAATGATAATAAAATGAGAATGGAAATAAAATCGAGAATGAAAATGGGCATTAAAATGAGAATTAAAACGTTAATAACAATAGGAATAGAAATAAAATAAAATGAAAGTGAGAATAAAAACGGGAATGCAAGTTAGAATGGAACAGATAATGTGAATCAGAATGAATAGAAATAAAACCGAGAATGAGAATGCATAAGAAAACGAGAAAAAATGAGATTTGAAACGTTTTCAACAATAGGAATGAAAAAGGAAATGGAAATAGGAATACATTTAGAAAGAAACAGAGAATGTGAAAGAGAATGAATGAAAAACAAATTGAGAATGAGAAAGAAAAGGATAAAGAGTATAAAAATGAGAATTAAAACGTTATAAACAACAGGAATGAAAAAAAAAAAGAAATTGAGAATGAAAATGGGAACGTAAATTAAAATAAAACAGAGAATGTGAATGGGAATGAAAATTAACATGAAAATGAGAATGAAATGTGAATAAAAATGAGAATAAATATGACAATAAAAATAATGAAAATGAGAATGGAATTTAGAATGTAAACGAGAATAAAGCCAAAAATGATAACACATTTGCATACATATTTTTAATGAAGATGTTGATGTGAAAATCAAAATGTCAATGGCAATAAGAATGAAATTAGGAATTGATTTTTAAAAGAATGAGAGTTAGAATTGAATATGAAAATGATAACTTGAATGAGAATGGAAAAAAAATGAGGAAAAGACTCATAATGATATTTAGAAAAAGAGTGAGAATCCGAATGAGAAAAAGATAGAGAATAAGAATGCGATTACAAATCGGAAAGAGAATCAGAGTGAATTTGAAAATAGGAAATAAAATGATAATTAGAATGAAAATGAGAATCGGAATTGCAAATAGAAAACAGAATTGGAATCGGGACCGGAATCTGAATCGGGATCTGAATCTGAATCGGAATTGGAACCAGAACCAAAATCAGATTCACATTCAGATTCAGATTTGAATTCAGAATCAGGTTCAGATTCATATTGAAATTTAGGTTCAGATTCAGATCCAGTATCAGAATAATTAAAATCAGACCCATTCTCAGATTTAGATTTAGTTTCCGATTCAAATTCAAATTGAATTTCAGATTCAGTTTCTGGTTCTGACTCAGAATCAGATTCAGATTCTGATTCAAACTTAGATTCAGATTCTGATTTAAACTTATTTAGAGTTATTTCCATAATCATATTTAGTCAAAAATTAGTCGCACGGATTTTGATCCTTTGATTCAAAAGCCATCCACGGTGGACGGATTCTGGTTCAAAACCAGAGTCAGATTCAGATCTAGATCCAGATCCAGATTTAGACACAGATTCACATTCAGATTCTGATTTGGATTCAGATTGAGATTCAGATTTAGACTCAAAGTCAGAATCAGATTCATATTCAAATTTAATTTTGAATTCATGCTCAGATTCAGAGTCAGATTTTGCTCCAGATCCAGATCCAGATTTAGTTTCAGATCCAGATTTAGATTCTAGTTCGGAGTCAGGTTTGGATTCAGATTTAAAATCAAATTTAGACTTAGATTCAAATTCAGAGTCAAAGTCAGATTTAGATTCATACTCACATTCAGATTCAAATTCAGACTTAGATTCCGATTCAGATTCCATTTCCGATTCTGATTCCGATACCAATTCCTTGTTCAATTCATCTTCAGATTGGAATTCAGATTCCGGCTCAGATTTTCATTTAAATTACTATCCAGATTTAGATTCCAATTCAGAGTCAGAATTGGATTAAGATTGAGAATCAGATTAAGACTTAGATTCAGATTCAGAGTCAGAGTCAGATTCAGATTTAGATTTTTTTTTCGGAGTCAGATTTAGATTCTAGTTCAGGTTCAGATTCAGACTCAGATTCGGATTCAGATCAGAATCAGATTCGGTTCAGATTAGAATCAGATTCAGTTTCAGATTCAGACTCATATTCGGATTCCAAAAATTTTAAGTTTTAGATCTCAATTTAGATTTGGATTTAGATTGAGAATCAGACTTAGATTCAGATTCAGAATGAAAGTCAGATTCAGATTGAGATTTTGTTCCAGAGTCAGATTCAGATTCAAGTCCAGGTTCAGATTCAGGTTCTGGATTCAGATGCAGATTCATACTCAGATTCAGAATTTGAGAACCGAGTCAGATCCGAATTCAAACTCAGATTCCAAGTCAGATTCATATTCCGATTCCGATCACGATTTCAATTCAGATTTAAATTTAGAATCAGATTCAGCTTCAGTGTAGATTCGGACTCATATTCGCATTCAAAAAATTTCAAGTTTTAGATTCAGACTCAGATTCAAATACAAAAGATTTAAAGTTTAAGATTCAGATTCAGATTCAGGCTAAGATTGACATTAAAATTCAAATTCAAAATGTATTTCAGATTTTGAATCACATTCAGACTCAGACTCTGATTCAGAATCAGATTCATATTCAGTTCTAGATTCAGAGTAAGTTTCAGATTCATTAGTTCCGTTTCAAATTGAGATTTAAATTCAGAATCAGATTCAGAATCAGACTAAGATACAGATTTAGACACAGATTTAGATTCAGATTCAGAGTCAAATTCAAAATTGGTTTTAGATTTAGATTGTCATTCAGACTCAGAATCAGATTCCGTTCCCAATTCCGATTCCGTGTCCAATTCATATTCAGATTGAAGTTCAGATTCAGACTCTGGTTCAGATTAAGATTCAGATTTGGATTCAGTTTCACAATCAGATTCAGATTAAGAATTAGATTCAAATTCAAACTCTGGCTCAAATTAAGATTCAGATGCATTGATTGTTTTGATTCCAATATGATTGAAGTTAACTGAATGAAATAGAATATCAAATATAATCGAAAAAAGCGAAATACATATAAGCGAAAAAAAAACTTGTTGGAATCCATATGGCAAATGAATGAAAAATTTGTATAAAAATTTGTAAAAATTAAATACTTTTATCTACAAAATATTTAGCAGACGTAGCAGCGAACAACTACATACACAATTGGTTCCAGTTATGTCTTAAGGAAAAATCACTTCATAACCTTTCAAATGTCTTTGAGTTTTTGTTTCAGCTGCTTTTCGCATAAAAAACTCAGCGCAATGCTGCTGAAAACCACTGATTATGATTCATTGACTAAGACCAAACAGATTGAGTATAATAAATTCGAATCTAATTTTTATAGAATCCTTATAATGTGAAACATTCCGTTCCCTAATGCCAATCCTTATTTTAAACGCTGGGAGAACTGGCCTTTATTTCATAGGATGCAGAAATGTTGAATTAGAATTAAATGGGTGGTAAATGGTTGGAGTGCATTTTTATGAATAAATGGAACAGTTCGGTCGAATAATTTTGACAAATAATGTATGTGCTTGTGGTGCACCACTAAAACCCACCCTGAATGTAGCACGCAAAAAAGCAACTGCTATGAAAATATTAACGGCATGTTGAACGGTGAAAATGATAAGAGAAAATCTATTCGTAAAGCATAAATAATACCCCCTGAACCAGATTGACATTTATACGCTATTAAGCATCGAAAATTCACATTTCTCCTGAAAGTGATGATAATCAATTATTTCCATTCTATTTACGAACGCATTCGCGTGTTTTTTGCCACTTCATGTCACTCACAGCGCATCGTTTCGCAGAGTTGTCCTGCGGTTTCGGTGAAACAGTGCACAAAACAATTAAAATTTTTCCCATTATCCTTGGCCGGGCACCGTTGCTGTTGTTGTTTCGGACCTCGCCGCCGGTAGCCGAGACTTTTGCAGACGAGCGAGCGAGGCAGGGACGAAAATCCCATTAGACGAAAAAAAAAGAAATAAAATCATGCATGCAAATGTGTGGAAACAGAGGAAAAACACAGCGTAGAGTATCTCCAACTAATGGGCGGTCCCTCCCGCATTCTTTTCACCTTTCGCAAACGTCCGGCAGCCATGCAACGAAAATTCTGCATTCTGTGTTTAATTGCCAACCAGGGGGGGTTTTGTGCTGCAGCGCTGAGCAAGTAGCAGAGCCTGCCGGTAATTTGCATAATATTGCATTTCGTCGTGATGATGGCAGCCATTCGTTCCTGTTCTTCGCGCGTTCAGGAAAATGTTGTCGACAACGTCGATGGCTTTTAATGTCCTTCGCCGCCGTATGTGTTGATGGTGGCCCTGCTGTACCGACGAGACTCAGTTGTTGCCCCTACCGCCGCCGACTTGGGCGATATAAACAAATGACGACGACGGCGGAAAAGGGTCACGTACCACTTAAGAGCAATTAAAACGGAAAAAGTTGCCGGTTCTGTGTATTACTGTTGAATGTTGTTGGGGCAACATTGTTGAGAGTCGGTTTCAAGTTTCATAATTCGCTCATGATTGTCGAATGAGTGAGGGAGGAAGTTTAGCTCCAGTTTTCACTGATTCATTCGTTGTGTTGACGACAAAGTCGTATAAAATGAATAGCGTTACAAATTACGTTCGTAATTGACTGCTGTGTTCGAGGATCCTTCAGTAAGCATTTGCCAACAATTCAGTACTCATTTGCTTAATTTATTTCAGAATAAAATGCAGTGCTTTATATCCATTGCAAGCATGATCATGTTGGAAACTTAGTTAGTTTGTGTTCGTCATTATCTCATCTACTCCCAACGGGAAGAATAATCAACATTGGCATCAGAGAATCAACTGAATCATTAAATCTATTCCACGGCAGATATACAGGATGCGATTTGAATTAGTTTTTTCATTTCTATAGACGAGGTTATATCTGGAAACTCCTCGAACAAGATATTAACTTTGATTTTGTCTACATTTCTAATCTCGTATAACCTATCAGTAAACCAATCTTGTAATTTTATCGTTGAATTGAATAGATAGTCAAAAACCTGACACTGATGTAAATCAAATTTTTTTATTTGAATAAATAAAATAATCATAACACTTATAATATAAATAATTTCTATAGTGGCTAACCTATTTTTCGTTTTATTTGTTACAGGTAAGCATACAATCATAAGAAGCACACTTGATACGTAAGTAAAGCCAGAGAATAAATGTTCACAACAGTTGTTAATGGTTCGGATCATTTTTGACTTGTAAACAGTGTGAAAAAGATGGTCATATAACAAATGAAAAAGGAAAGAGGCAGTAATGTAAAATGTTGCTTGCAATGATAAATTTTGCAGTCTTGGGAAATTGTGTAGGTTTGAAATGAAGTTAACTCCGTCTCGCCCAAAGTTGAATAGTTAATTGAGAATGTCTAGCATTCACGGTTCTATCCTGAATAATATTCTATCGAACCTTCGCAAACAATTCAAGATGAGAACACTAAAATTGCAATTTTTGATCCCTAAATAAATTCCATAAAAATTCAATATTGTTTTTGTACGAAATAAGTTTAAAGCAATTCGAGTTTTTAATCATCGAGAAAGTCAAAAGAATGTCAAGGTGATCCAATGAGACACCTGAATTGCTGTATTTTTTGCCTTTTCTGTATTCCATGTCGGTTTTACGAATTTCTACTATATCATTTAATATTTACTAAATATTTTCAAATCTAGAGCGTTTTGCTGAAAGATTTTTAACGTTAAAAGATTCCATCTGATTCAATGTATTTCCCAATCGGGACGGAGTAAATGATTCATCTCTAGATATAAGCACATGAACGCTTCTAACCTTCACCTCAAATTATTATTGACTACTAGGGTTATTCTTCAAACCTGTCACCTTCATGAATTCTTAATAACCACATCTAACATAGCATGAAATTATGTAAATTGATGGCCTTATATACACATAGATTGTCGTAGCTGACCTATGTGAAAGCCTTCCAAATATAGTTTTTTATGGCTTTGATGACGTCCCATTTAACCAGCACGGACCATGACAATCAACAAACATTCACCATAACATGATGCAACCTCGTTTTGTTGACCCATCATAATTAACCCAACACCTTTCGGAACGAGTTGTTCACCCCGAACGAACACTTCCGCCTCTGCCGGCCGGTCATCCTAGCTATCATCGATCCCGGAATAATGGTTGCTCCTTGTTGGCCGGTGCTGTGTGTGTCATCTGTTGCGGCCACCGACCGTTGCTGTTGTTGAACGCATGGCACCTGCATAATAGATAGCTATCAACGGCTCGTCCACAATACAATACCTTGATAGGTATTGGAACCCAATTCGACTCATTTTCCAACAAGCCACACCACAATAATGATTATTATTATCGCCGAGCTATCGGTTGCCTCTCCACCAGCCGGTAGCGTTGAGTCAACCGCAAACGACTCGTTGATTATTGTTTATATCGGTGATACATTTATTATGATTTAGCACAAAAATATAATAGCGAAGCCGGAAATGAGGTTTTTGAATGGGCTTTCGCTATCCAGAAAATACGTTTTATCACTTCACACGAATAGAAATAATTGATTTTCTGCGTTTTCAAGCTTCTATGAAGCTTGTTCAATGGAATGTCTGAAAAGAGACTTGCTGTTATTCCATTCCAACTCTATTACTTTATTAGTATCTTGACAGTTACGCTTATTTTGATCCTAAGGTCTGTATCATTTCCTGAACTAGACTTAAAAGTGACAGTGACCATCGACCATGACTTTATCGATCAATTTCAATTTGATTGATTGTGCGTTTCACAACTAGAGGCGTAATCTTTCGAGTTTGACATTTCACTCCAGCACCTTTGTCATGACAATGTCACACAAAAACTTGTTTCAGAAAAAAATTCAATCTGTTACGTCTGTTTGTCTGTGATGCTAAGTTAATTGGTAATGTCCTTAGTGCACAGTAGCAGGAAGCCCTGTGTAATAAGATGGGAAACATGTTCATCACGTGAGCCAATAAGCCAGGGCAAAATCTATCCCAATGGCATTCAGTGCTCACGATAGAAACATTCGCCTGCATAATCATAGGATCTCGACGTTCACGTGAAATGCTTTCTGTGTTTCTTGCTAAATGTCCTTGCCACTGAATTAGTATGTACCCAATGTATCGTATCAAGAATAGTCGGTTGTGGGCTGTGAGCGCTCCTGGCGCTCCCGTCTTAGATTTACGTTTGCGTTTACGTTAGATTTCTGTTTACAACCGCTGAAGAACAGGCGGACGATGTTTTTCGTTCCCTTTTCTGGCGAACCGGTGCCTCGGGTGAATCTCTTCAATTTAGCTGAAATTCTCAACCAGCATCAGCATTGGCATCGTTTGCAAATCAGCATCCATATATGTAATTGGGTTAAAAAAGAGACCTTCACGTAGGATAGAATGAAAATAAATTATTTCAACACAAGCTTTAAACAAACTAAGAATTGGAAAAAATGAAATAAGGGTTTTGAAATTAAATAATTGAAATTTTCTGAAAACATGGAAACATTATTAAGAAAATAAAACTCTTTTGGTGTTTCCCAGGAATCCTTACACACTTTTTGATAAGGTTTTTGAAATTCTGACGGTATTCAAAGAATCCTCATAAAAATCTACTCGATCAGAAGCCAATTCCTCGATTACTAGAGATGTTTTTGAACTGGCTGTAAAAGGTAAAACGAAACAAAATAAAAACAAAATTTCTGTGCTAAAAATGTGGTAAATTTTCATCACTAACTACGAAACGACAACGAAGGCGTGTGACGTTTCCAATATAGAGAACCCGGTATGATTGCCTAAATGCTCGAAGGGAGCTGCATTGTTGCGACATTAGACGTATCGATACGTCTAATGTCGCAGTTCATTCCAAAGGTAATCCTAGAGCTTTACGAACAATTAGGCCCACTCGAGGAAATTTTGGAAATTTTGCTAGATCCGCGAACACTGCGAAACAGAGATGTTCAATTGCGTCGCTGCGATCATGGATGGAAGCAACTCATCTAGAGTAATTATTGATAACCGAATTAGTAAAAAAAAAGCATCTACCAAGCTTATCGCTGGACTGAATCCATCACAAGCGGAGCGAATAAAAAGGAAAGATATGTACATTGCGTACTTTGGTAGATTTTCTGCCTACGATTGTTTCAATTGCGGTGGATTAATCTTTAATCAGCTAATCTCATTCACAAACTCCTAAGCAGTAGTATACAATGGTGGAAAAAAGATGATACAAAATGGCGAGCATCGATTTCAGATTTCGTGTACTACGTGTGGTGAAACAAGGAACAAGGAACCACACTGAGTGATTTTTAAAACTTTCTTAAGCATTTACAATAGGGTGGCTCAAATTAGTATGGGAAAACTTTGTTCAATTTTTTTGATGGGCCGCCCTCTTATTCGGTTCTATTTGATACCCTGATGCTCTGGACAAAATTTCAGCCAAATCGGTCAACGTTTGGGTAGTGCTAAACTCGTTGGAAGTTTATATGGAAAAATGTATGCAGAAACATCCAAAAACAGTAAATTGCAGCTGGACTACACAACTTACGATGAAGAACTATGATATTCATTCAGATCTTGGAGAATTTAATACAGAATGTTATGCAGAAAACCGCGAGAAGATTCGAGTTTGCCCGGCTAAGTTATTAGCATTTCTCTGCAGTGGGGTTTGAGCAAATTTCGTTTCTTTTACCATTGAAAAGAAATAAATTCACCCCTACAACACTCCAGTACAATGCTAATATCTTTGCGTAATAAACTCTAATCTTCTCGTGGTTTTCAGCGTAATATTCTGTATTTTATTTTACAAGAACTGAATGAGTATCATGGTTCTTGATCGTAAATTGTGCCGTCCAACTGCAAATCACTGTTTTTGGATGTTTCTGCATACATTTTTTCATATAAACTTCCAACGAGTTTAGCACTGCCCAAACGTTAACCGATTTGGCTGAAATTTTGTCCAGAGCATCAGGGCATCAAATAGAACAAAATAAGAGGGCGGCCCATCAAAAAATTTGAAAAAGTGTTTTTTGAGCCACCCTAATTTACAATTTAATGAAACAAAATGGGTCTGAGACAAAACGCAATATGAGCGGTGCCAAAATAACCCACATTCAATTAACGGTGTTCGCATGGTCATTTGGAAACTATAGAGAAAAACTTTTGATGAATTTTGAGTGATTTTGTGAGTTGGATTATTTACCTACACAGATAAAATATGTTGTGATTTTAAATGTATTTTCATGCACATATTAGGAGCATGCAAATAAACGTAACATTCAATCGATCTCACTATTCTTTTAAATCGAAATCAATTTAAATGGTGCTTGCTTGTAAAATTCAATGAAAATTAATTGAACATCGAATACTTATTCGTTTAATGGGATAAGCTGCAATTTTACACGTCGTTGAGTTTTCAAAATTATTTGCTGTGTAGGAAATAAGTTTAAAGTACTCAACATTAAGAACAAAGTTCAAACTTTAACTCACAGTTTTCTCACTCTCTATCTTATGAATGATATTGAAAACAAGCTGCAAAACGGGGAACGGGCCATTTGGCATAACGCCATTTGGTATAAAGTCATTTGGCATAAAGACCATTTGGCAGAACGGTCATTTGGCATAACGGGCATTTTGCTTTTTTTTTGCGTTCGCTACCAATAGGTGCTAAAAACAGGAAAGGTGGATAAAACACTGGCCTATAATAATATTAAAACGACATAATCCTTTCGTATAAACCATGCGTTTACCGATGATAATTGTTGGATTTACGGTTTTTCCAATGAAAAGCCATGTTTAATGTGCATTCTTTTTTGAGAATACGGCAGCTATCAGGATGCGTTTGCTTAGATTAGTACAATGATGGATATGATCCCTTCTTTAGAAGTAGGCGTTTATTCGTATTGAGGCAATGTTGGAATTGATCCCTTTTTCAATAGTAGGTATTTGCCAGGCATCAAGCAACGGGAGTTTTGATTGATTTTTGGAAGTAGGCGTTTGCCTGGGATAAGCCAATGATGTAAATAATCCCTTCCTCGAGAGTAGTTCTGCCGTTTCATTTGTTAGTTCTTCCAAAAAATGATTACCATCTGAACTTATGCCAAATGGCCCACTCATTTTTTGCAGTTCAAAATTATGCCAAATACAAAATGGCATTTATGCCAAATGAACCATATCTGCAAAAGCAAGTTGCATCGACCCAACGTGCAACGCTCCGTGGAAGAAGCGAAATTTGAGTTTTTTTTTCATAGTTCCGAGTGAGGGTTAATAACATTATTTGAGCTAATGAAACTCAGCGGTGGGATTAAACTCAACACGGAAGTAAAGTCAAAGTACTCAACGGTTTATTTTTTGATTGTTACTTACTTGTAGCTTCTTCGTGTAATGGCGGATTTAAGTGAAAGAAACTCCGTGCTAGGCCTAAAAATACTTTCGTTTCTGAATGAAGGATATCCTTACACACTGATTGAAAGATCTGTGACAGATTTGTTGGAATCTGATAGAATTGTGGACCGTTCAGACTGATAAAAAATATGTTGAAAGTTATCAATTCTGAGTTCCACACAGAAAAATATAATTGGAAGAGCACATACATCCAAAGAGCTAGGGCTACCGAAGTAATATATGCGTTGTGCTGAATTCAAGGATGTTATCGATCATTTAGTAATCTGCCTTCGATCATTTAGTAGCTTGTCAATAACTCATTCCAGAGGCTAAATTTCAAAATGTGTTGTATGGTGGACTTTTAGTGCGAAGGTTTTTCTACAACTCTCCTTAACAGGTCGATGTTCGAATTCCACTATTAAAGGAGTTACGGTGCTAGTTGCTGTACTTATACTAAATGATAACAAAATATTCAATTATTTAGTCTAAGTTACTGCTACTAGCGCTAAAGCTCCGTTATTAGTGAAATTCAAACAACGAACTGTTAGGTAGAGTTGTAGATAAACCTTTGCACTAGAAGTCCACCATACAACACATTTTGAAATTTAGCCTCTGGAATGAGTTATTGACAAACTACTAAATGATCGAAGGCAGATTACTAAATGATCGATAACATCCTTGGCTGAATTAGTGACACAATATCAATAACTACGAGAACGCTAATAATAGTCGTCAGTCACACCCAATCAGCGACTGTTAGAGTTTTCTAACAATTCTGTATAACATTAAACGTACTTACCAAAATATGTAAGGTACACTGGGAGAAGTGGAAAAGGAAAATCGATAGTTCAAGTTTACATTATTGTAAAACCAGTTTATATGATTTAAATGCAATCAATCATTATGGGGTATCAAAAACAGTCAATTTTGCACCAACTGTGCGGTAGTTCATACCATTTTGGTCGCTTGAAATTTATGGAAAAAGATTTGAATATTGGGGGTTGTTTTTCACTTACCTCAGTGGATTGAGGTAAGTTGAAAACCCAAGTTAACTTGACCTTCAGTTGTGAGGTAATGAACACAGTGTAACATATAATTAAAACCTTAACGATAATTGCTCTGAATGTTTTTTTTTAATAAATTCATTGGATTAACGGAATAGGTTTCCAAGGGATTCTTATATTAGCTAGTGGCTGGTTTTGCCTTCTCGAACACTATTTATTTATTATTTATTCAGACTAAGGCCAAAGTGGCCTGTGCGGTATATAAGAGTCTCCTCCATTCGGCTCGGTCCATGGCTACACGTCGCCAACCACGCAGTCTACGGAGGGTCCGCAAGTCATCTTCCACCTGATCGATCCACCTTGCCCGCTGCGCACCTCGCCTTCTTGTGCCCGTCGGATCGTTGTCGAGAACCATTTTCACCGGGTTACTGTCCGACATTCTGGCTACGTGCCCGGCCCATCGCAGTCGTCCGATTTTCGCGGTGTGAACGATGGATGGTTCTCCCAACAGCTGATGCAATTCGTGGTTAATTCGCCTCCTCCACGTACCGTCCGCCATCTGCACCCCACCATAGATGGTACGCAGCACTTTCCTTTCGAAAACTCCAAGTGCGCGTTGGTCCTCCACGAGCATCGTCCAGGTCTCGTGTCCGTAGAGGACTACCGGTCTAATGAGCGTTTTGTAGATTGTCAGTTTGGTACGGCGGCGAACTCTATTCGATCGGAGCGTCTTGCGGAGTCCAAAGTACGTACGATTTCCAGCCACTATGCGTCTCCGAATTTCTCTGCTGGTGTCATTTTCGGCAGTCACCAGTGAGCCCAAGTACACAAATTCTTCTACCACCTCGATTTCGTCACCACCGATGCAAACTCGCGGTGGGTGGCTCACATTGTCTTCTCTTGAACCTCTCCCTATCATGTACTTCGTCTTCGACGTGTTGATGACTAGTCCGATCCACTTAGCTTCCCTCTTCAGTCTGATGTAAGCTTCCTCCATCTTCTCAAAGTTACGTGCCATAATATCTATGTCGTCGGCGAAACCAAATAGCTGGACGGACTTATTGAAAATTGTACCACTCGTGTTAATCCCTGCTCTTCGTATTACCCCTTCCAAAGCGATGTTGAATAGCAAACACGAAAGACCATCACCTTGCCGTAACCCTCTGCGAGTTTCGAAGGGACTCGAGAATGCCCCTGAAACTCGAACTACGCACATCACCCGATCCATCGTCGCCTTGATCAACCGTATCAGTTTATCCGGAAAACCGTGTTCGTGCATTAGCTGCCATAGCTGGTCCCGATCGATTGTATCATATGCGGCTTTGAAGTCGATAAATAGATGATGTGTGGGCACGTTGTATTCGCGGCATTTCTGCAGTACTTGGCGAATGGCGAACACCTGGTCCGTGGTGGAGCGTTCGCCCATAAAACCCGCCTGGTACTGCCCCACGAACTCCCTTGCAGTTGGTGCTAGTCGACGGCATAAAATTTGGGAGAGTACCTTGTAGGCGGCGTTCAGCAATGTGATTGCGCGGTAGTTGCTACAATCCAGCTTATCGCCCTTTTTGTAGATGGGACACACGACACCTTCCATCCACTCCTGCGGCAAAACTTCCTCCTCCCAAATCTTGGTAATGACCCAGTGCAGCGCTCTAGCCAGTGCCTCACCACCGTGTTTAAATAGCTCTCCTGGTAGTTGGTCAACCCCAGGGGCTTTGTTGTTCTTCAGCCGGCCAATCTCCTCCTGGATTTCCTGGAGATCCGGAGCCGGGAAAATTATGTCCTGCGCGCGTTCTCCCAGGTCCATCTCGAACACTAAGTGTACGTAAAATATATATGTTTGCCCCAAAGATGAACTTTTTTTTTTGAAAAAAAAGGGACTTGCAGGGTTACAGACTAATCGACTCAGTTTAACAAATTGTGATTATGTATGTGTGTGCGCAATACACGTACAAAATTATCACCTATTTTTAAGCACTTGTTCCTAACCAAATTGTTCGCAAACAAATTGCATTCAACTACGAAACTTGTTATGAACATAAATGAATATGAATTATGACATATATTTACCTATCAGTGCTATTTTTATCTCACTTATTCCAATTTTTAATATGTATGACATATAAAAGGCATCAATACCGATAGGTGGATTAATCAGGGGTTTTCTTATTTATATTAGTCCAAACACCACTGAAATCCCAATGATAACAAAGAAGGAACATATCAAGATTCACAGCATCGAAATAAACCTTGGAGGGATGGGAAAATTAGCGTGATCAGAACATTATCCACTTTAGAAATGATTTTATGAATGCAAAAATTAATTTCTCGTGTAACCTAAAATGACAGTTGAAGCGTTAAATGTGTTAATATATGCAATAATGTGTTAATATATGTGTTATGCAAATTTTAACATAGTATTAGCGTGAGCATCAAAATATATTCTTGCATAATGTTATGGTGTGGTAAAACCTATAAAGTATGGACAATTCCAATTTTTCGAGTCGATTTTTACACTTACCTCCTTTTTACACTTCCCCCAGTGTACCTTATAGGAACTGGGCAAATGCGAAATTGTTAAATTCGTATACAAAATATGTGAGCAAAGCTTGCAAAAAAAACTCACTCATTTTTCGGAAACTTTACCCCAACCGATTTTTTCCATTGAACTTAGCCCCAACCGAACCTGGGAATCCTGTCCCATTGTTTACTATTGAAAGGTGCCCAAATCCAACTATGGGATCAAAAGTTTTGGCAAAAATGCTAATTTCAAATGCAGTATAAAAAAATCACTTTTTTGGCAATTTGTTCTTTCGGCACGAAATTTTACATTGCGTATAAACAAATGTGAAAAATAAGACCTATCCACCTATCAGTTTTATTTTTAGACTTTTCCTTTATGTTTCTCAACCCTTAAAAAAATCTAGAAATGCGTTGTCACCACTAGGTGGATTAATTTGGGTTTCTAGGCTATATATAGTTTGATGAACAAGTTTCTAATGAATTGAGTCGTACAGGGATACTAAGAAGTAGAAAAACTATTCATGTACATAATGATAAACAAAGATAATTCGATGAAATAAAATATGAATTCATTATTGTTTTAAGTTTTTGAGTTTTGAGCATTACCAAGAACTGTTATAGAAAAACTACTTATTCGAAGCTCAAACAGATTACGAAAAAGCTTCTGATCGTTTGAACCACACAAATCGGTGGGACGTCAAAGTTGCGGTTCGGCCTCAACAAAGCACATTACGAAACTTCGAAAGCTCCTCTTCGTTAGATCTCATCATTTTTTCCTTGTTGGGTATTTTAATCGTTGTGACTATTTGTTAGATTTATTCAGCTTAGAGTTGCCATCCAGAAACAAATTCCAGGGATTTTATTCTTGAAATCCCGCAGCTCTATTTTATTGGAACAACAAGAATACAGCTACTATACATCGTTAACAATATCCTTAGTTTTACAGAAGAGCAGCTACGTCGCATTGTAGCGTGTGGTTGGCCAGGTTCGCCTCGCCAAGTGCGCCAGCCCTCAGGGGGGCACTTAAATCAAGACTTACGGCCTGAGACAAAGAACAATTTTATAAGTTACAAGGCCTTACTTACTTACTTACTTACGGATCCTGTACACCTCCGGTGGTGCAAAGGGCCGACTTGAAAGATCTCCATCCTGAGCGTTGCTCGGCTATCGCTTTAACCTGTTGCCAGGTTAGATTTTGGTCGACTTCTTTTATTTCTTTATTGAGGCTTCGCCGCCATGAGCCTCTGGGTCTGCCTCTGCTGCGATGTCCCGCTGGGTTCCAGTCTAATGCTTGTTTACAGATTTCGTTTCCGCCCCTACGTAGAGTGTGGCCGACCCAGCCCCACTTCCGATCCCGAATTTCTGTTGCTATCGGCCTCTGGTGACAACGACGATGGAGCTCATTGTTTGAGATCCAGTTGTGAGGCCACCAGGCCCGAATTATATACCGCAGGCATCTGTTAATGAACACCTGCAGCCGTTGAGTGTTCTCCACTGATACACACCATGTTTCGCTAGCGTATAACAGCACAGATTTGACGTTAGAGTTGAAAATTCGTATTTTGGTGCGTTCACTTATCTGCCTGTTTTTCCAGATATTTCTTAAACTCGCAAAGGCAGCCCTTGCTTTCTTGATCCGTGCGCCTATGTCGATCTTGGTACCGCCGTCCGACGCCATTTGGCTACCAAGATATTGGAAGCTTTCAACATTCTCCACTGGTTGCCCGGCTACTGTGAAACTGGAAGGAGTCGCCGTGTTTACATCCAACGATTTGGTTTTGTTGACGTTGATGACTAAACCTGCCGAAGAGGACCGCTCGGCAAGGTCGTTGAGCTTACTCTGCATATCAGAGCGCCGTTGCGCGAGGAGTGCAACGTCATCAGCCAATTCGAAGTCGTTTAGGTGCTCCATGGTTATAGGCTGCCATAACAGCCCGCGGTTTGGTTCACGGTCAATCGCACCTACCAGAATCTCATCGATTACGATGAGGAACAGTAACGGTGATAGGATACATCCTTGCCTCACACCAGCTACGACCCGGATAGGGTCGGACAGGACCCCATTATGCAGCACTCTACACGAAAAGGCCTCGTACTGTGCTTCGATGAGGCCGATGATTTTCTCAGGAACTCCCTTGCGTCTCAGGGCGCCCCACATATTCTCGTGATTGAGACGGTCGAAAGCTTTTCAATGAATTCCAAGTAAAGGGGACTCTTGGAATTCGTTGACCTGTTCCAGAATGATGCGGAGCGTGACAATATGGTCCACACAGGATCTTCCGGCACGGAATCCGGCCTGCTGCCTCCGGAGAGTCGCATCGATGTTCTTCTGAATCCGGGATAGGATTATTTTGCATAGAACTTTGAGAACGGTACACAGCAACATAATGCCTCGCCAGTTATCGCATACAGTCAGGTCACCCTTTTTGGGCACCTTTACTAAGATACCTTGCATCCAGTCGACCGGGAAAGTTGCGGTATCCCAGATATTATGAAATAAACGATGCAGTAGTTGAGCGGATGTCATGGGGTCAGCTTTGAGCATCTCGGCATCTCTTGAGTTACAAGGCCAACTAATGATAAATCGGCCACAAAATCCAAAAATCTATGGTGAGAAGACTTCCGTAACCGGTTACAAGAGGCCAAGAAAATATCTGAGCATTTGACATTCAAAATGTTATTCGAAAATTGTAGATCGGATTATGTCCATTTTTGAACATTATCACTGTCACTAGTCGGTTGACTAAATTTCGAAGGACCCTTTGGCTTTAACAAACAAACAACAACAACCAAAATGAAATAGCACTGTTTTTCAAACTAGGCCTAACATTCGCCCGATTTTGAATCAACCAATCTTTCAGGCCGGATCACACATGCAAGACTTTTCCATATTTTATTTTCGATTTCTTACTGATTTCATGTGAATTTGTTAACATATATTGTAAATACTGAAAAAAATATCACAATACTTTTAAAGTTTTCAAGTGCATACAACGTCTTGACACATCTTCAATTCAAATTTTTATTCTTACTTTCAGGTTGTTTGAATGTAAAATATTGCACTTTTTTATGAGTAAGAGAGGGGCTCCTAAATAACATTTTGCTAAGGGCGCCGAATATCCACGCTACGGCTCTTGCTACATCTTACTGTCGCCTACTTCCTACCCGAGGTGTCGCACACTACCCCAAGTAGCACGCGCAACATCTTCTAAAAGGCACTATGTTTTCCCTCAGTTTCATTGAAGGCTTTGTCAATCTATCAAAGCACAAACAAGATGGATGAAGATTCTACAAATGTTTGAATTGTGATTAATGTTTCATTGCAATGCAACACGTGTTTGGCATTTGGAAACAAACAACAGTTACTAAAGAATACTGCACTGCATTTGCATATATGAAACAAAAACGTTAAGTTGCAAATTATTTATCATGTAACATCAATGCGATTTTCAAAATTAAATTGTTTGTTTAAATTGCATTACAGAAAAGTTGAGAGAATCTTCTTGTTTCATTAAGTATCGCTTAACTTTTTGAAAAATCACAATTCAACTCTGCTCCTCGTCTCCAAAACATTTAGTTCAATTCAAACCTCTCCAGTACATGCGCCTGTACAAGTGGCCCGACTGCGATTCTTGCGCAGCTCCTGAAGCCCTGAACGCAATGGAACGGAAAGGCGACGGTAACGGCAAGATTTGAGAGAATATAATATGGACTAAGTGTCAAATCCTGCCGTTACAGTCAACGTTCCATTCCATTGCGTTCAGGGCTTGAATTTTTTGATTCAAAGCCCCTGCTGCACTTCTGTAGAACATATTAGTCCAAAGCTCTTTTTTAAATACTAATGGCCAGTAAGCAACCTACCGAATGTTCAAACCTCCCGATAAATTCCGTACGCTGTTGCAGCATATCCGGAACCGCCCCAGGGTCCAATAACCTGTTGGAGATACGGAAGAGCTGCAGATGCAGGAGATGAAAAGTGCGGATTCTCTAAAACAAAACCCATCAACTGTTTCAATCCAATACAATACAAACAATCAAGCCGACTTCGATCGACAGCCAATGCGTCTTTCATACCAAAAAGAATATTATTTGCTTCTTGAAGTCGTTTTTTGCAAGAAACAATTCAAATTTAAATTGAATTGAGTTCGAATTTGAATCATGTATCATGGGCCCTTTATTAAATATAAGTTTTACCCCTACACAATGAATAAAATAGTTTGAAAAAAAAAAAAATAGTGTTCTTTTAAAACATAAAAAATTCCCAATACCTGGACAGCGAAATGGCCGGGATATGGAAATTCAGTTTGTCAAAGCTGCGGTGCTCCCGTTCATGGCGTTGTTTTGAGGCTGCTTTTGTTTAATTGTCCTGTATCTCGTATTTCGCTGCAGGTTTAATTGTCCTGTATCTCGCAATGGAACTGCAGGTCGCAATGGCATGTCGAAATGCATGTAATCATGATAGCAACAAAACAAAAACCGAAATATTCCCACAATCGGTGTTGGGATTGATAATTTTGTGAATATGTTTTAACACAACGCAAATGAATAATTGGAAATACAAATTGAATATTTCCGAATAGTCCGAATATTTTTCAAGAAACATATATTGGAACAACTCGACTGACTGTGTACAATAAACGCCATTCCCAAAAGTCTGGTATCACTGCTCCTTGTCAAAACAAGTTTCCGAAGAAGACGAATAAATAAACAAGTTATTCAATACCACAGAGAAACAGACGTCTCACTTAGAACAAAATGCAATCAAAATCATCGTCACGAAAACATTACCGCCCAGGCGCCTAATGCTAAAAATATTTTTAATTTATCAAAGGCACTTAACTTGCAGCTGTGTGTTTCGGGGTGGAAAATACTCAGATAACCACATAAATCGTGTAAGGTAAAAGACCCAATAGTGGAGGAACTAAACAAGTTCGACCATTTTTTGTTCACTCAGACCAAGTCTATATTTCGCTTACCTCCAGTATGCATTCGAAAGTTCATCAATCGTATTTTACACTCAAATTGGTTCAATCGGAGCAGAATCCGTAATTGTTACATGAAAAAATACCTCCAATTATTGGTGCAGCGTTCCAATAGTCGCGGTGTTCCTATCGTTGCGAATCGCATTGTTTTCATATGGGACTCGTAGCTATAGGAACACTACCGCAACTATTGGTGCAAAGTAGAGACAAATATAAGGTATTTTAGTGATACTGTACCGATTTTGATGCAAACCGAACTTGTTTCCTATTATTTTTTGTATTGACAGGTCAACAAACTGATAGACCATATGGGTTGCTACGTTTAATACGTAGATTTCGTAAAAAAAACACTACCGCAACTATAGGAACACCCACGACTATCTGATCTATCACCCTATCGAAGATATGGAATATTTGGAAGATGAAGATCATGTCACCGGTCCTGACGAAAAGTAGGATTAAAATGAACTATCACGAATATCGAAAATCGCAGCTTTTTTCGACTTTCACGTCGAAGCACGTGAATGTGATTTTCGAGCGCAGAATTGTTGTTCTGAACAATATAATTTAATTTCGGTATTTTTTGTATCTGAATTACAGGTTTTTCGAATACCTTACGGGAAGATCCGATATGTTGTTATATAGATAACAAATTGAAGATTAATTTACATCGCCAGCTTTGTAAAGCGCAGTTGGATTTAAGTGGACTGCGGAACATCATTCAAGTAAAGTTAGCTATCAGTTCTACATAACTGTCGCACCCATTCAACCTCCCGTTTACCATTTTTTCTGAGTGCACCTCTGCAACTTCCCTTTTCTGCAAAATATTGAATTCACTTGAAGATCGTTGAAGTATTTTCACATAATGTCGCTATTTCTTGAATAGGCTTTTCCAAAACTAGTATCCGTGTAGAGAATGGTGCCTATGTTTTCTGATGCCTGCGGTTTCCAGACCTGGTAGAACCCAAAGCAGAAAAGCAATAGTGCTGTCCAATGAGCAGCTCGAAGTAGTTCGAAGTTGTTCCCGTCCTGTTCGTTCTTTTTTGACAACGAATGGACATGAGAGGGATGGGAATGACTTCGAGTTGCTCATTGGGCAGCATTAATATCCCGGGCAGAAATCATGAACAGAATAACAAAACATGATATGGACTTGATTGATATAAGAGATAAAAGAACAGGCAACAATATCAAAAATTTGTACCGAAATATCATTTCAATATCAAGATATGCTATGGATAAGAACAAACTAATGGCACTTGATATTGATCACTTATTACAAATAACATATCTTGATATCCTTATGATATTTTAGTGCAAAATTTTGATATTGTCGTCTGATCTTTTATCTCTTATATCAATCATGTCCATATCTCATTTTGCTATCTTATCAACATTTGATATTATTGAGCTATTTGCGTCTACTCGGGATCACAACGTTCGTGTTTTGAGTATAGTTGTGGTTTAAAGTCTTTTAAGCGCTATACTGCTGCCATTTTGAAAATTGAAAAGAAATATTGAAACCAAAGCAAAGACATGACGCTACAAGAACCCATCTTTGTGATATGTGGTGTTCAGATGCACGATGAAAAAAAGCGTCAAGTATATATCTACCAAGTTTTTATAAAACACCATTTGAAAAGTGGAGAAGACCATTTAGCGCAGATCAAATTGATTAATCTGGGTTAACTATTTTACAAATTTACGGCTTATGTTTAAATTTATGTGATGCAGTAGAATCCAAAGCCATCAAATTGCAATCGAATGGCGAATAATAACTGCCCATATTCCTGCCGTTGTTCACGACCAAATTTTATCTCTTTCAGTTCGATAACCAAAAACGCTGCGATCGAATGCACTACGAATGACACAGCAGCAAACACCGGGCAATAATTTTCACGAGGTCGCTTCCATTCGTTCCGTCCAAGGTATAAATTCCGTTCGCGCTGTTTTAATGGTTTTCATTTTTTTTATTTCTGGTTCTGGCTCGGAATTTATTAAACACAAAGGAAAGATATGCGCACGGGATGAATTCTGCTTGGAATGCAATATCGTAAAAAAGCATGTCCAAAGTATAGCGAAACAACCACATTCCGTTTAAATAATGCAAGCATTTTTCCAAACCATTCCGAATCTACTGCCGGTTGTGCTCCGAAGGTGGAGCACGATCGGAGCATAAAGTTTCTTCGGTTAGGAAACTGTGAAACCGAGCAGGAGGGTTCCATCCTGCTGAGAGCAATTTCAGAGCTAAGTTGTTCTTTCTTTCTTTTTCGTTTTTTCGAACCATCATCCGGAAGAATCTCCAGCACGTTGCAGCCATATAAGGGAAGTGCACTTTCTGACTGCAGCAGCACGTACCAAAACCAGTTCATTCATGTACCAACTTCTAACCAACCGATAGCGATGCTGATCGGGGCCGACCAACCAGCATAAGAAAACAGAGCAACGGTCGTACCATGCGGCTCCATTATCGTCGTTCGACCAGCCCTCGGGAGTCGGTTCGCTTTGATTACATGGCGCCGGGAAAATGCATGCGTCTTCTTCGACTAGGAACGTGTAAGTCGGACAGAACACAATGAAAGCAATAATTCACCGAAAACGGGGCTTTGAGACACTTGAAATGACTTTCTGAAGGTTCCTCCTTCGGATTTGATTCACGCTTTTTCCGGCACGGACGATAAATTTTCTCTTTGAGAATTATTTGCCGTGTAGCAGATAATAGCAGTTTCGATGAATTGCATTTAAAATGTAATTGTTACCCAAACTAATAAGCTTTGTTTTTGGGCACGCATTGAATCTTTAATTCGAGATGATGATTAAACTTGGAATCAATGTTCTGTATCCAATAAACATAACATGGTATGAGATAACGAAAATCACTGCCAATAATATGAATGGACACGGAAAAGGAGTGGACAGCTGTGTCATCTAGAAAGCATCCAAAAACAAGCGCTACTTGCACAAACATGGTACCAATCTAATCCACAGCTATGAAATATCCAACAAAACTGTAACCGGTTTTCATCTGATAGGGAATCGTACAAAAAAAAAAGAGATGTTCCACCCCGAAATTGCAAAGTTCCTGCACTCTCGTAAAACAGTGAAGTTTATGGTCCCCGTGTGTTTTATTCCCGAGCAGGAGAGCTGCCATAATCCACAGCACACCATCGTGCATCGTTCAGTTTTCGAACTCAATTTCCCGTACCCATTGTGTGGGCTCAACGCCATCCACATTCACACATTCTGTGTATTTCGCCCATCCTAACGCCTGCCATAATAGCTACCGGGCAAAGTCATCCCAGCAGCGAGCTAACAAAACAGTGCACGAACGACAATGGAAGGATGGAAAAAAGTGGACTGCGGTCCCGGCACCGCAGTCATCATATCCGGACTCCACATGGACACATAGACTCTATTCACCGCACCGGCTGCTGTCCACGGCAGAGACCGGAAAGTGCTTTGTATGAAGGGGATACTGCCAAAACAGGCAACCGACCTTGCACTGCCGCGCTAACTGCAAGTTTCGGTGAAAACCTTCTGAAACGACCAAAAAACCGTTTTTTTTTATCTATCGCCATTTGTTCACTACCTCGAATGGCAGGGGTGTCCAATAGAGATTTTATTATTCGAGTTTTGAAAAAACTGAACAACACTAGTCATGTCGGGTATCAACAATTCGTTTGGTGGATAACACATGAATGCTTTTCACAGGGTCATCGATGGTGACGTCGCGTCGCCCGTACAGAACATGTTGGAAAAATAAAAAATATTTGGCAAATCAATCATGACATGCAGAAAAAATATCTCGACAGCAATTGTGATTTTTTTCTGTTTCCAAATAAAAATCGAAGGAAATTCGTTGGAATTCTCACTTTGCCTTGGATTTGGATTAAATACCGATTAGATTTGGATTGGGTTTGGATTGGATTTGGATTGGATTGGATTTGGATTGGATTTGGATTGGATTTGGATTGGATTTGGATTGGATTTGGATTGGATTTGGATTGGATTTGGATTGGATTTGGATTGGATTTGGATTGGATTTGGATTGGATTTGGATTGGATTTGGATTGGATTTGGATTGGATTGGATTGGATTTGAATTGATTTGGATTGGATTTGGATTGATTTGGATTGATTTGATTGGATTTGGATTGATTTGATTGGATTGATTGATTTGATTGATTTGGATTGGATTTGGATTGATTTGGATTGGTTTGGTTGATTTGGATTGATTTGATTGGATTTGATTGGATTTGGATTGATTTGGATTGATTTGGATTGATTTGGATTGATTTGGATTGATTTGGATTGGTTTGGATTGGATTTGGATTTGGATTGGATTTGGATTGATTTGGATTGGATTTGATTGATTTGATTGATTTGGATTGATTTGGATTGGATTTGGATTGATTTGGATTGATTTGGATTGATTTGGATTGATTTGATTGGATTTGGATTGATTTGGATTGGATTTGGATTGATTTGATTGATTTGGATTGATTTGGATTGGATTTGGATTGATTTGGATTGATTTGATTGATTTGGATTGATTTGGATTGATTTGGATTGATTTGGATTGGATTTGGATTGATTTGGATTGATTTGGATTGATTTGGATTGGATTTGGATTGATTGATTTGATTGGATTTGGATTGGATTTGGATTGATTTGGATTGATTTGGATTGGATTTGGATTGGATTTGGATTGGATTTGGATTGATTTGGATCGATTCAGGTTGAATACCGCTCAGTCTCTCCATCCCGAATGCATCGTGTCTCAAACAAAGGCTGCTTCCAATTTTCGTTTCGCGAATAAAAAAGTCACAACGGATATTGACGGTCTGATGTTTTAATTACATGGCGCGGGAAACTGATCACGCGAAAACAGAACCAAAGCTGGTGCGGCCAAAAAACAACAACCCTTTGTTCTTTTTCCGCCATTCGAGTCCATCCGGAAAATCCTTCTTTCGGTACGCGTACTTGATTGGCGGTTGAAGCGGAGCCTGATTGAAGGTGGATTCCAATTTCTTGCAACTCGATGAGCAGCTATGTGGAGTGTGCCGAAACCGATCCTTCCGAGTTACTTCATAATTTATTCCGGAAGGGTGAAAAACTTTACCGACTATGCTGAAAAATAAAGCCAAATACCAACACGTCCCATTATCATTTATTTGCCGGAATAGATAGGCATCCTGCTACCACTATAAACATTTACCACGTTCATGACTCAAGACAGCAGCAGCTTCCCGCCGGTTCATCATATTTCTACAGCAGCAAGCAACCGACTCGAGAGCTATAAAGGTTAATGTGAGTTTGCTCCCCCCTCTGTTCTGGCTCGTTCGATATGCACGTTTGGCCGTACGAGTCGAACATCGTCAGGAGCTGCTCGCTAGGCCAAGTTATGGAAGTGGTTCTCTTTGCGACCCAGATGGGAAACCGCATGTTGCCTACTGCTGCCGGACGGTAGGGTTTGCGATGTTTTGATTTACGATAAAGCTGGAAATCAACAGAAAGAGGGCGGAGTTTTAGTTAAGCTTTGACCTAAAAATATTAAACTGAAAAATATAACTGGATGGGCTACAAATGCATAACGGGGATTTTTTTGTTACCCTGGCGAAAAAATGGCGATGCATCCTTCATATCCTTGTGTCCGCAAACCCTCCCATTCGGATCAGTTGTTGTAAGCGTGCCAACTTTTGGCCCGAAGCAGCAATACTTCATATTTAGGGCTCACACCACCGTAGTTACACGGAAGGCCACATACTCTTGCGGCTGCGGAGGCCTGCCTGTTACGAACCGTGTGCAACAGTAGGGCTGATGTGCTGCAGTAGTCAGCAAATTCGGCCAAACGATTCATCGTCGACGTTCTCTTCGGGGTTTCCCCCCGAATAAGCATACTATCATCATTTATCAAATAGGAGCCCTGCCATCCCAGTGAAACTTTACCTTCAAGGCCTTCGGTTTCCAGCGAGCGCAACCTCTAGCTCGGATCCAGACGGATGAAAATCGGTGCACACATGTAATGCACAAGGACTCAACAACTTGATAGTCAAACGCTGAGGGAAAAGTAAAAACGGAAAATCATTCTCTTTATCGGGTTGTTGGTTTTGCCCTGCAGCCGGATTTCCAAGGCTGCTGAAAAGCAAATCAAAATCTCCATCTCATCGGATGGCAGCGGCTGGTTGGCAGTCGAGCAAAAAGGAAGTATCCCCCGGGTGATTGCCGGGGCCTGTGTCTCTCTCTGTGTTGCGATTACCAACATATTTAGATTGCATGTGGGCTCAAGTGTCGCCGACTGTGGCTGCGGTTCGGGTGCTATCGGGGAGCAAACTGGTGGAGCCCTGAAAGTTGCTTCGAGGGAAATGAAACGGAGAATCGCAACCATCTGGCGCAGTGGGACCGTGGGGATTTTTCAATCTGGGCTATGACTGCCTGGTGCGGTGGGTTCACGGTGTTTACTTCAGTGCGGTGAACTGGATGGAAAGCAATCGTGAGATTGATGATGCTTTGAAGACGATCGTAAAAGATTAGGAAATTTTGCTAGACATTTTCGGTTGAGTTTTTATTTCAAGATTTTCATATCTAAAGAACTTTATTAAAATTTCAAAATTACTAATTTACTTCGTTCATATTTCCCTCATTTAGGGAACCCAATTAAAATTTCTTGGGCATTGACGAATCTCAGTAACCATGTTTTCTGCTGATATCTTAGTACCTAGTCGTTGTTGAAAAACTTCTGCTTTGGTTGATTCTTTGTTCCAAATAATATTTATGGTATTTAACAATAGAAATAAGATGTTACACTCCTATTGTATATTAATCCCCTTTTTTATTTTTTTTTTCAGGTATGTTTCAACTATAATTAAATCTTCTAGGAACGTGTAAGTTTATTGGAAAATGAAGAAATGACACGAACACAAATTTGAAAGGGATCTTTAGTGGAATAGTTTAATCATAATTGTTACTCTTTTATGGACAGATCAGTGTACTTATCACATACATTCATTTGTACTTGACCGAATTTGTTTAAAATTAATACACCCGATTCTTTTTTACACGGGGGATGCGTTCCGTGTAAAAAAAAATCAGTTCAAAATTTGAAAACCCGTGTAAAAAAAGTTTTATGATTTCTCGACGAATCATGCAAAATGGAGCAACTTTGCAAAAATTTTGTTTGGGATTTTTTTTACACGGCCCTGTAAAAAAAATCCGTGTAAAAACAGAATCGGGCGTATTTTAAAGCTTCAATCGGAATTGAAATACCCATTTGATACAAATCTAATGTTATTATTTCTGTAGTGAGAAAGATAGAAAAAACTAACCAAATTGTATAATAACCATACCAAAGCAATTTGGTATAGATTTTTGACGTATAGGGAACAAGATTTTGTTCATCTCCTAGTGCTGTAGAATGGTCGATCTGCAGGTATTCAGGATACTGATAGATGAACTCGCTTAGAGTTCGATTTTCACCTTCTAAGAGCAAATGCGCAGATCAAATTTGCATACGAATAATAAAAGAGTTTTCAAGATCCTTGGAAAACACATTCAAGAGTTGCCGATTATGACGGGAGAGATTTCCATAGCACGGTTCAACTTGGTTAATGGCTCGTAAGCTTTAAAATATATTTTACATCTTTTAAATAAATAGCTCATAATACATCCTGAGTTTCTGAATATTATTTATACAATTAAATATCTCATTTGGAATTTTGACTATCTTTAATACGTGCTAAAATTTTCACCCAACTGTTTTCCCTAGTAGCACAACTCGGATCGATTTAGTTGCAGCAACTCCAATGTGACTGGATTTGGTCGCATATGAGTCACACTGACTGGTATGTGACAAGTGTGCTACTCGTGTTCAACTTGTTGTGATACGAAGTATGATTTACCATTGTCATTGTACCAGCTATAGACAAACCCTGACCCAAACAGTACCTTTTCCTATATCTGCATTGATTATTATACCTAATTTTAATTTTCGATTTTTTCGATTTAATTTATCATATGTGACATTCATGATTTTCACAAGTTTTTCTATGGCGGTAAGTTTGTTCCTGGAATTTGAAGTCTGGATGATCATCGCACAGATATTATAAATAGAACTATGGAAATAATGTTCGACGACAACAATTTGAAAGTTAAGATGGCAAACTGGAATTGAAGATGGGCGCCGTGTTTCGAGAAAAGGACGTGAAACCAAATGGTAATATGTCTGACGCCATTTTGGTATACAGCGCTGTAAAACACGAATGAAAGAAAATTGTTTTTTCGGATTCGTAATGCCCAAAGGCAATAAATTCCATTATATTATAACCCTTATCGGCCTGAGTGAAGGAAAAAATCAAATTGCTGCCATTTCGTAATTTAATGATGTATTGGCCCAGTTTTATTATTGTTCTGTTCGTAAGGATCCCAGAAATCAGAATACATGTTGGGACTTGTTATGTGGTCCTTCTATCCGGAGTTATTCCGGTGAGTCACTGGGTCAGATGTAGTAAATTTGACCACAACTTCCATTTTAAGCGATATAAGTTTAACAAAATGTTACTTTTATCGTCCTTGTTCATACCATTTCGGTGGATCTGTATACAGGGATTATATCAGAACCAAAAATATGGTAAAACCTGTTCTAGAAATGGCCAACAAGTTTCTTCTAAGTGACCCTTTCGTAACCGGCCTCAAAATGGCCAGTTCAATATTCCGAGACCCTTGAGGAAGCCTTCGAAAGCATCAAAACCGGTCATTTTCAAAATGTCACTAAGTATGCTAAAATGGGTATCAAATTGCAGCATTTTGCAAGACAAATGAAGTTATAACATCCGGATATGATTCTGAGGACATTTGTCACTCTAAGGTTAGTTCAGGAGCCCTAAGGGGAGCTTCCAGAAGTTTCAAAATCGGTCATTTTCAAAATATCACTCTGAGGTCAGTGTGTACCCATTTTGGGCTCTTCTAGTGTGTTCAATATCCCCAGAATGACGGTGTTGGATCTAATCCAAATTAAATGGCCGATTTTGATGCTTCTTAAGAGGCCTCGCAACTGACCTGAGGGTGGCTAATATCTCTACTAGCATGTCTCGATGTCACAGTCCTTCTTGCCTTGCAAAATACTGAAGTTTGACCATGTTGCCATAATTTTTGACATTTTGGAAATGGCTATGTCCCCAGAATCATATCCGGATGTCATAATCCCACTTGCTTGCAAAATGCTCAAATTTGTCTCCCATATTGCCGTAGTTGGTGATATTTTGAAAATGGTCGATATAAATATGGTCGATGATACCGGAGGTTTCCTCAGGGCTTCGGAACTGACCCAGGACGGCCGATATTCCCAAAATCATATCCAGATGTCATCATTCCACTTTTCTTGCAAAATGCTGAAGATTGCTAATATGGAGCGAAAATATTGAACAGGCCATTTTGCGGCCGGTTCCGAAAGGGTCTCTTCGAAGAAACCTGTTGTTGGCAATTTCTGGAACAGGTGTCATCATGATTTTGGGTTCTGATACAATTCTTATAAACAAATGTACCGAAATGGTATGATTTTTTTTGTATGAATAGGGTCGAAAAAAGCGACATTCGCCAAAAAAAAGAAGTTGTGGTCAAATTTACTGCATCTGACCCAGTGACCCAGCGGAATAACTCCGGATAGGAGGACCACATAACAAGTCCCAGAACCTACATGGATACCTGGTTGGCTACAGCGTCGATACACCTATGCCTGGCGTTTTGTAGAGCTCCATAATCGTCGGTCTTGGGCGATGTTCCTCCAGTTTCCCCGAACGTTCAGGGTCTCCAGGTCCAAATCCACCGCGTGCAGCCAGCGTGTCCGTGGCCTTCCATGAAGTCGCTGACCCCTATCTGGTTCTCTGTTGAATATTGTTTTCGGTATTCTTTCTTCCAACATTCGCACTAAGTGACCAGCCCACTGAAGTCTGCCGTATTTTATACGATTCGCAAAATTTTCTTCTTTGTATACTTGATACAGCTCATGATTCATGCGTCTTCGCCACACACCATTTTCTAGTTTCCCTCCGAGTATTGTACGCAGCACTTTTCGCTCGAAAACCCCGAAAGCTCTCCGGTCCGCCTCTTTTAATGTCCATGCTTCATGTCCGTAAAGGGCCACCGGTAGAATCAGAGTTTTGTATAGAGCAAATTTCGTTTCCGTCTGCATGTTGCGGGACCTAAGCTGGTTACTTAATCCGTAAAAGGCCCTATTTGCAGCAGCAATACGTCTTTTCACTTCACGTCATTTTTCACAAAACGTCATTGTCGCATGTCACAAGCATTCCAAGATAAAAAAATTCTGCAACAACTTGAAAAAATGTTAATGTTTATATAATGGGCTCAAGAGCGTTCGTGCACAATTCGCAGATTATTCGGTTGACCCGGTTTCGTGCTGCATTGTACGGTTTTAAATCAAGTTTGATTTTGTATTTGCCCAGTACGCAGATTGTTCGCACAATCCTAGTTTGCCATCGGGATGTGGTTTTTGTTCCTCGTCACGGAGCAATAAACAAGTAAATAATTAGGGCTAGTCGGATCGTGCATTTATTTTGTGCATCGTTTGACCAAAATAAGCAACATTTTCCACAGTACAAAAGCCATCGAGCAAAGCATGCGATTTGATGTGATAATGTAACTTTTCCACACGGATTTTGAGTAGCTCATGGTTGCATCACTTATCAGATCGAATGATGTCTACCATCTAAGTATATTCCTTCCGGTGGCCTTTGTGGAGACACAGAGGTAAACACGGTTTTGAAGAAGCAAAAACCACTTACTAACATCCCTTCCATCTTCCTTACTGACTACAATGACGAGGTCTGCGCCGTTATTGATCATTCGAACGTCTGAGTAACTGAAACTTGCAAACAAGAATGTTAGAACAATCCCAGTCATCCATTCAGTTGATTCTTTGTGCAATTTCACTGATACTGGTCAGTCACGGAGTAGCAACCAAAGATATGTGTAGTCAGTCGAAGCTAAAAGCTTAGCTAAGCATTTGTTTATACAATGGGATCCGAAATCAATTTTCTCTTTCATTCGAGGCTTACAGTATTGTAACACGATTGTTAAGGGAACATAAGATTTGTGAACCAAAATTCATGAAGTTAATTCGAAGCTTTTCAAATATCAAAAATTTAATATCACGGTAGAGAAAGAAAATATTTCAGATACTTGAATTGGGATGATATTGTTATTTCACCTGGTGAGTATTATAATAGGAGATAATAAATGGGAAAAATGATTACAAAATAAAGAAAAAGCTATTTAGGATAGAAGATTTAATTATTAAGGGATATCCATCTAACGAAATAATAGATAAATTATATTATTTGTATTATGACAAGTTAATCTTAGCAGAATTTAATATCTATTCCCAAATGTTGATATGTGCATCTGCTTTGTTCCCGAAGCGAGTTTTAAGCGAAGTTTCTTACCAAATTGTAAGTTTATTGGATCAAATTTCACATGTACCACTATTAATGGGAACAAAATGAAACTGAAACCGAAAATCGTTGACAGTAAAAGTGGTACATGTTTTAAATCCTCATAAACAGCAGTAAACTATCTTGAAATTTAAAATAGGATGAAAATCTGTTGCGAAAACATTCATGTTGCCGAATTTTCTTTTAAATGAGCTGATTTTAGAGGGTGGGATTGTACATGTACCACATTTCCTGGCAACGAAATGGCCATTGTGATATATACCAGAAAATAAAAAGTGCATATCTCCAGATTTAGTAGCCAAAAATCACTTTTTCGTTATTCCCTTTTACTAGATCTTTGCAAATAGAAGTCGTTGGTGTGAAAAACTCAAAATTGACAAAATTGGGTTATGTACCACTTTCGCTGGCACCGGCTCAATTATCGCAGAACAATTACAAAATTGTATAGCCGCGCCGGGATTCGAACCCAGAATAGTAACAATAATAGTTGTGGGAATGCGCTTACTTCAGCCACACCACCACGCTATCTGCATGAAAGCGTTAAGTTATTTGCTCCACATAAGCTACTACTATTTGCATGTATTTTATATGAAAGAAAAAGAGCAAACCAATGATTGGCGGCAATCGAAGTGAGCGATTTCTCCCCGAAAATTTTCGTGAGAGGGCATCCTGTGCTCCTGAGATTGAGTAAGCATTACAATCCCTGATTCTAACCTTTTGAACTGAGAATTTTTTGAAAAAATTCTTTAATTTTTGTTTTATAACAAAAATATACTTAATTTCTTATACCACATCGTGTGCAATTTCCATGGATCTACTTTTTCTCACGATGACAGCGGCGGTCTTCTCATTTCCGATAGTTTCTTGCTGTGGGCAAACGAAAAACAAACAAAAAATGCCAAAGGAGAAATCAGGGTGTAAACAATAAATAAACATAAAATTCGTTGAAAACAAAACAGCTTGCACAAAACAAAAACAAATTTGCACTTTTAAAACCAAAACTTGCATTTATAAAAGAAAAATTTCCCATCAGGAATTAGAGTAAGTGCTAGTAATGGACCCCTTAACGAAAAAAATTTGTTTCGGTCGCTCCGCTAGCGCGAGCCTCTTGACAAATTGTAGTTCGGCTGCATCAGATGACAAGCAACAGGTATCAGAATCGTGTTCCGTACATAAAACTAGCCAGAAGAGTCATTTTTACTACTGAAGCAAGCATTTTAAAATGATGCAGCTAGCATGCCTATTATGGCCATCCCCGGGTCCATAATACGCAACGTCGAGTGTTTGTTTATATACGTAGTATGGTCTCCCCATTTGATTTACATGTTCCATTGCCACATGTTCCTTGTGCCTATCATGGACCCCCCCCTGTGGGTTAGTAATGGAACCTTTAACATATTTACATTTACAAATTAGTTAATATAACTAAATTCCTGCTGCCCAGTGCATAACAAATGTATGGAACTGCTGTCCTGTTACATGAAGCAACGTACTCCACCCGACGGAAGTTTACAGAAAATAGTCGTCAGTCGATTTCAACGTTTAATTTGGGGTTTTGCTCAGGGGGTCCATTACTAGCACTCACTCCCTGTTGTTGAAAATTTTGTAATTGTTTATTGCTAACATTAATTTATTTATGGAACATTTTGATTTCTTTATGAAAAATTCTTCTTTTATAATTGCAATTTTTGGTTTTAGAAGTGTTTGTGCATTTATTTTTGTTTTGTGAAAAAATCCTAGTTTTTCATCGAAATTTTGCACTATTTGAGGAAACTTTATATTCTTTTGTTGCTACATCACTACATTGATCTGGTAGTTCATCACTTATGGTGATTTCTATAATTACTTGTAAAATAGTATCTTCAGTGTAACGGGTTGTAAGAGTTGAGTTTTTTTTAAATCAATTTACTGGATGCCATTTCATTATGTGGTCAATTAGTACTTTAAATATTCCAACCAGTGGACACAGAAGCGAGTGTTTGGTTGGTAGTACTGGTTAGAAGTTGACAAGCCCCCGCCAGAAGGTATACTGCCTCATTATGATATTATATTGATTTGATACCCCATTCGAACCGGTTATCCTCTCCAATTGTCGGCATGATAAGAGTTGGACTGAGAACTTAGAACCCCAACTTGGATCGAAACGGCGAGTTTAGGTGTAGATGCAAGTTATCCGGAGGTTATTCCAATGGCTTTTTGATGTATCGATATTTCCGAAATTGCCTATCTTTTTGGTCTCAGATGTTTGTGAAAAATCGGAAGTAACCATTTTCAGTATAAATAACTTCACTTGTTATAATTTTGCGATGCATTCTTGCTCGGGGAAGTAACCACAATTAAAGGTTGAGATGTTTCAAATGGAGAACTTGCAACGTGGCCCTAGCAACCATCAGGACAATCCCATCTGCACAATCAAATATATGAATACTCGTCTCTACACAGAAAAAATTATGAAAAGTAAACAGCGCGTAAAACTTGAGATGCGGAAATTTACGCTATTTTACGGTGAAATGCACCTCTTCCTTACAAGTTAGCATACAACTTGCAAGCAATATGGACGATTCACGTCAAATATTGTATACATTTAGGCTATATCCTGCGTGGAATTACGCTGGTAATAGCGTTCCATTTATGTGCATGATTTCTAGCGTAAATTTCAGTGGATTTTTCTATCTGTGTACTAGAGTGGCTCAAATTAGTATGGGAAAAACTTTTTCCAATTTTTTGATGGGCCGCCCTCTTATTCAGTTCTATTTTGGGCGGTGCTAAACTTGTTAGAAGTTTATATGCAAAAATGTATGCAGAAACATCCAAAAACAGTGAATTGCACAACGGACGGCACAACTTACGATGAAGAACTATGATACTCATTCAGATCTTGAAAAATTTAATACTGAATGTTATGCTGAAAATCGCGAGAAGATTACAGTTTATCCGGCTAAGTTATTAACATTTCTCTGAAGTGGGTTTGAGCAAATTTCGTTTCTTTTACCTTCGAAAAGAAATAAATTCACTCCTACAACACTCCACTAAAATGCCAATATCTTTGTCTAACAAACTCCAATCTTCTCGCGGTTTTCAGCATAACATTCTGTATTAAATTCGTCAAGATCTGAATGAGTATCACAGTTCTTCATCGTAAGTTGTGCCGTCCAACTGCAATTCACTGTTTTTGGATGTTTCTGCAAACATTTCTCCATATAAAGTTCCAACGAGTTTAGCACCGCCCAAACGTTGGCCGATTTGGCTTAAATTTTGTCCAGAGCATCAGGGCATCAAATAGAACCGAATAAAAGGGCGGCCCATCAAACAATTTGAAAAAGTGTTTTTTGAGCCACCCTACTGTGTACCCTTGGCTAACTGGGTAATAATCTTTGACAGCAAGGCCTAATTGTCAGCCTTAGAGATATCCAATGTAGATCATTCAACGTTCATTTCATCCTTCACGGTAACGTTGAGGGTAAGATTCAATGTTTAGAAAAACCAAATTATGCCATAGTCCTCTCCAGAATTTTAGAACTACAGCAGGTGAGACAAATTGGTCGGTAGTACTTATGGTGACCTTATTATAGAAATTGTCAGGTTATGTCATCGTTCATCCTGAGGTTTCACCGTTAAATACAGAAACGATAATCATTTTTATACTGTGTCGTTCAGTCTCCTTGATTTTTGCCACCGAGGATAACTCGAAATGGACGTCATTCCATCACTGGAATAAATCATGATAAAGGTGGTGATTGCTGCTCATAGGATCATTTTTAAACACTTTTTTAAAAGGTAAATGCTGAAATGTGATGCATTCTATTTTCTATTTAATTAGGACTATAACATTTCTGAAAAAATGGCAAGCACAGCCTCTATACGTGAGTTTTATTTTCAAACACATATGCTATTACAAATAAATCTCCTTGTGTACCTAAAACTGAAAATATAAAATAAGCTTCATCAGATCCATCAGCTTATTTTTTTAAATGATTTTCACCTGAAACTTAATCCATGTGAAGTATCAATGTCGTCGTGTCGTAACAATCCCGTAAGTAAACATTTCGTCATTGAACAATATGAGATCTGCATTCTATTATAATGAAAATAAAATAAATAGTAATCTTGTACGCTCTGCAATATTTTTCCCTTAAAGATTGGTTTTGGGATCCGCAAGGTTTGTTTAAACACAAAGTTGGTTAATTCAACGGGGAAATGTAAAAAAAATCATTAGATTACAATTTTGGATCATCTGTTGAGGAAAATAAAACAAACGCACGGAAATTGATCTAGAGTGTGGTGCTGCAAATAGTTCATTTCCCACTTTCTCTATTTCACTTTTCTACTCTTATTTTTTACTTCTAATCGTTCACTTGTTTTCATTTCACACTTATTGCTTCTTGTTTTTATTTTTATTTTTTTCACTTCCTCTCTTACCACATTTTGCTTCTTATTTAACACTTTTCACTTATTACTAAACACCTTCCTTCACTCTACGATGATCCAAATAATTCTGTTCTGTCAGTAAGAGCGTTATTTGAAACACTGCTTATGACTCTTATGAAGCGAATGCTATCAACATCAGATATATTACACCATAATATGGCATAAAGAACTGTCAACATCATTCGCGCATCTAGACAAACCGGTAATCTTTTCCCAACCAGGCCAAGGACAGAGATGGAGAAAAAAAGTTTTCCATATGGTTAGGAAACTATACAATGCCCTGCCTACGTCGTATAAAGCATCCTTTAATATTTAGATCTTCAAGAAATTGTTGAACACATCCTGCAAACAAAACATTCCTCGTTATTTAAATTGACTCTCCCACCACTGATACAATTTTATTTTCTGTTTACTTCGCTCTACCGTTACTAGCCGTTCGCCACCTAGTACAACCCATCACGCCCCGCCCACCACCAATCATTCACCACCTGCCAATCGCCTGCCGCTCAGCACCATCAGCACCACAATACAACTAATAATAAGATCAATGGGGAAACGTCGTTTAGCCGAAAGTCATTCTGCCGAAAGCCATTTGGCCGAACAAACCATGAGGCTGAAAGTCATTTGGCCGACTCGCTTCGCACTACTCATTTTTTATAGCGAGAAGTGAGAAATGAGGAGTGAGAAGTGAGACGTCTTACTTCTCACTCCTCAATCACTTCTCACTGTGAAAAGTGAGTAGTGCGAAGTGGGTAGTGAGAAGTCTCACAACAGTGAGAAGAGAAAAATGAAGAGTGAGAAGTGAGACTTCTCCTTTCTCACTGCCCATTTCTCATTTTTCAAATGACCTATTTGGCCAAATGTCCTATTCGACCAAATAACCCTTTCGGTCAAACGACCCTTTCGGCCAAACGACCCTTTTGGCCAAACGACCCTTTCGGGCTAATGACCCTTTCGGCCTAATTACCCTTTCAGCCTAATGACCCTTTCGGCCAAATGAACTATTTGGCCTAATGGCTTGTTCGGCCTAGTAGCATTCGGCTAAATGGCTTTCGGCCGAATGGGTTTCGGCCAAATGACCCTTTCCTTGGAACTGTTTTTGGGTTTAGAAGAAGTAGAGCTGTGTTTGGAAATGAATTTGGAAGAGGTGAACCAGCCTAGGGCTGAAACCCTCTCATCGCCAAGATTGTCGAACGTCATGAGGTCTAGTTTATTCAATATAGTTGACTACGAAATTCAACTTACCAAATTGGAGATAATTTAATCGTCAAAAAAATCTTTGCCGGCTGCGACTGCCGACATTATTGGTATATAAAATAATAAAAACCCGTTGGGACAGTCTTGGCAGGCCTGGATTCAGAGTACATATATGAACCTTATCTATTCTCATAAATCCGTATTTGAGAAAGGTCAATGTTTCCCGTCAAAATGTCCTTTTCTTTTTGTTGCCTGCCGTCTATTGTATATTTATTTGTCTTCCATTGCAGATCAATGTTAAAATCCGTCACCAAACTAGTCAAGAATATCGCTATCAATAATTTTAGAACCTTTAAAACTCCTCCATTTTCAATTGTGTATTTGTAATCCCTATCCTCGAGACAGCCGCGAGTTCGTTGGTTACCCAAAATAATTCTAGTTGTAAGGAAGAATTACCAAACCTGTAAAATTAATCGTAAAATACAAAAGTATCCGGTAACGCCAAATGGCAAATGAGGCTTCCAAATAAACACAAGATTAGAATAAGATAATGAAATGATGATACGAAATAAAACCATTTCGACGAGATGAGCTTGCCGCGAGTTGAAAATCTCGAAAAAAAAATACCAGGAAAACATTTTTGACAACGCCCTCTCACTTCGTGGTCCTCCGCGGCTATTTTGCGATCAGAATCAATCGTCAACTTGGCTTTATGTTCCAAAAGACATGCACGAAAAAATCCTAAGTCTTTATATTTATTTCAAGCATAGTATTATAAAAGTGAAGTAAGAAATCATCGGGAAGATTTATTTGCACGCAGATTAATGGACAAAGAAAGTTTTTGAAGTCTAGGGCTCGAATCTTCATTCTATGGCTGCCATATTCACCATATCAAAATCAATGAAATACAGATGGACTGGCTTCTTATTTTTGCTGTTATAAGGATAAACACGATTTTTTTTATCAAAAAGAACCATCGAAACTTATGAATAGGGCCATATATGAGTTGTGTGAAATGAATAAATTGACTTGGAATTATTTCCAAAGACCCTATCTTCCATCCAATTTCCCACAAAACAAAGCAAGAAATTTAAAGCCACAATTCCCAAACATCGCTCCTAAATCACTTCAACCCAGCGCGCTAATAAACACCCAATAACGCGTATAATAGCATTGTTATTGCAAGTAAAAGTCAAAATTGTGGCGCCGTATTCTCCGTTTAATATGAAGATACACACCATTAAACGGCGCAATCATGACGTCGCCGCCGATGACGGTGCTGATGCTGGAAAACACCAATCCGACACCCACACTCGATTGCGACTACCAGCGTGAGTGAATCGTGTCATACGATCCACCCCAGCTCCAACCAAACCCATTGCATATCGTATGGTGCGTCTGTTTGCTTAGCTGCCTGCCACTCGCCTAAGCAGGATTATGCCACCTAAGTAGGAAAAATGAGCTCCAATAAATTAGTATCACATTCGTTGGCGCGGTAGCAGCCCACCTTGCGGAAAAACCTTCCGAGACGTGCGTGCGTGTGTGATGCTTTCCCAGTTTTGTTTCGCATTGGCACGCCGCGGTTTCATGTTGAGCTTGTTAAATGGGAGTCGTTTTTCACCCACACTGAATTCTATGCTGTGGAGAAGCATGGTTCGCTGTTATGCATTCAAATGCTCATCTTCAGAGGAAGTTTATGAGTGAGTTTTCTTAATTAGGCTGACATTTATTCTGATTGTTGTTTATAATTAAAGTGCTTTCAGGCACTTAAGTATCATACAATAAATCTATGAAAAGCAACGAAAAGCAGATGAGCTTGTTTCTTATTTTAGCGAGTGAGCAAACAAGTCATCGAAATAAACAAACAAAATGCTGCCTTTGGTGGCCCAGTTGAGGCATCTTAAAGCCCAAAACCTTCCTCAACTAATTTCCAAACCGATGATTCCTTAACACCAGAGATGATAACTTCTTCCTGTTGTGCAACCAAGCCACAAAACGAACGACCGAACCATTTGTTATCGATCCGCCCAATCTAGTGCGGCACAAAACATGACAGCCTCGTAATGGGACCAGGCGGTTGAACGGACAAAGAGGTTGAAAGGAAAATTCATTTCGTTGATAACGCACCGGATCACGTTCCGTCCAAGCAACTCCCATAGATGAAAAGGTACCATTTCCTTCGCCGCTGCCACCACACCGGACTCTGGAATCCGAGTCAGAAGGTCTCGGGTTCCGGAATGCTCCCATTAGATCAACCGGTTAGAATTTTGATTAATTTACTGACCCGTCGTCTCCGGCTCGGCGAATTACGTTATATGTACGTGGGGGGTTGATTGGCTTTGATGTTTACCGGGGATGACGATGACTAGGCCGGTCGGTTCCCGGGTGGTGCTTCTGCCGGAGTCAGGATCCGAGTTGTTAGACCGAAATGCTTATTATCTGAACTAACACTGGCAGAGAGGTGAGCCGGCAGAAAGTGCTAAATGCAAATGACATGCTTTCTAGCAGGCTCGGTACGTCCCGTAAAATGAATGGCTTCATAGCGGGTTTACCGGTATGCTAATGAGCAAATTAGACTTTGGGGCTCGTTCGTTGTGGAGAGATTTTGTGATTAGCTGACGGATCATATATCGGGTTATGACAGGCAAAATTTAATTAGGAATGGTAATCAAGGAAATTTATTCACCTGTAGATGCATTATATTTTTTTAGGTAACGATTATTTAGAGTTTTGACAAATACGCAAATACAAAGTATCAATTGGAGCGCAGAAAATCACACTATCTTGTCATAGATATGATCGAAAGATACTGCTTTCACATTGCTGATACGTCAACAAAAGGGAATTCACAAATAATTTTTTGTATATCTTATCATAGCCATTAAGCTCAAGCAAACCTATTCGTTCCACAAACTGTGAGTCGATAAAAGTTAATCGTTTACATCCCAGCGTATTTTTGATCAATACCAAATACCAAACCATATAGCAATGATCATTACCATTACCTACCCCAATTAGGGTTTATGGTACCACATCATGGTCTACGAATTCACTCCGACATCTTCTTCTTGGCTGGCTCCATCATCCTGCTTACAGCGGTACTCATCCGGATAAGGATTTGCCAAATATCATGTTCAACATTACAAAAAGAAGCTAATTTTTGGCACGAGCGAATGTTTTCCCCCGCCACAGAACGACACATCGCATCCAGGCGCAGGATTGTTGGGAGAAAAACCTCAACATCTGGAACACCCACGTTGGTCGTAAATGTCATACCTTTGTACATGGGAGCGCTCGTTACACCTGCCAGCAGCCAGGCCAACACGGACGGCGAGTGTGTGCTCGGTGTGTCAGCGGATAAAAATTTACGACCCGCTCCCGGTGCGAGCACGGTAAATCAATTTCAGCGTAACGTAGAGTACACGATGAGCCGCGGAAACAATTTTTCCGCCTCGTATATGTACGTATCACTGAATCCGGTGTGGTCCGGGGTGATTCGAATTCCTACTTCAATCTTCGCATTCATTCCATAGAGTTCAGAGTTCGCTCGTAATCTTGTGTAATCTATACTGAGAAAAGCTTGGCGAGCTGTGGCTTTACTGTATATAAGTTAGGTTTAGGATTTGATTCCAAACGGTTGAACTCCAACATTTTCATCAATTTGGAAATACCTGATTCGAAAAGTCAAAGCATAGATCTGCTCATGGCTATGATAGAACACAGATCAATGTTTCGAGATTCACATGGGTTTTCTCAAGAAATTCCTCAGAAAAATTGAACCCACTTATTTTTTTTATTTTCTTGAAACAGTTTTCCGAAATTTCTTAGAAAATGTTTGCATAGCATAGCATGAACCCTTGCACAAATCGTAGATGGAGTTGCAGAGATAAACATATCCAGAATCTACAATTGGGCGGGTCCGACTTTCTCCAAACACATGGCCACGTCCTTACAAATGTTTTCATTTTATAATTTCCCTACCATCTGCTTAAGAAAAAGCTCGAAACCGAAACGGTTTTCACAGACGAAAGAGATAATAAAATGGCGAATATATACAGACAAAATAAATAAATCTCTTCTGTTATATAATGAATTTGTATATGATTATAAGTATTGCGAACAAGTGGTATATGATGTAAATAAAAAATATAGGTAACGATAGAATCCATCAATGGTTTGAAAATGAGAATCGATTACAGAAAAGACTAACCATTATATTCGATAGAGTAATAAATTATATGAGATAATTAAACCCAGCACGACAGTACAGGCAAGAAATACTCTTCGTCTTTTCTGTTACAAGATACGTACATGCAGCAACCTTAAATTAAAATTATATGCGAATAACTATAGAAGCTTTTTCAATATTGTATTAATATTGAAAATGTCCTCTGTGAAGTACAGTGACAAAATATAGGAAGCTTCTGATGCCATTATCTGCATATTTTCAACATTGAATGTATAAATCTTGATCAGTTTATTACATTTCATCAAACCAATTCCGATATTCTAATTCGAACATGAGCAAATTAGGACCTGAAAAAAAGAAACATTCTGCGCGATATTAGGAACCATCCTATTTTAAAAGGGAAAGATGGAACATACACTGCTCCCATATTCATACATTTATATAGCAGTAACACTTGACAGTAACATTCTTTTTGGGAACCCAGAATCATTATACAATGTGTTGCAGCAACAAATGATTCCAAATAGGCACTGCATGTTTTTCAATCAATGTTTTAACATCGTGAAATCTTAAATGCACGAAATTTGATAATTTTAAGGTACTTTTAAACCGCTTCAATGTTCTACAATATGGATCTGATACTGTTATCAGGTTTGGTTTCATTTAAATGCAAGTTGGCTCCACCACAAGTCCTTTTACATTCCCACACCGAATACATCCCCGAAAATACGTAAACAGTGGCACTCACTGTTAAACTGCAAGTATGTAAGCTGTTCCACTTTCACAGGAACTGAACACATGAATGACAGACCAAATTCGAGCAGGTAGAACAAAGGGCAAAACATATTTACACAACCCTGACTAATCAACGCCCACAGATGTCGCTAGTTTGGAGTAGATATCAAGGTGTGCAAACGGAAAGCATAAAAACATATCTGTCATCACTATAATGGGACAGCGATTTTCTATAAAACGTGGTTCCGGACAATCAAGGATCTCTTTGTTCACAAAATCCTCGAAAGACCTAGAAGTGCGTGCGTGAATAATATTAGCAATTCGAGGTTGTGAAAGAGCTTTGATCGACAATCCGTTTCCGGAGCGAATGCGTGCACAAGAATCCACCGGGATTCCTTCAGCACACTACTGTCAACAACGGCTACTGCCCGCCATCTTCGCCCAATCCAATCCAAACCGCATCACTAACACTCACACACAGACCCAAACTTGGACCATCGAACCAAGGTAGACACGCTGTATCGCAACATTCATCCCATTCCCGACCGGGACCTTGTGGTTACGGCTGCTCCAACGCTGAGGGGTACGACCGTAGCCCGTGCTCGGTCGTTTCTTCCTGGGAGTCGCCGTGACCACGATACCAGATTACGAACTCTCGTCGTTCTATTGTCCCGTGGCTCAAGGAATCAAACCCGCTGGCGAAATGGACACAACGTCAACAACACCAGAACTCTAACCTAACCACTGAAGAAGACCAATCATCGCATGCAAGTACCAAATATGTGACGTATCTGTAATAAAACCTTTCCTAAAATGAGATAGCTTCAGTGGTAGCCTATTATTTGAGGAGAGCAACCCTGAATTATAAGATTTCTCCACCTTTCCACCGCACCGTCTTTACTCGGGTTCACAAAGGAAACGCTCAGGCCTCGTTATTCGTGTGATTTTTGTGTATTTAGTTAATCACCCCTTTATCTTGAAGTTTGCAAACTCCCACTCCGACAATGGCCTTTCTATAAATGTAGATGTTTCAGTACCTTACGTCTTGTATCAGGTTCAATCTCATTCATGTCAAGGTTTGTATGTGGAAGAACAGTCATTCATCGACCCTCTGATACAACTTATATCTGAAACTGTATACAGGATCGCTCCTCGAAGTGGCGAAGCTTTCGAAGTGGCAAAGGGTGTCTCCCTAGTAGCAGTAATGACTGTGGAAGCAGCGAATAGTTGTTATCACTTAGGTAAACGGTGCGACATACTCAAAATACTTTGAAGATTACTCAACCAAGTTGACGCTGAAGTCAGTGCTTGTTAAGTATACTTTTCTCACCTCACGAATTTATCGTATTTTTAGTTCCACTTTGAAGAGCATTCAGTTTGCCTAAATTTATTGTCAGAAAGTCTAGGAGATTAGATATAGTGTGTACAAAGAATCGTTGTTGATAATGCAATTGCAATTTGCAGCATATCTTCGTGGTGTAAATAACAACGAATCTGTTTTATTACGACGGTATATTGAATTATGTTACTGGAGCATTTGAAAATCCAGCTATCTTTCTATTTTTTGATTACTATTGTTGCTCTAAATACCTTTAAAAAATCTCATCTGCTTCAAAAGTTACATTCAACTTTTCAATTGTCCATCTAGGGAAAAGTGATATTGTTCTGTATTATTGCATTTATTGCATTCAGTTAAGATCACTCCTGACGGAATCCAAGTTTCAAAGTGCTCGCGTTTTCGGGGGCACACCACTCGATACGAAAGCATCACACTACTGTCATTTTTGTTGATTTAGTTTTGCTGCGTCGCAGCATGCGTGAAACAATAGAAATGACAGTTGTGCGTTGCTTCCGTATCGAGTGGTGTGCCCGAAAACGCGAGCACTTTGAAACTTGGATTCCGTCAAAAGTGACCTTAAGTCTGTCTAATTTTGGGAAATTCAAATCAATATTTCTTTGATCCTGATATGTGGTTGGTTTTTTATTTGACAGTTTGGCAACATAGTGACAACAAATAACATACAACAAATTAACGATATATAAAGCCTGTCCACGTTAAATTTCGGACAAGTCAATAATTGTAAGTCGTTGCATTTTCAAGCTGGAAAGTTAGTTATGGGCCCGTGTTTGATTATGCTTATCTTCTTCTTTCTTCTTTCTGTGTCTATTATCCTTCTTCCTTCTTTACATTACGTTTTTCTTCTTTCTACTAACTGTCGTGACCGGACGAGGTTTCTAAGCTCGACCGTTCGCCTCAACAATACTCAGCAAACTGACTTCCGTCGTCGATTCGTTCTGACACGAACTTGAGAAAACCAAAAACATTTTTGCGTTACCATGGAGCTCAAATTAATACAATACACGTTGATTCGAGTTACTCAATAAATGAGTGCATATAATTAGAACATATGTCAAATGCAGATTTCAAGGAATTGATGATAATGGCATTTTGCTGTAATAATTTTATCACAACATTCAATGCCAATCTTATCCACTACAACTTAGATAATGCCGATGAGATTTGTCGCCATTTCATCAATTTGGACGAGGGCTAAAACATGCTGAAAGCATCACATGATGTGTGGAGATTCATCTCTTATGAAAATGCATCGTGTCAGTGGTTTGTAAATGTTTAAAAAAAAATCGCAAATGAAGATGGGTGGCGGAGATTTAACGTGGACAGGCTTTAATACTGACTGGAGTTTAATCACCGTGGAAACTTATTTGTTACTTTAATTGACTTTTCTCAGTGAAATTTCGCCAGAAAAAAAGCCTTTCAAATGAACAAATAAATGTCATAACATGTTTGTTATTTCGAGTAACAAGTTTATTTTAAAGCAGCTAAATTATCGATCTGAAAACAAAATTTGGTTTAACTTTCCTGCTATTTAGGGAAGATCCATTAATTACGTGACGCAAAAATTGGATTTTTTCAACCCCCCCCCCTCCTCCCTATGTCACACTTTTTGTATGAAGCTTCTAAAATTTTGTATGGATCGTCACACTTCACTCAACCCCCCCTCCCCCCTATAAGCGTTACGTAATTTGTGGACGTTCCCTTAATAGTTATATATTCATGTACGGTCTACACTGTGTCCAATTTATTATCATACAAATTCAAGCTTCGATTATTTTACATTAGATTTTCGGATTTTAATGGTATTTGTTGGTTATTGAAAATCAAATTATTATGGATCAATTACAACGATTGTTTCACAATAATACCGCTTTTAACCTTCTTGAGCAGCTTCAAAAAAATGAAAGCCATCGCAAGCACTTGCGTCTATCCAGTATTTTGCGCTCCATAATGGCGGCGTGAGTTCTGTTCAATTTGACATTCAAGAGGTGGAAAACATTGGAACTCATCTAGCATACATTGATGAAAAATAATTTCAGGAGTAAATAAATAAACGTCAACTACCTCTCATAACCGTGGAATAAAGAAAACGTATTTCCTGCATGTTATGATCAAAATATCATTCATGCTTTATTTTATTATTTCAATATAAGATTGGAGAGAACCGTACTGTGAATAATATATCAAATAGATGCTTTATTTAATTTATGGAAGTATAAGTATTATAAGCATAAATGTCGTGTTTGACCGTTGGTTGGTAATGTGAAGAAATTTGAGACATCGATTCGGTGGTTGGCTAATTGTTAGGAAACCCTTTGGAGGGAAGGGACTATAAGATGATCACGTTTAGGTATTAGCCGTTAAATTACTTGTGTTGTTGCACTGATCGTATGGGAAATTGTAACGATCAAATCAGTTTTGTTTATCGTGCTATATTTGTTGGAAGAACAGGTTATGTGGGTTGGTTGCTTTATGGAACCATTTTTAAATTTCTCTGGGCAAATGTCAAATTTTGTCGGGAAAAAGTGCAACATTAGGATTAATAGGAAATAAAGCCTGTCTGCGTTCAATTTCGGACATCCATCGTCCAACTCGTTTTCTTTTACTTTTAACAAACTACTGAGAAGATTCATTTTTACATCTCTTTGATGTGTTGCATTCAGCAAGTTTTAGCTCTTGAAATGGCAAAAATCAATTTGACAGTTTTTATGTGTCTGGCTTTATGTCACAAGGCACGAGTACAGCATTCATAATTTGATTCAAAATACATTTTTTTTTCTCATTGTGTCAAACAGATTCCATTCAAGCATTTTTCGAAATTTCTATTTCTTGGTTTTAATTCATAGGAAACCTAAAATAAAAGAGAGTTATTTAATAACAATGTTAAATTTATCGAAAAATTTGGAAAAGAAATAATTTTAGAGATTCCGTGAAGGATGTTGGTTGACGTTTGTTTATTTACGTTGAAAATTTTCATTATATCAAGGCATACTTGATGAGTGCCAATGTTTTCTACCTCTTGAATGTCAAACTTAAAGGAACTCACGCCGCCATTATCAAGCGCAAAATACTGGATGGCCTGACTAGACACTTTGTTCTTGTTTTTTCTCGACAGCAAGTACGAATACAACAAATTTTCCAAGAGGTTCACATCTGTTCAACTGAAAAGCCATTCAGCAGTTTTGAACCAAACTTAGTGTATGAGAACTTGCTTTTGTTTTCTGAAACACGAGATTGTCCTTTCCGTACATTTTGTCGATCAAAACAAACGCTCGCTCGCGCTCGCAAATAACTTCACCACTACGAGGATAAAAAAAATTAAAAAGTGCGCGATCGAACGTGTTTGGAAGCTCAAAAGGATTTCGAAATCCGTGTTATTTTGTTCTGCCCTGTGCGGTCGAGATGAAAATAATTAGTGCATTTGGAAGCGCAGATCGATTTCAAGGTCATAAGATTAAACGGTGCGCGATCAAACGTGTTTGAAAACGTAGAATAATTTCTAGATCTGCGTTATTTTGTTCTGCCTTGTGAGGTCGAAAAAAAGTAGTGCACGATCAAACATGTTTTGGAGACGCAGAACGATCTCAGATTATTATTTTGTTCTGTCTTGTGCGGTCGAGAAGAAAATAAAAAATAAAAGCGGGTATTACGTTAATATTTTCCTAACTGTTCCTAAATTGACCTGCATTCGAACACTGCCGGCGCCGGTATTGCTTAATGTTTGGTCACCAGTTTTTACACATTGAGGATGATGTTATTCCCAAATATCATCTGTTGGTTTTCTGTATAATTACAGCTGGCCTGGCAATAACGGAGTAGCAATCGTGGGCGGTCAATCATGCTCATGCTCATGCTCCTATGTTTTACAATATGTTAGACAACGTTAAGCAAAATATCATTACGAATAGTGTGGATAACGAAAAAATATTGTTATGGAATGGCATTTCTGTAGAAAGAACAATATTAAAATTCACATAATGAGCGAAACCGTGTGAGCAAAATAAAATGACGCGAACCTCGGAAAGTTTATATAAAACTGTTTATGTGAAAGAGGTTTCAGGTGAAAAAGAATTTGGTAAGCTTAGCAAAAAATGGTTACAAGACATGTTCACGCCTTAATAAAACTATTGCAATCCCTACCTAATGATAAAAGAATTTATAAGACCAAATGAGTAAACGATTTTGATGAATTTCCTTATTGCATAAAGCAATGTTATAGTTTGAAAACCAGTAGGTACTAGAATGTATTGCACACCTGGAAAATGCGTATGGATGTCGTCAACAGTCAGTAGTCGCGTAATACATCCGAATTTCCACGGGAAACTCTTCCCAATTTCCACCGGTAATTCATCTCTACTTCATGAGGAGAGAAAAAGGAACTTTATCAGGAAATCATCCAATTTTTTTTCGATTAAAAAAAACATTCAAACTTCGTTGAAAGAAATTCATCCAAATTTTCCAAAAAATCATCCAAGATTTCTCGGGAAATTTCTCCACATTTCGTCAGGAAATTCATCCGAATTTCGTCGGGACATCCATCCAAACTTCTTCAGGATTGCTCCGAATTTCTTTGAAAATCCATCCATTTTTTTATAAATTCATCTGAGATTTCTCGTGACATTCATCCGAATTTCGTTAGAAAGTTCATCCAAATTTCAACAGGAAATTATTCCAAATTTCGTCAGGAAATTCATTCGAACTTCCTTATGAAACTCATCCGAATTTTCACGGAAAATTTTATAACCGTACGCCGGACCGTCTTCCCCTTTTAGGTAAAATAGTACGATGGTTGATGTGCCACTCCCATAGGAGCCCATCGACCGTGTTTAATTGTGCCCAACCTTTGAGACCCTCTAATGACGAAAGTTCCTTTTTTTTTCCAATTATGTATGGAAGACAGGTTGCTAACTTAAATTGCACCTGTGACGGACGCTACTAGTAACGACTTAGCAAAATGACTGTCAGTGTGGAATGGTTTTATCATCACCGGTGAAGCGACCAAATTTTCCCTCAAAACCAAACGCGTCGGATTTCAGAGTAGCCCGGTTGGTTTCGGAGCCAACCTCCCCAGTTGAAAAATACTACAAAAAAAAACTACACCGAAAACGTACAACATTAAATATTCTCAATCAGTTTCATTTCATCGAGACATCAAATAACAAGCACTATACAAATTATTTCAGTCTGCTATGTTTATTGAAAGGTTGCACGACATGCAAAAGTATAGCGAAGCTTTCATCCAAGATTTATTAAGCTCTTATTTCACATACACTAGTGCTCATTGCTCTCATCGTCTGCCTATCTGCTCGCTTATCCAAATGCTATACCTTTCCCATTGATAACTAATCGATCAGTCCCTAGCCTCCTATCGTGTGTGGTTTCACTCAAAATCCCGACTATTGTGCGTACGGTCTTAAACAGTCCTCAACATATTCTCACGGCAGAGCCGTGTCTTCGCCTAGCAACGGAATATGGCTATGTTGCGGCGAGAAATCACATGCGCATGGATTATGTTCGAAAATCCAAAATTTGTTTAGGAAATTCATCAAAACTTTTTTGGCAAACTCATCCGCATTTCCGTGGATAATTCATCCGATTTTGCTCGAAAAATCGATCCAAATTTCCGCATTTGCTCGGAAAATTTATCTGACTTTCCTAAAAAATCATCCGAATTTCCACGAGAAATCCATCAGAAGCTTCTCGGAAATTTCATCCGAATTTCCAAGGGTAAATAACTCAAACATCATCAGTTCATTGAGGAAGTTCATTCGATTTTTTTTTTGAAAATTCAACCGCATTTCCTGAATAAATTCATCCGAGTTTTCTCTCAAAATTTATATGCATTTGTGTGTGTGTGTGTGTGTGTGTGTGTGTGTGTGTGTGTGTGTGTGTGTGTGTGTGTGTGTGTGTGTGTGTGTGTGTGTGTGTGTGTGTGTCATCCTCTATCCCTCACCCAGCGGGGGGTGTTGGTCAAGTAGTACTACGAATAATTTGATCATATCTCATGCTCCGTAATGGTGCCCTTTTCGTTATGAAGACTAGTGCTGTAAAAAGGAATCACTGCTGAAGCAAGAAGGTTGTCTTCAGGGAGGGTAGGGGATGGGGATGCACTAGCTAGCCATAACAGGAACAGAAAAACATCACAAGGACGCCCTTATTCGTACTGACTACTCAGGGAGTAGAAGGTCGAGAAGAGCCACCGCTGACAACTAAAGCGTGAACCGGATACCTGGGACTCCCATAATATCCGCGGCAATAGTAGCAAACGATGCCCTGTACGTATTTAATTTGCAATATATGAAGTAACGAAAATATAATAGAAATGAGGTATCAAAAATATAATACAATTAACACTCTAATTCCCAAGATCGCCTTTAGACTTAAGTTTTAGTTTTCAAATAACTTCAATCCATAATTCATTTAGTTGACATTGAAGTCAATCGATGTGCATTTAAAAGTAACTTGAAGCCTAATCAAAAAATCATAGCAATTTTTATGAAATCTTTATTTCGTGAGTTGGTTTTATTTTTATATTTTAGTTTTCAAATTCGTATTACTTTGATTAGTGAAATATTTGTGGTTAGTATTCTTCTACAATTAATCCGATATCATAAAGAGCTAAAAAGATACATAATACTCTTGGTATGATGGAAATCATGTCCAAGTATGAAAAACTATTGCAGCAAAATTCTTAAAATTCAATGGATTTGACAAAAAAAGGAAGTAAAAATATGGTTTTGAGCGAATACGGACATTTGGGTCTTAGAGGGTTAAAGGAAATAATTGGAACTTTCTCAACAGATTCAAGCGTCTCAATCGTTAAACTCAATTCGCGTCTTTTAAATCAAATTCATTATTATTCGAAAAATTGAGACAGGAAAAACAAATTAAGCCAACCGCACCCCTTCTTAAAATTTATATGCATTTTCATAGAAAATTCATCGAATTTTGTTCAGGAAATTCTTCCCAATCTCATAAGGAAATTCATATTCTTTAGAGATTCATCCGAATTATATCGGGAGATTTTTTTCGGAAATTCGTTCGAACTTCTTGTGGGAAATTCATCTAAAATTCATCCCCGATTTCTTTGGGGGAAATTCAATAAAATTTCTTCGAAAAAGTTGTCTCCCTCGAGAAGTCCATCTGATTTTTTTTAGGAAGTTCGTCCATGGTTCCTCTAGAAGTTCATTCAAATTTTCTCGCGTAATTGATAAAATTTTGTTCGTGCAGTTCATTCAAATTTTCTCATGTAATTGATCAGGATTTTCTCGGAAAATTCATTCGAAATTTTTGGAGAAAATTGGATTTGATTTCTCTCACGAAATTCCTCCGATTGCTCTCGAGAAACTCATCCGAATATTCCCGATAAATTTATCCGAGTTTTCTCGAGAAAGTCATTCGAATTTTCTCGGAAAATTTATGAAAATTTTCTCATGAAATTCAACCAATTTTTTTTGGAAAACTCATTCGTAAAACTCTTCCTAATTTTCATTAGAAATTCATCTGAATTTCCTCGTGAAATTCATCCAAATTTCCTCTGGAAATTGATCCGAATTTGCTCGTGGAATTTATCAGAATTTCTTTGAGAAATTCATGCGTTTTTTGGGAAATTCATCCGAATTTTCTCGGAGGATTCATCAGAATTTTCTCGGAAGATTCAACAGAATTTCTTTGGGAACCTCATCCGAATGTCCTCAGGAAGTTCTTCAAAATTATCTCGAGAAATCCATTCGAATTTCTTAGGGAAATTCATCCGATTGTCGCAAAATTCATCCGAGTATACTCGAGAAATTCATCCGAATTTTCTCGAGAAAGTCATTCAACTTTTCTTGGAAAATTCGTCCGAAATCTCTGAGGAAGCTCTTTCGGAAACTCTTCCAAATTTACTAATGAAATTATTCCGAATTACCTTTAAAAACCTTCCGAATTTCCTGAGGAACATCAACCGAATTTCTTTAGGGAAATCATCCAAATCTCCCCGAGTAATTGATCCGAATTGTCTCGGGAAATTCATCCGAGTTTCCTAGGAAAATGCATGCGTTTTTTTTTTGGGAAATTCACCTGAATTTCTATGGAAATATATCCGCATTTGCTCGAGAAATTAGGAAATTCATCCAAATTTCTTTGGAAAATTCATCCGATTTTTTGGGAAATTCATCCGAAATTTCTCGAGAATTTTATCCGGATTTATTCCAGATTTTTTTTTATTCGATTTTCCTTATGAGATTCCACTATTTTTCTATGGAAATTTATTCGAATTTATAAAAGACAATTGATCCGAATTTCCTTGAGAAATTCATCCAATTTCGTTCGGGAAATTTATCCGCTTTTTTTAAATTCATTCCAATGTCTATAGGAAATTCATCCTATTTCGTTTGAGAATCCTCATCATCAATCAACATCCTCATTTTCCCGGAATATTTATTTAAACTCCCTCGGGAAGTATATCAGAATTTTATATTATATTTTCCAAATTTTCTTGGGAAGCTCGATCACATTTTCTCATCCAAATTCTCTCGAGAAATTCATCTGAATTTTCTCTGAAAATTTGTTCATATTTTCGCTGGAAGTGCAATTGTTTTTTTCTTGGGTAAGTCCTCCATACTTTGAAAAAAATTGTTCCAAATTTCCTCGCGAAGTTCATCCAAATTTCTTAAGGAAAATTATCCAAAGTTCTTCGAAATATTTATCCGGTTCCGTTCCATAAATTCATCCGAATTTCCTCAGAATATTCCTTCGAACTCTTTTGGATTTTTTTTCGAATTTCTTAAAGAAATTTATCCGAATTTCCTCGAAAAATTCATCCGAACTTCATTTGAGAAATTCATGAGAAATCTCTCGGGAGCCTATTCCATTTTTTAAGAAAATCATTTTCGTACGAGTTTCCCTGAGAAATTCTTTCAATTTCGTTTGGTAATTTCATCTGAATTTTTCCAGGACATTTGTGTTCTGATTTTCCTCGAAAATTTGTTCAAGTTTTCTAGAGAAGTCCATCCGAACTTCATAGGGAATGTATAGAAATATCTTTTGATTTTTCGTGTAGCAAATCGTCAAAAAGTGGTGATGAAAGAGGACTGATTGAATATTTCAAATTCCCGTCCCTTATACCCACTCAATCAATCCATCATCACTGAAAATAAATTTCTTTCAAATTGGTCCCTCAATAACCCACCGAAACCCGAGCGGAAAAGTCGAAAAAGAATTTTGTAATTTTCCTTTCTTCCAAAAACAAACCAAACCTTGAAAGTTTCTCAACTGCCTCCGTTAAACTTTTACCAACCGAAGATACACAGAAGCGTAGTATGAGCCGATCGGCAGAGCGGCATCAAAGTGATTTGTCTTCATTTCGTTCAGACTCGCCCTCATAAACCACTTACACGTGTGTTGTGTGTTCCAAGTTGGCCAAGTTTGTTCCAGTCGAATCGAATCAATTCCAACGAATCACCGGATAACCGCAGCACGAATGCCAGTGGTGGTCGACGAGGACGATGGAGGAATAGAATGGAGTGCACGTGGAAAGGAACAACACGTGATACCACAAAAGGGGGGAATGGGGATTTTTATGGGTTTACTTTTGCTTTTACGTCTCAATATCAGACGCTGCGTGGGAGGAAAAAAAGTGGAACTTGATGATGTACACATCCTGCCCCGCTTCGTTTGATTTTCTTAGCTGGAAAAATTGTCGAATCATTCCCAAATGGGCTCGTTTGGGGCTGACGGAGGAATTCAAAGACAATGCTGCCGAACCGTGGAAGAATGCCAAGTTATTCAAATAATGATACATTCGACGGAAGGTGAACGCTTCTCAGAAGGACAAACGCAAAGCATGGGATTGGTTTTTGGAATGATCTCAGGTGGAAACGGTTCGTGCGAATATCCTGGAGGTTTCGTTCTCTATTCACGGGTGGTATGAATTTGTTGCGAAGACAATCCCAGCGTGGCATATGTTTAAAAGCTGTATCAGAGAGAGCATATTTTTATTAAAGCGTAATCAATTCTTTTGTCTAATACATTTTTTCTTTCCTTCTTCCAGGTATGAACCATCAATTCTTGCAACTCAAACGTACGTATATAACATATAATGTTTTCTCTCGGGTTCCGCCATGGAATGTGGTTTCCATAGCTATATTGTCGAATAAACTGTCTTAACATCAATATGTCAGGACCAGATCATTATCTGCCTCTAACAGGCTCAATCCACGGTGGTTCAGACCATCCGCTCGGCTCATAACCCTCTCATCCTTATCAGTCAAGTGCTCTGGTCAGTAAACCATACAAAATCCTCACACTCTCCCCTGAAGTGATTCGATTACTTGCGGTTTCAACTGATAACAAACAGAGGTATGTGAGTCATTCACATCGGTGGCATTGGCCACCAGCTGATTCGCTACGTGACTGATGCTCACAATGGCAGAACGGTGGGATTACCATTTTACTTACACACTTGAAAGGTCCCGTCTCCGACCTGCACCGCGCCGATAAGGAAGGCCATTGTTTCGATGGCTGCAACTGCATTTGCACCATTATGAGCGTGTTTGCTATCGGGGAAGATAAGAGTTTGTTTTTCCCGTTTTATCGCGGTAAAACGCTAATGAGTTCCATTCGAGCAGCTTTAGATAACCTCACACCATTTGACATTAATATATTTAAATTTTAAATTACCTCATCCCAAACTTTTAGAATAACGATAACCCGCATGACCTCGTTATGCAACCAATTATTTCCGTCTACATATCTGTGTTTACGTGCAAATTTAACGGATGCCATTTTTCGTTATCACCATCACCGGTCCAATAATGACGCATTCAGACACGCTCTCTTCTGCGAACATCAAACGAAAATCGTATCACTTTATTTACCATCACCACCACTGCACACTGGGCCACGGGACGGAGCTAGCCCGACAAAATACCTTGGAGCTTAGGGGATGCGTAATTTTGAGTTGGTGTCTTCGGAAGAGTGTCGTGTTTTGAAAAAATATGAAGCTCAGTGTCGAGCATTAGTTAAATTTTACGCCGCATAGGTGGCGCTGCGATGCAAACTTTTTTGTTTTACGTTTTAGAGCTTTGGTGTCTTCGGCAAAGTTGTAGAACGTAAAAAAATAACTGTAGTCGCCGAAGACACCTAAGCTCTACGTCTTCAAATTGCTGAGATATAGTTAAAATTGTAAAATTTCATTGATTTTTATATTTCTCGCACTATTTTACCCAAAATTGTAAAAAAAAACTAATCGCGACAGAACTAACTGATTTACACAACTGATTATGGTTATGGACCATGCTTGAGTTGTTTTTACTGTAACTTGGTATAAAAGTATCATAGAGTTAGGGAAGTTTTTGAATTCAAAACATTAAACTATCATATTAAGATAAAGGAACCGATCAGAGTAGTCCATATTTTTATCGAGTAACAAAACACACAGTTCAAATCATCGGATAAAGATCGATTTCAATGAGTTAATGCAATCTAAACGCATAACAAGATTGACATTTTTAGTCATATATATTTGTTTACGATAAATTCAGTTAATAATCGATGCACGGTAACGTGTTCTGCAAATATTTGCCACAAAATATCGATTAAGAATCGTAGTAGGAAAAGCGTATGCTGTTGATCTTATTATACATATTTACCGAGGGTTATGCAGGTGAGATTTCAAAATCAAAACATTTTATCTTCATTAATTGTGGTTTTCTTGTTAAACATTATAGCGAATGTGTTTTTTTTTGCTTTTATCCGATAATCGATATGGCTCAAGGTAAGTTATTTTAATCAGTTTATACATATCATACATTAATTAGTATGGGAAGATCCATTAATTACGTAACGCAAAAATTGGGCATTTTCAACCCCCCCTCCCCCCTATGTCACACTTTTTGTATGAAACATCTGAAAATTTTGAATAGATCGTCACACTTCGGTCAACTCCCCCTCCCCCCTCTAAGCGTTACGTAATTTGTGGACGCTCCCTATATCAGTATCCATTTTCACCATACGAACAATTCTCGAGAAAACAGTTTCCTCAAACGGCTAGAGATTTCTTCCCATAATCAGTGCAACAACTATTGAAGTGAGCAAATAAAAGCATTTTCATAATTGTTTGTAGATTAGTCATTTTTATTATTTTTTCCTTCATATGTCACGTTGTCCAATGAAAGTTGAAGTCTGGGAAAAATAATAGAATGTAACTGAAGTGTATTGTGTTTGCAAACTAGTTTTCTTGGTTAGCCATGAATTGTTTGCTTTGACCCTGACTAATGTTACTTTTATACTAAACTTTAAAACTATTTAATATATTTGATTCCAAAAAACCATGATATGTTTCAATATTCAGGTTAATATTTCTCTTTGAACTTGATGAAATATCAAAAACTCTTGCATAAAGCATGAGCACTATCGACTGTGACAGACTACTAGGTTTTAATATGATATTTTTTACATTTTTCGTAAATCATCCAAGAAAATCGAAAAAAAGATGACACTTTACAATTTTTACTATATCTCTGCAAATAGAAGGTATACAGCTTAGGTGTCTTCGGCAACTACAATTATTTTTCCACGTTCTACAACTTTGCCGAAGACACCAAAGCTCTAAACCGTAAAACAAAAAAGTTTGTATTGCAGCGCCACCTATGCGGCGAAAATTTGAACTAATGCTCGACGCTGGGCTTCATATTTTTTCAAAACACGACACTCTTCCGAAGACACCAACTCAAAATTACGCATCCTCTAAGCTCCAAGGTATTTTGTCGAGCTAGCACCGCTCCGTGGCCCAATGTGCACTGTACCCAAGCCATTAACAACCCAGACCCAATGAGCCAATGACCCACACCGAAACAAAGAAGCCATATCTCCGCTGAAAGCTGATTCGACCGCAAAAAAAAATAAACACACTCATTCACCGGTCTTCCCATCCAAGACTCCTAACCTCCAATTTGCGTCGAACTCGGCCTACTTTGTCCGGCTGCAATAAGCAACCTGTGACAGGGATGGCAGAAGCAATTTGAAATCATTTTACCCGATTTCATGCACTCAGGCAAATGAACATACGATTATCATAATGCAAAAATTATGAATCCTCAAAACCTCTTATAAAATCAATAACATAAGGCACTAATGTGTTTCATTTCATTACTTTCAAAATACATCAGGTGAACGTACGTAATTCATACGTTACGCATACTAGATTTCATAAGGTAAGAATGGATGTTATTCATGCGTCACGCATACTGGATTTCATAAGGCGTGATTTTGAATGTTGAATGAATAACGAAAAGAAAAAAAAACATATACTTGGCAAATTTAGTGTGACTGTACTTTGCGAAAAACTCAGAATGGCGGAAAAGAACGCTAAAAGCCATTCTTTCGGAATCACTGTTTGGAACACAGATTCTGAAAGCATCGGAAACATTATCTCTGTCGAACGCTGGTCGGAAGTTCGTTGTGGATACTGTGGCAAAATTTCACATTAATCAAGGCCGAAAAACATCCGGAGAAATATTGGATGATTACAGCGATGCCATTATTGCGCTCTTCAGAAAGGAAAGCAAGGTGAGAAATTATGGTGTGTTTATTTCAATAGAAGTGATTTAAATAGAGTGTCCTGGCATTCAATTCATGTTCGTAATATGTGTACGGCCCCTAGGGTCAAAAACTTATCAATTTATAACTGTGGGAGTGCATTTTAGAACACTAAGTTAAGAGTCTTCTTCTTATTGGCAATAGATCCTCAAGGAAACACTGTCACCTCGCAAACAGGTGTTCATTACACACCTCCACAGTTATGAACTGCGATATTTCTAAGCCAAGTTTACTATTTTTTACAATAAATTCATTTTTTTCACATTCATTTTCAATCTTCATTGTCGATATTTGTGGAAAACCTCTGATGACATGCCCTGATTGAAAATGCCTCCGGCAACATTGGCATGATCAACGTTTCACTAGTAATCTCAATATATAATGAAAAGAAACTCACAGTATGGCACACCAACAGAAAGTATCCGCTTCATATCCGCAGGTAGTATACATCAAAAAGACCGTCACATCCCTATTCTGGTCGACAAATATTGAGGAACCCCTGAAAAAGTTTGTACCGAACTTTGTCGCGGGCCTGTAAAAACGGACAAATTTAGTCAAAACAAAAATGATGAGCAACTACTTTTCGTGATTAAAAAAAAAAAGAATACTTACTATTAATGCGACTGAATCTTCGAGCTATGCTTTACGGAAATTAGCTCGTGTATAGAACAAAAATTTATCATACGGGTATTTTTCACATATTTTTCAACCAAGCACAAGAATAAATAAATTCACGACTAGGTAGTTAAAATTAAAATCCGAGGGTTAAAATAAGTCGATCGATTGTGAAAATAAAAGAAAAACATTAGCCACCAGGGTAACCAGATCTGCCAATTTTTCGGTAATCCTACCGATTTTGGTCTCACCTACACGCAAAACTGAAAGTATGCTCTTTTCGGGAGAAGTATGCTCTTTTGCGGGAGAATGAATAAAATGCCCAATAGTGGACCCCCTAGTAGCGAAATTTAGCTCTTCCTGTCATACGGAGTAGAAATTTTCAACATATCAATTCTGCTTGATAACTAATAACAAGTTCTGCATCCCCTCTTCACGATACCATAAAACACTCAAATACACGACGTTATTCGTTGAAATTAACATTTTAAAGTCTGACTGAATTCGCCCTATAGTAGACTCCCTGGGGTTCCATATAGGAAATTGCTTCCCTATAGTCGACACTTCATTTCATTTTCATGTTTCGTTTCGGGACGTTCTTCTTCCCTATTATGGACTCTCCAAAATATTCCTTTAATGGACACTTTCGTGTTTATTTTCAAAAGAGTTGTTAAAAATCATCCAATTTTGCTTTCCATAGCATTTCCAATGCATGCAATCAAATCATACACGTAAAAAAATATCCTTATATGTTATGGCAAAAACCATTCGAAAATACTTATACTCTTCATTATGCCACCACCATAAGTTTTTTCTTATACATATCATTAAGCGCCTGCTTCGGCAAAAAAGTATTAGAAATCTTAATAATATATAACATTAAATTTTTTTACGTGTAAGACTGTAAGGTAGGTTCTCCCGATGGAATGTCATAGAAAAATGTTGACATTGTGCTGTAATGATGCAAAAATGGCTGGAGAGTCCACTATTGGGCACTAAACACGAGAGTGTCCATTATAGCCCTATTTCGGGGGTCCATAATAGGGAAGAAGAACGTCCCGAAACGGGACATGAAAATCAAATGAATTGTCGACTATAAGGAAGCAATTTCCTATTATGGACCCCAGGGGGTCTACTATAGGGCGAATTCCGTTAGACATTAAAATGTTAATTTTATGAATAACGTCGTGTATTTGGGTGTTTATGTATGTATCGAGAAGAGCTTGTTGTTCGATATTTAGCAGAATTAATATGCTGAAAATTTCTACTACTTATGACAGGAAGAGCAAAATTTCGCATATGACGTCCCAGCCCTTAATATTTCCATTGAAATCGTGACGTCATGCTCGTTTGGAGACACGTTTGACAGTTCGTTTTAATTTAATCTAGTCACCCTGTCATCCACGCATTATTCGTATGTGCAATAGGGCACTTGGGGGAGTTCATTTTGCGTTAGTCTATAGAGGTAATAAACCACAGACAAAAATAAACTATTGTTACCTCTATTGTATGTGGTCATCGATGAATCATATTATCTGTCCAGAACAAAGTTAGAACGCTTTTCATACCGAAGTTGGATTTTTCTCCAGATACAGGCAACTTTCCCAACTTCGGAAGTAGTGCGCTGGATTCGCCTAAAGATGCGCTAAACAACGCATCAATTAGTTTGACAGATAAAACTTTGGAAGAAAGTTCGGTTCTGAAGTCCCGAGTTCCGAATTCTAAGTTGGTGCTACGCCGACAATACATTAGCGCAGTGCACCCTGCACGGTTAGAAAAAAGTACCTAATTTTAGGTACTTTTTTTCTTTTGCATCTCCTTCCCTCTTCCCTTTGTTGTCATAAAATGAAGAGCAAAACCACTCAACAAGGGCATTAAAGTGTGGGAACCCAACGTTGAGTAATCTCATGTTTACAAAAGTTGAGTGAAATTTTGGATAGTTTTTATTTAAAATTAAGTACATTTTACTTAAAATTCGGTAAATTTTACTTAATTTCAAGAAAAAAATACTTAATTTTGGGTTCCCACACTGAACCCCCGATTTGAGTGAAAAGTACCTAATATTAGGTACTTTTTTCTAACCGTGTGAGACAAGAGTGCACCCATTTACATATATCGAAACTCATTTGCGATTTGGGCGTAACTTATTTTGTAAACAAACATTGGAAGGCAAATTCCTGCTAAAGCAAGCATTTTCTTAGAAGACTAAGGCACGTATCCGATAAGGCTTTTCTTTATCAGGTAGTGGGTTTAGTTGTGGAGGAAAATGAAAAAATGCATTCCACGGAATCAATAAAAAATGTTTGTTTACAAAATAAGTTACGCCTTAATCGCAAATCGGTTCCGATATATCTCGCTTAACAATTGATTAGGGCCTACAATGAAAAGTAAACAAATTCAATTTTAACACCCTTCGATAGCATCCTCTAATAGCTACTAATAGTATAAAAATGTTCCGCATCATCATTGGGCCTACAACGTGTTATTTTCAAAATATGTGTAGGTCCACCCTAAAAAACGGCCAAGCCACTCGTTTTTTTCTGTCTGGGATAAGCCTTCTCGAACTTCGGGCCGATAACGAGATTTTTTTTCGAACCGTCATCGGCCCGACCTCGGAGAGAGAAAATTTCTCCTCCCGAAAAGCCTTATCCCGTGTTTACTTTCGAAAAATGCCATAAACAAAGGGTCTATGAATGACAAGCAAATGCAGAATGACTTATCAAGAAGGCCTATCCCGGAGAAAAAAAATTAAATAGACTTAAACTTATATTTTAACGATTTCGACACATTTTTGCATGTTTTCGATGCAATTAAGGTTATGGATGGATAGATAGTGCTGATTATGAGCTTTTAGGAGTTTTTGCTGCTTAAAATATCATAAACCTGGGAAATAGGAATAGAAATTGTGATGCATTTTTTTCGAACGGCATTTTCTCAGTGTTTACGTTTTGGCTGTAGGCCCTTTTCAAATGTTACGCGAGATATCTGATGGTTCTCAGCTACACGTCTACTTTAGTTTACCTAGATAGGTAGTTTAGTCACCCAAATTTGAGTGACACGCGTATTACCGATAATATGCATATGGGTGAATACTCGCATGTCCCTGTAAATATTTAAAACATTTAAAATTTTGTTGAAAAGTATTAAGTGAAAAGTATTTTTGTTGAAAAGTGAAAAATCCAAACGTTCTCGCTGCCTCCGATAAAAGACCGAGACTATTCACGATTGCAATCATTTAAGTGGTAAGTAGTTTGGTGATTTTTTAGAAATTATAATTATGGAATATTAGTAAAAAATTATTTTCGCGGTTCCACTTAGGTCTTGCAATGCCGCTACCATTTGGTCGGCATCGGACATCGATGTGTAATTTTGATATGATCCACGCAACCACAGAAGGTCCACAAAACCTAGGCTTACTGACGATATCCTCCATTAGTCTGCAATAGGTCGCTTATGAATCCCATCTTCTGGTGATGCACGGGACACCGTTTCTCCTAAAATAGCAAGCGCTCTTTGAATAGAGCTAAGCCTTATTCGGTAAGTGCATTTGGAAGTAGTTTTCTACGTTCTTTTCGTTTTACTAACAACCAACTGCATCATAAATACTCTAGTGACCATAGTACGGATGAGTTTGGCAAAATAATGCTTCTTTTTTTGGTTTTTGAACCTGTGCCGGGAATGCCATCTGTAGCGCTATCGATTCACACTCAACTTAAAAAAAAAGTGTCAAGGCCTTTCAAAATGTTATAGGGTTACGGATGATATTCCCGGCCGGGTCCAATTCCCGGCACAGACTCTAAAACCAGAGACAGAAACATTATTTTGCCAAAACTCCTCCGTAACCGTGTGCGCTCGCTCGAGTATCTTATTTTTTTACTAGTGAATTGTAAGTAACTTCGGTATTCAATTCGTTTTCAGAATGGACAGCAAAATACGGTCAGCGGTAGAAAAAGAAAGAAATCCCAAAACGAATATCGTCTGCGGATATAGAAAGACCAATTGGAAATCTATGGTGTAAAGGTTATGCTATTATAACAGTGGTGGAACAAATGAAGAACTTTTGTTTTCTTAATGAACTAAAAAAGAATCTGAAATAAATGTATTTTTTATTAGTTTCAAAACTTTTATTTTAGGTAACATTCGAATATAAAAATCTACCCTTATCTAATTAAATTAGCCAATAAATTTCTATTGTTAAAGTACTATTTATACTTCAGTATTCAAAAACAGGCTAAAGACATTTCAATGATTTGCAGTTATCGAACGTCTACTTTAGTTAGACACTTTAAAAAATATGGGTTGTTTAAGAAAGTGGATCTTAAATAAGGTAAAGAAGTGACTGAGGCAATAAAATGAGATAAAATTGACGAGACTCCTCTCAAATATTACTTTATTTAAAAGTCATCAACTATCACAACACGAGTAGACACTATACTTACTAGACTTTAGACACGTTATCTCTAAAGATTATGTTGGCCAGTGTGATGACAATATTTGTTTGCAGGAAACGTATTACATACCTGGGAAGGGGCGAGCCAACCCTGGTGGAAAGCTTTTCAGCAGGGTAAACTATTTGAAGCAGTCGGAAAGAAAACGCGATCGCCTGGAGGAGCTCCACATACAACCAGAGGCCATCAAGCTGGAAGAAGTAGTGTCGCCAGAGGTCCAAGCTGCGTTATCATGGCTGGAGGTGAACTCTTTTCCCTGGGCGACTGTCCTGGCGCAATGGGAAGTGAGTTTCCCGGAGCGCAAAAAGAGTCTACGAGAACTATCAAAAGCAGACGATTTCATCAGCAAGTATTCACATCTGAAGGAGAACTGCGGATTCCAACTGGTAAGTTTTTTATAAAATTTTTATTTAAAATTAAGCCCAAAAGCCCTATCCCGTTTTTGCATACATGAACCAATCTCATAGAAACGCTGTAAATAGTAAAATGTTTGTTACTCTATTATAAAAATGGGTACGGAATAAATGGTGTCTATATATAACTATTGGTATTGGGATAATTGTATTCTTGAATAATATGATAAAAAATAAAAAATGAAGCATAAAGAATAAAAAATTAAGGATAAAAAATAATGAAAAAAGAAATAAACAATTAAAAAAAGATTAAAGAATAAATAGTAAAGAATAAAGATTAAAAAAAAAAGATTAAAAGATAAAGAGAAAGGAATAAATATTAAAGAATGAAAAAAAAATAACAACTTCACATCACCGCTATATCAGAAAAAAACTATAGTAACAAATCAATCATCATTCTCAAATAATCAGGATTGCAAAACAGTGAAAGGCAGTTACCACGATCACGCTATGCCCAGAGATGCCTCTGGTTATACCTGCCTATACTGCCGTGAATCGCATACCTGTCCCATCTTTGCTAGGTTTCCTATTCATATGGGACAAATATGCGATTCACGGCAGTATAGCTGCATAACAGTCTCATATTTAAAAAAAAAAAAACAATTGTAAAAAAGCGACATAACTTGTGCGGATTTTGTCATCTTCTTCGCGGTATGTGTCGTCTTTTTGTGATTTTTTAGCTTGAGAAAACAATCATTCCTTAAAAAAAAAACTTTTTTTTTATTATTTTCCAGCTTGATATCGACTACCGTTTGTTGGGATTTGGTGACCCAAATATCCCCGTCAGGAAGTGGGACCTTTGCTTCGAACCTATCGTCAAATTTGCAGAGTTGCAAGCAAGAGATCCGTCGGCAAAAGACTTGATTCAATTGATTACAGATTGTAGCTCAACGTCAGGTAATAAAAAAATATTGTTTATTGATAGAGAATATTGAGATATTTTTCATTTAGATTTCAGATTGTTGAATGTGCTGCTGCTATTAAATACAGTATTGATTCCGGTGAAGGCCTCAAAAGGTTTCAAACCTACAGTAGCTACAGCCCAAGCAGATACGTTTCTTCTAGCTGGTAGTCGAGAACAAGCACAGCTTGAAATTCGAAAAGTCTACGAGGTTTACGAGAGACAGAAGTCTCCTATGTGTCCGAAACTCATAGTCATTGGCGAGGATTTGAGCAATACGACTGGATTTCAAGTAGTATACAAATCAGTAACATATGATTTCAATAGCGCTGCTCGTGCTATTGATGTAATGATAAAACTACACATTGTACTGGGTTTACCATTCTCAAAAATATCCAAGTTAGTTTGGGTATTTATAGAAAAATACTTGTATAACGTCGAAACAAATTATGGTGGCTACTTATGCATTAATCGATTGATCTCATACATTCAGAACCACAATGATGTGGCAAAATGATGCGCACTTGAAGTTGGTAACCATTTTGCTTAACTGGTAATTTCATTCTAAGTTATCGTTAATAACCGTTATGTAAATATTTTTTTTAACTATATGATTATTCTGTTTTAGTTTGATTTACCGCTTTCAAATATTTTAGTTAACGAATAATCGTTACATTGTTTTAACTTTATAATTCTTTTATTGCATCTTGAATCATTGCTTTCAATTAATTTTACTAATAAATAATCGTTATGTTTTTTTTAAACTAAAAATCTTGAATTGAAATAAAAAAAAGAATGTGTGTCACTGCTAGTCTCGTCCAGTCCAGTATGAAGAGAATATCATTCGATAAAATTTTCAGTTCAATCAGTTTTTTCATTAGTTGGAGCATTCAATTTGAAGTTTTTACAGTCTAAATATACTTCAATGTAGGGGGAAGGACGGCTTTGGCAGGTTTTGTTCTATTATTGGCAGGGGTTTTTTTATGACTGACTATGCTCAAATTTTGCCTAAACATTCTTTGCATATCAAAGACAATAATAAAACAAAACCTGCCAAAGCCGTCTTTCCCCCTACCTCCTAAAGATAATAATTATACGGGGTGTCCTACGAAAGGCTGAAACATATAAGGCTGAATGCTCATAAGGCTGAACTCAAAAGGCTGAAATCTTGAAAGGCTGAAAGTATTCTCTGATTTTGTCAAAATTGCACGAGGCGAACCCTCCAGGAAAGGTACCGCCGCGCTTTCTGCACCCCGTTTACTTGATTCTTATGGGTGAATAGCATTGCGGTGTATCGTTTGGCGCGGCCGTACCTTTCGACAGTCATTCGCCGCGTGAAGTTTTGTGCAAGTACCCATTTGGGAACATTACAAACGCCGCGTAGTGTATCACATCCAGAGAATCTGACAAATATCAGAAGGCTGAAAGGTATCGAAAGGCTGAAATTGATGGGATGAAATGAATCCCAACCATACGATATGTTGTACCAACTATGTTGAGTGGTTGGATAGTGAATAATTGATAAAGAATAAAGAATAAAGAATAAAAGCAAAATGAACGATATTTTGGTTTTAGAACTTGTAACTCAAAATGTGCATGGCTTAAGGTGATTATACAATAAAGCCAGAAATCGGCCATTTTGTAAACCACGTGCTTTTCCAATATTTTTTTCAAGAGCACGAGATGAAAGAACCAAAACGCCTATGAGGCTGAAATAATGGTAGATCGATTGCTTAGTTATGCTGAACAAAAGATATTTTAGTTACTAGATAAAGATTGTCGCTGTCGTCGCTGTCCGGAACATCTTTTGCTGGCGAGGATAGGGGAGCTAAATGTCAAAGAAGGAAAATCCATACGATTTGACAGGTATGTACCACACATGTTTCGGACAGCAGAACAAAGGGAACCGAAGCGACAATCTTTATCTAGTAACTAAAATATCTTTTTGCTGAACAATCATAATTTGAGTTTCGGCACTGTACGAAAACTATTACGGTAGATTTGGGCTTTTGGAAATGTATGTAAATAAACGTGTGGTTAATTTGAAATTCACCACGGGCTTCATTCTATAATCATCTTAAATGCAACAACAGTGCCAATATTACATCAAACTAGTATTTTGCGAAAGCGGGCTGAATTTTGCTAAAATCTAGCTTTCAAATAGATATTTCATGATTTGAAATAGTTCGGTGAGCATGAAATGCTTAATATATGATGTAGCATGGAAAATAATACGAGAAATCCATAAACAGGGGCCGTTACCCACTTTACCCCGCCTATTCACTTTACCCCCGCTACCCCTACAGGTAAAGATAAGCCAGCAGCGCATTGAAGGTAGGGCATATGGGTACATTAGTTTAGTTGGTATAAATTAGTTGTGAGTGTGATTCATATATATATATATATATACCTTCCTATTATTGAATTAGTACAGTATAGCTGAGTTGGTTGAAGAAGAAAGTGGTGAACGATAGGAATAAATGTTACAAGTCAAATTTATTGTGAAAGTTAATATTATCGGTGAGAATACTCAAAACAAAAATGTTCATTGTGTGTCCTATTGAGAAGTGCTTCTCACAATTCACAACAGTAAATGATTACTTCATTCATTTAGAATCAACACATAAGCCTCCAGTTAATTTTACATTTAAATGTCCGTATCCAGAGTGTGTACAAATATTTTCTAAACTCTACACCTACAAACGACACGTGAAGAACCATCAGTTTGATAGGCCTACTGAAAATATTCAAAACAGAAACAGATGAAACAGTTGGGAAGCTGCCATGTGAATTGCAGCAGATGGACATGCATAAAGAGAACACATCGAATGATATAGACAACGATAGAAGTATAAACAAATTAGAAGCTAACATATTACATATTCGACAAGCGGCGGTTGAATTTACTTTGAAAATTCATGATAGATTAACCGGAAAAGATATCACAAATATCCAAACAATTTTGTATTTTTGCGGTTCAAAAACTTGAAATCCATATTGTACTTCAGAATCCACAGATTCAATGTGAAATCAATAAATATTTGAACGAAATTGAAAATCTATTCGAATTTATTAATACAGATTTCAAGTTTTTTGTTAACCTCAAGAATTTGGGTTATTCGAGCATTCTTCAATGTTAGCTTTAGAAGAAGACAAAATCACATTAGTTTCGTTTATTGAAGAACGTGAATCTTGCCCCGTGTAAAACCCTATTGAAGTGCGCTCTTTTTTTGAAACTGGAGATGTGGTTCCAAAAACTGTCGAAAATACGGCTCATTATGACCAATTGGCAAACAATGCACATTTTGTTAATGGACATATATGGGGTAACATTAAAACCAAGTATTGCGAGCAAAATTTAAAACAAAATATTAATTACATTTTACCAATATGGCTTTACGCCGATGAATTCGAGATAAATGATCCATTGAGTTCACATAATAAAACGGACTCTGTTTGCGGAATATATTATAGCTTTCCAACAGTTCCTGATGATTACAAATCTAAGTTATGTAATATTTTTGTCGCAGGTGTTATTCGTAAAGTGGCTATCAGTAATGTAGGCGTGAACAGTTTTATCAGTGAGCTTATTAAACCATTTAAAAGGCTCGAAGAGGAAGGTATTGTTATAAATCTTCAATCTGGCCAGGTAAAAATTCGTTTTGTTTTGAGTTTACTTCAAGGTGATAATCTTGGTGTACATACGTTATTATCTCTGTCATCCGGATTCAATGCGACTTACTACTGTCGATTTTGTCGAAGACATAAAACACAGATGCAGACTGATTTTGAGTCTCATGAAGATTTTGCTCGCAATAGACAAAATTATAGCTTGGACGTGAATACTAAAAAACATTCATTGACTGGGATTTCAGGCCCTTCAGCTTTTAATGATTTACCGTCTTTCCACGTCGTAGAGAATCTTTCTGTAGACCCCATGCACGATCTTTTCAGCACAGGAATTTGTAAATATGGTTTTGTGGCTGCTCTGTCTAATTTTATTTACGTTAAAAAATATTTCAATATATCTAAACTAAACATGCGTAAAATAGCTGTAAGCAGAATTTCATGTGATATTGCACTTCGTCGAATGCCTGATATTGAGGAAGGATATGATAAAAACGTAAATGTAAGTTGGTTAGTATACGATCAACTGCCGCAGAAATGAAAGCATTTTGTTTCAATTTTTCAATTATTGTAGGCCCCTTAGTACCAAACAATGATCCCGTATGGGAATATTGTACTGTATTAATCAATCTAATCGACTTGATACTTTCGAAGACATTCTCAGAAGAGGATTTATTACGAATGCAGAATCTTATCCAGCAGCATCATACTTTATACATAAATTTGTTTGGTGACACGTTGAAACCTAAACATCATTTCATAACGCACTACCCGAAAGTTATTCAAAAATGCGGGCCAGTTGAAAGGATGATGTGCTTTAGAAATGAAGCTAGGCACAAAGGATTGAAAGAATATGCTCATGCTATGTCTTCTCGCACCAATATTGCATATTCGCTTTGTATCAAAACGTGTTTACAATTCAGCAATTCATTATACAACAAGATGTTTTTCAAATTTGAAAACAATGATAATTTTCAGATACAAGATATACGTTCACGATTATATTTCAACAAAATTGCTGCTAACTGGCCATTTGATTTGAATGACGATATAAAACTTGCACATTCTGTTATTTTCAACGGAATTGAATTCAAAATTGAAAATTGTGTTGTACAAGTTGATAATTTGGACATAAGGCTTTACGAAATTGAAGAGTTTGCTTGTTGTAAGGATCAATTATACGCCGTATGTCGAATTTGGAAAGTTGGTAATTATATTGAACATTATTTGGCATATGAAGCGATAGAACGATGTGGTGATATGTGTGTGATTGAACTTAGTAGCATTAAAGGACCACCATTTAGTATTCATGAAGTGAATAACACTTTTGTATTCAGATTCAGAAAGAGTTTCTAATAAGTAGCTAAATGTTTTTTTTTTATTTAAAAAATATGGTAAAAACATCTTGAAGCATTGGAAATAATAGTGTATAAGTCCAATAAAACTAAATTTAATGAATAAACGCTTAAACCGAAATATATGTATTATTTATTTATTGACTGGTACAGACTATTTGTATAATTTTAGAGGGGGTTTTAATCAAACAACTGGTATTACTACGATAAAATAATCCGCACTAGCCGCGTTTCACCTGTTTGTCCGCGGAAATATCAAATCATTGAAATATCATGTAATTGAGTGTAGTGTAATTAAGAAATATATAAACACCTGCAAGGATGATTTCGATAATTTGAGTAAGTAAGTAATTTGAGTTCGACCATTTAGTAGTTTGTCAAAGACTCATTTCAGAAGTTAAATTTCAAAATGTGTTGCTCGATGGACTTTTAGTACGATGTTTTTTTCACAACTCTGCCCAACAGTTTGTTCGTTGTTCGAAATCCACTAGTTGTGGAGCTAAAGTGCTATAGCAGTAGCTTGATCGAAATTTTGTTATCATTTTGGATAAGCGCTACTAAAACTAGCGCTTTATTTCGGTAACTATTGGGTTGAAATGAGTTATAATATATGGACAAACTATATACTAAATCAAGACAAAATTTTCAAAACGACTTATCTGCTTTTGTAAACAAAGATTCAAACGACGATGTGACGAGTCTGATAGCTCTCCCACGCAAACCAACACCATCAACAGGTAGCGGAGTCCTTCCCTTACCTATTGAAGGTGTTGGTTTGCGTGGGTGTGCTATCAGATTCGTCAAATCGTCGTTTGAATCTTTGTTTACAAAAGCAGATAAGTCGTTTTGAAAATTTTGTCTTGAAATGATCAAACCCATAATTACTTCGAAATCATCTCCGAACACCTGTATATTTCATTAGTTACAACCTAGGGTTTCAAAAAGCGCATCTTATGAAAGTATTATGAACATAATTAATTTCATAATGCATATTTATAATTTTTAGCCAGCACTTTCAAAATTCATAAAGCTGCATTATGATTTGAGTCATTTGTGGTTTTATTTGATTTAATAAATTCATAAGGCGCCGATATGATTCTTAGATACCACTTTGGAAATTCATAATGCAACATTATGGATTAATTAATCTGTCGTACATTGTATTCATCATGTGTCATTGCATTTCCATATATATTTGCATTATGAAAATGTTACGGGATGAAATGATGATAAAATTTTGTTTCATAATGATCCCTTTTGAATATCAATGTTAGAACTTGTGGCAAATATTCAAAAGGCGGATCTATGAATATCGTATGTTCATTTGCCTGAGTGTGGGAAATTGGGTTTCTCTAATCGGTTGGATTAGAGCTTGTATTGCAGCTTTCTATGGTTCATCACAAGGCTTCAAAATCTGTAGTATTCCAACTTTCAATTATGAAAAATCTCGTGTTGACGTATTTATTATAGAACCTTTTTGTAGATTGAATAAATAATGTTCAGGAGTGCTCTGCATGTACATCAGATGAGTTCGTTCTAAGAAGTATCCAAATAGGAAACGAGACGCGTATTTGTTGTACAGTAACATACAACAGCCCTGTCCAACAACAGCAACAACAAGCCGCCACACGCCAAACTTGTGGACAAGGTCAACGTCCGGAGCGTCCGGCATCAGCGTCATCGCCGCTGTTGGTGGGTGACTTCGAAAACATTGTTTACGTGTGCGAATTCTCACACAAACCGTCGCCGCGCCGTAGTCGTTGTCCCGGTAATCGTCTCTCGTGGCCGCATTGTTTGTTTGTTTTTTTTTTTCTCTCTGTGTATCACCATGATAAGTAAACGTCGCAATCCTCGAGTAGTGGTTCCCTTCGTGTCCGATCGTGTGATTTTTTTGTGCCAAATCCGACTGGAAAAAAAGAATTAAACACCATAAAATGAAAATCTGCCAATGTCATCTCGTGCCAATTTGGGAACGCGCAGATAAAGAAATGTGCAAACAACCGGACGCGCACATGCGAAGTGTTTTGTCAACAAAAATAGGTTCTGGTTTGGAATTCCATACGGCGGAGATTGTTATTGAGTTGGTAGCGAAACTGATTGAGAGGTGATTCAGTGGGAATGTTTTTCCGAAACGTGTGAATTGGATAGAAGAGAAGTATTGGAGCGAGAATTGAAAATTTGTTATAGAAAACGATCTCCAAGTGGGTCATGCGAAGCCTACTGGGTTTGAGTCATCGAATATTTTAAAATACCGTTGGACCTCCATGTGTCGCTCAGTTCATTCAGTTTGGCGCTCCTTGAAGCCGTTACTATCTTTAAACAATTTCTTCTTAGTTCAATGGTAAATTAACCGTTAAATTATCTTTTATTGAGTTTCTATTTGACATATATTTGAGTAGGAGTTCCGCGGATGAAATTTAAATTCGGAATGAGCGGTCAAAGTATATAGGGGAACTGTTCCATTTTCCATCTCACTGAACATATATTCATCTCATCGCAAAACAAATAAATACAGCACCAATCTCGTCGCTTGTTTTTGCTAACATGCGTGCTCAGTGGCGTAGCCAGAAAATTGGTCTGGGGGGGGTTTCCTGAACATTTTTTTTTTTCGAAAAAAAAATTTTCTTCTACAAATGATGTCTCTGGGGGGGGGTTTATGCCCAAAACCACCCCCCTGGCTACGCCACTGTGCGTGCTCACTGCTGAAAAAAGCCCAAAAATATCAAACAAATCAAATTCCTTTTCATTGCTGAGTTTTTGATGTGATGAAAATGGGAGCTATGTGATGAAGTGCCGAGCAGTTCCCCTGTACATGAAGTATTTATGGAAACTAGAACTAATTCTACGTTGAATGGTTCATTTGATGTTAAGTTTCAGTTCAATCAAAGTTGATTGCCCATATTCCAGGTATTGGACCACTCGACTTGAACATTAATTTACAAAGTTCTGCAAACGCAGCCAACTTCCACACGGTGTCAGGCCAGACCGAAAGTCAGTAGGCCGAATGGTCATTAGTTAGTTAGTAAAAAATGAGAAGTTCTACCGTACCCCTTCATCCTTCTTGCATCTTCCATCTTCTATGTCTTCTTCATCAAAAGCATCAAAATGAACATTATACAAAATATGACCGACTGTGTTCTTTGTTCACGCGGCTCCAGAGTTTCTTTTTAAAAAGTATCAGATGCTTTCTTTCAAGAGGCTTGGAAGCCTACTTTCAAGAAGCTTGGAAACGTCCTTTCCAGATGCACGGAAACCTCCTTTTAAGATACTGGGAAGCCTTCTTTCAAGAGGCTGGGAAGCCTCCTTTTAAGAGGCTCGGAAACATCTTTTCAAGTGGCTCGAAAGCCTCCTTTCAAGAGGCTCGAAAGCCTTCTTTCAGATGCTCGGAAACCTATTTTCAAGAGGCTCTGAAGCCTCCTTTCAAGAGGCTCGGAAGCCTCCTTTCAAGAGGCTCGGAAGCCTCCTTTCAAGAGGCTCGGAAGCCTCCTTTCAAGAGGCTCGGAAGCCTCCTTTCAAGAGGCTCGGAAGCCTCCTTTCAAGAAGCTCGGAAGCCTACTTTCAAGAAGCTTGGAAACGTCCTTTCCAGATGCACGGAAACCTCCTTTTAAGAGACTGGGAAGCCTTCTTTCAAGAGGCTGGGAAGCCTCCTTTTAAGAGGCTCGGAAACCTATTTTCAAGAGGCATGAAAGCCTCCTTTCAAGAGGCTCGGAAGCCTCCTTTCAAGAGGCTCGGAAGCCTCCTTTCAAGAGGCCTCAGGCCTCCTTCAAGAGGCTCAGAGCCTCCTTTCAAGAGGCTCAGAAGCCTCCTTCAAGAAGCTCAGAGCCTCCTTTCAAGAGCTCAGGCCTCCTTTCAAGAGGCTCCAGGCCTCCTTTCAAGAGGCTCAGGCCTCCTTTCAAGAGGCTCAGGCCTCCTTTCAAGAGGCTCAGGCCTCCTTTCAAGAGGCTCAGAAGCCTCCTTTCAAGAGGCTCAGAAGCCTCCTTTGAAGAGAGCTCAGAGTCTCCTTTCAAGAGGCTCAGAGTCTCCTTTCAAGAGGCTCGGAAGTCTCCCTTCAAGAGGCCTCAAGTCTCCTTTCAAGAGGCCTCAAGCCTCCTTCAAGAGGCTCAGGCCTCCTTTCAAGAGGCTCAGAAGCCTCCTTTCAAGAGGCTCAGGCCTCCTTTCAAGAGCTCCAGGAAGCCTCCTTTCAAGAGGCTCAGAAGCCTCCTTTCAAGAGGCTCAGAAGCCTCCTTTCAAGAGGCTCAGAAGCCTCCTTTCAAGAGGCTCAGGAAGCCTCCTTTCAAGAGGCTCAGAGCCTCCTTTTAAGAGGCCTCAGAGCCTCCTATCAAGAGGCTCAGAAGCCTTTTTCAAGAGGCCTGGAAGCCTTTTTCAAGAGGCTCAGAAGCCTCCTTTCAAGAGGTCTGGAAGACTCCTTTCAAGAGGCTCAGGAGCCTCCTTTCAAAAGGCTCAGGAGCCTCCTTTCAAGAAACTCAGGAGCCTCCTTTCAAGAGGCTCAGGCCTCCTTTCAAGAGGCTCAGGAAGCCTCCTTTCAAGAGGCTCAGAGTCTCCTTTCAAGAGGCTCAGGCCTCCTTTCAAGAGGCTCAGAAGCCTCCTTTCAAGAGGCTCAGGCCTCCTTTCAAGAGCTCAGAAGCCTCCTTTCAAGAGGCTCAGGCCTCCTTTCAAGAGGCTCAGAAGCCTCCTTTCAAGAGGCTCAGAGCCTCCTTTCAAGAGGCTCAGAAGCCTCCTTTCAAGAGGCTCAGAAGCCTCCTTTCAAGAGGCTCAGGCCTCCTTTCAAGAGAGCTCAGAGCCTCCTTTCAAGAGGCTCAGGCCTCCTTTCAAGAGGCTCAGAAGCCTCCTTTCAAGAGGCCTCAGGAAGCCTCCTTTCAAGAGAGCTCAAGCCTCCTTTCAAGAGGCTCAGAAGCCTCCTTTCAAGAGGCTCAGAAGCCTCCTTTCAAGAGGCTCAGAGCCTCCTTCAAGAGGCCTCAGAGCCTCCTTCAAGAGGCCTGGAAGCCTCCTTTCAAGAGGCTCAGAAGCCTCCTTTCAAGAGAGGCTCAGGAAGCCTCCTTTCAGAGGCCTCAGGCCTCCTTTCAAGAGGCTCAGGCCTCCTTTCAAGAGGCCTCAGGAAGCCTCCTTTCAAGAGGCTCAGGAAGCCTCCTTTCAAGAGGCTCAGAGCCTCCTTTCAAGAGGCTCAGAAGCCTCCTTTCAAGAGGCTCAGAAGCCTCCTTTCAAGAGCTCAGAAGCCTCCTGTCAAGAGGCTCGGAAGCCTCCTGTCAAGAGGCTCGGATTCCTCCTGTCAAGAGGCTCGGAAGCCTCCTTTCAAGAGGCTCAGAAGCCTTCTTTCAAGAGGCTCAGAAGCCTCCTTTCAAAAGGCTCAGAAGCCTCCTTTCAAGAAGCTCAAAAGCCTCCTTTCAAGAAGCTCAAAAGCCTCATTTCAAACGGCTCTGAAGCCTTTTTCCAAGAGGCTCGAAAGCCTGCTTCCAAGAGGCTCAGGCCTCGGAAGCCTCCTTTAAAGAGGCTCAGAGCCTCCTTTCAAGAGGCCTCAAGCCTTCTTCCAAGAGGCCTCAAGCCTGCTTCCAAGAGGCTCAGAAGCCTCCTTTCAAGAGGCTCAGAAGCCTCCTTTCAAGAGGCTTGAAGCCTCCTTTCAAGAGGCTTGAAGCCTCCTTTCAAGAGGCTCGAAGCCTCCTTTCAAGAGAGCTCAAGCCTCCTTCCAAGAGGCTCAAGCCTCCTTCTAAGAGGCTCGGAAGCCTCCTTCCAAGAGGCTCGGAAGCCTCCTTCCAAGAGGCTCGGAAGCCTCCTTCCAAGAGGCTCGGAAGCCTCCTTCCAAGAGGCTCGGAAGCCTCCTTCCAAGAGGCTCGGAAGCCTCCTTCCAAGAGGTTCGGAAGCCTCCTTCCAAGCCTCCTTCACAGGCCAAATTAGGATCCATTTGTTCAATTATTTCTCGAGTTATGCAGAAATTAGTGTTTTAATTGTATAGGAGCCCCCTTCTATACCAGGGAGGGGTCTCAAATCATCATATAAACATTTCTTGTCTTCAAAAACCTCTACAGGCCAAATTTAATTTCATTTGCTTGATTATCTTCCGAGTGATGTACAAATTTGTGTTTCATTTGTATGGAAGTCATCCTTTCTGGAGCGGGGAGAGGTATTAACAACCTTACCCGGCCCAAAAACCCCTGCAGAAGGTCGAACAAGTCGTTTGGCCAAACGCCGTTTGGAAAAAAAGGATCACTGGAAATAGTGAGAAATGAGAAATGATGAGTAAGAAGTGAGAAGTGAGATGTCTCACTATTCGCTATTCAGTCGATTGGGCCAAACAACTTATTCAGCCGATTAACCTGTTTGGCCAAATGACCTATTCAGCCAGGAGACTTATTCGGCCAAATGACCCATTCGGTCAAATTACCCATTCGGCCAAATGACCTATTAGGCAAAATGACCTATTCAGCGAAATGACCCATCCGGCCAAATGGCTTACGCCCAGATGGGATTCGGTCTAATGATTTGTTCAGCTAAGTAGCATACGGCCAATTGACGTTCGGCCATTAAAGGAAGGTCTAAAGGACCATACACATATCACGTAAGCACTTATGGGGAAGGGAGGTCTGTCGTTTCTTACGCATACGAAAATAATAAAAAAAAAATAGGAAAACGAGGAAATTCCCAAAGGAGTTTCTAGATAAGTTCGTGGAGGAAATTCTAAAAGAATTTTCTGAAAGAATTATCTGAGCATTTGCTCATGGTATTTTCTGATGTTTCTCTTTCTGGAGGAAGGAAATTTTGAAGGAAATACTAGAATTCCTTCTTTGCAGGAATTATTCGAAAGAATCCCTGGAGGACGTGCTGAAGGATTTGTTGGAGGTATGTCCGAAAGAATTCTTGGAGAAATTTAGAAATATCAGTAATTCCTTCAGGAGTTTCTTTGTTAATTTCTTCAGAAATTAAATTAGAAATTCGTTCTGAAAACTCTAGAACTTCATGCTAGAGGTTTTGAAGGAGTTCCTGGAAGAAATTTCGGAAGAATTACTGGAGTAATTTTCGAAGGAATGAAACTTCCGATGGAAAGTACATTCTTGAAGGAATGTCCGAGGGAATGCGTGGAGGTAGTTCCGAAGCATTTTCCGAACAAATCCCTTAAAGATTTTTGGACAGAATTTCTAAATGGATTCTTGTTTACAAATGCTTGGTATTGTTATGCTATGGCTGCAATTAAATGCGAGCTGCAAATAATCAAAACCATGTTCCGAAGTGGAAAATCCGGTCGTAGTCCATCAAAAGTTTAGCAAATTCCCGGAGAACAATTGCTGTGATGACTATTTCGTGAAAGAAGGTTTGTTATCAGTGGCAAAATGCGCGTCCACTTCTAAACAAGCAACGATGTTAAACTCGTGACTTTTTGCTGAAATGCTTATGGACTTGAATCAACCGCACTTTTGTAAGATGCGAACCGAAATGTGCTTCACTCCGATTCAAGCGTTAAATTTTAACTACAAGACCAAAAACAGTTGCTGCAAGCGACCAATTTCAGGGAAAGCGGTCGAATTCGCATGTTTCACTATCCAACAGATGATCAGAGTACCGAAACAAAGCGAACAATCCGTCACGGCAGCGAAGAATGACAGCCGCAACGGAAAAGTCAGTAGCCCTGCCACCTGTTGTCAGACGCAAACCTGACCTCCATTACTTTCTTTGCCAGTTTGCGAAGTAACAACATGCACGATAAATCACCAACTAACAAACATGGCTTGCGGCGGCGACGTGCCTAAATTTGTCTTGGCATGCGACTAGTGTCCAGCTGTCGCAGTACCTCCACTGCCAAGAGCTGCTGGCAAGAGGTGTATCCACTTTTCTGACAGCCAGCATGCATAAAAAACGATGTGCTGAATCTGTCAGGAGAGCTTGATGATTGGAATAACAACAACGATGCAAACTGTGCTGCCCAAAAGCGGTGCAGGTTCGTACAAGGTAAGAGGGAAAAAAGTAAATCAAAGTCACGCGTGTCAACTTAGTCCACTTTTAGACTTACCGAGAAAAGCCGGTTTACCTTGACAGAGTAACCTTGTTGTTCAGTTCAATGGCATCTGCATCATCGCTGCCATGCAACGCCATCATCCATTTCAGGCTCTCGTCGGCGCTCTTTTCTCCAGCATTACGCAACGACGGAAAGGTGAGCGTGAATTGGAATGAAACTATAATCGATAGGAGATATGAGCAGGTGGATGGATGGAGCCGGGCGAACTGTAGTCAAACCGCAACGATAAAGTTGACTTAGATTGATTTGAATAACAAGTTATGGAAGGTGATGGGTCTGATAATTCATTCTGCTAATGGCGGCGCATATAAATTCATAAAAATTCGAATTCCTGTAAAATCAGCTTTATTTGAAGACTTGTTTTATTGTTGCTATTCCTTGAGAGATGAGAACAGGAACAATATTTATAGAACTGCTCGAAAAAAATATAAAGGATTTAAAAAAAAAAGCATCTATAACGATACGGTTGAGTTGTTTGATTTCCGGATACAAATTGGTTCAAAACATGATCACGAAAGGATCGTCTTTAGCTTCAAGAATCAGTTTTAACCCTATGAGAATTTCAAGAATAATGGTTGTATAGTATCGCTTCCTAATGATTACCTGCATTAACAAATTCTCCTGAAGTCGTTGTGATTCTGTCGCCATCTCATTTAATTATACACCTATTTATATGCATAATCTGATCCGCACTGAATGATGACCATATCGTGACTCTTGGAAGTGCATAATTGATAGTTCCAAGGTATTACTTTCAAGCTGTATAAACTCTGCATTCTCTTCCTCTCCCCGAGCACGATTTATCAATATCAATTTCTCAGCACGCTTATGAAGCCGCACCCTTCGTCAACATCCATCACCCGCAGGGCTTGCAACTTACCCGGCCAGAACCACCATCCGTCCCCATCACCGCATCCTGAACGTCAACCGACCAGCCAGCGCCACACTACTGACTGAAAACCGATGTAATTAACCTTCCCTTTCAAGGCGACGACCACCACGTAGCCTCCGTTGTAACCTTAACGCCGTTAACAATCAAGCCGCACCTTGCTGGCCAGCGCCGCCACTTCTTCTGACTGTTTCAGTGTTGCGGAGCTAGCCGCTAGCCAGATATCAAGTAGACGCGCGTCTTGTTTGCATATCTAATGGAATAATTAGCACCAATTTGTACCCAGACTCGGGAACCATCGGCACCCCGATTCACCGCCGCCGTACCCAACACTTATTATTATCAATGTCGGTGAGCTCTCTTTCGTTTACTTGAAGATAAAAAGTGGAGAGTAATCACCCCAATGGTAGAATTTTTTTCTATGTGATGCAGCATAGTATTGTTACTCGTCTTGCATAATAGGTTCTTGATATATTATTTTAGAGTAATTTAAAAATTGGACGAGGATGGGTCGTTTGGCCAAACGGGTCATCCGGCCGAATAGGTCATATGGCAAAACAGGTTGAATAAGACATTTGGCTAAAAAGGTCATTTAACCGAATAGAACATTTGGCCGAATAGGACATTTGAAAAGATTCACACTGGTGAGATGAATACAAGTGAAACGTTTCACACCTCAATCCTTATTTCTCACTTCTCACTACTCACTTCTCAATTCTCACTTATTACAGTGAGCAGTAAGAAATCAGAAGTAAGTACACCCAACCAGCGGATGGCAGATTTTAATACAGTTCTGCATAAGAACCTTACAGAAACTGTATAATAATTGGGCATATACAATTTCGGAAGATTTTAATACAATTGTTGTATTGAAATAATACAGATTTGTATTATTTTAATACAATATTTGTATAAAAAACTTACAGTATTGTATATGCCCAGATCTTATACAATAATTGTCAGATTTGTTTTTTGGGTGTAGTCATTTCTCACTTCTCACTGTAAAAAGTCAGTAGTGCGACGTGAGAAAAGAGACATCTCACTACTTACTTTTCGCTTCTCACTGATTGCTGTGAGCAGAGAGAAATGAGAAGTGAGAAGTCGTTTCTCACTTCTCACTTTTTACAGTGAGAAGTGAAAAATGAAGAGTGAGAAGTAAGACGTCTCACTTCTCATTCTTCATTTATCACTTTTTACTGTGAAAAGTGAGTAGTGAGATGACTCACTGCTCACTTTGCACTACTCTCTTTTTACAGTGAAAAGTGAGAAATAGGAAGTGAGACGTCTGCGTGGGTCTGGTCACTAAGGCAGATAAGTTGTTTTGAAAATTTTGTATTCAAATGACCTATTTGGCCGAGTGTCCTGCTTTCGGCAAAATTGCCCTTCCCCAAAATCTTCAGTGACCGGAAGATATTGACTACATATAGTAAATTAATAAATTTAACGAAAGCAATGCATGTTTGCGATCTTCTGAACTTAAAAGTATGATATTTCATCTTCATTGGATTGTAAAGATCGTATTGTACAATAATAGAAGTTATCGTGAGAAATGTTTGTTTTGAAGTACCGGCACATAGCTCTAGGATGGTCAGCTTTCTTTTCATTCTCCATTAGGAAATAGACGTTTTCATAATTAAATCGACAATTATTAAACGATTAAGGCTCGTGTAAACTAATCGAAGGGGACTTTAATATCCTATCATAAATATGTTGGAACAAACAGCTAATCAATAATGCAACACAATTTTTTAAACAAAGAGTGTTATGCTCTTTACTAGAAAGTCATTTCCAGAGTCGTTCGTTGCTATACCCTTCATAGAGCGGTAAAAGGCCAAGAAAGGTAGCAAAACATTCACCCTAATGAGGGTGCCGCCGCTGCTCCCAACTGCTGACGACGGTCGTCCGATCTGACGGTTATGGTGATAATGCCAATATTTGTTATCATATTTCTCGCCTCCATTGCCACCAGAAAACAGTCATCTCCGGTGTTAATTGCAACATTCTTCCTTCTTCTTTCCAACAGCACCCAACGGCTACAAGGGACTCCTGCTCCGGTCCGAGGTCCTGTACCGATTGCAGCACTACCAAAGCGCACTTGCCGACGCCGACAACGCCCTCAAATGCCGTCCAACGTCGTACAAGGTCAGTATCCGTTCGTGTGTGGTGGGGGGGACGGTACACAGAATACCAGGAAGTGGGAAAATGTTTGCCGTGGCGTTTAAGTTTGTTCGCCAGAGAAATGTCGATCATTTGGGAGATGCCCTTTGGCATTCTCCCCTGACCCAGCTCGTACTTTATAAACTTCTGTAGGCGTTATATGGTTAGGTGCTTTCCAAAAAGTATAATTCAAATGTTTACGACCATGATGATGATGATGATTGTGGTGCCTCGAACGACTTCCTGGTAAACATGTTATTCTAAGTCAGACGAGTGAAATCTCCCACTCACTTGACCGCGACCGAGGGCAATTTTAATTTCATTATCGCACCGTGTGACAATAATAAGCAGATTTTATGCCAGTCGGCAGCAGCATATTGGGATTGGTTTAGGCAAAACGACCAAACGTACATGAAAATATAAAATTACCGTTGCTATCTTAACATGTAGGTATTGCATTTATTCAAATCGGCCGATTATTGACGCTAAATCGACAATTCTGTAATATTTCTGTATTGAAGGTAATAGAATGATTCGATATTCACATTTAGCAAAACAAGTTGAGCGACTTATTTATGGTATTTATGGTATTTATGGGTGTTCCATTCAAATTTGACCCCTCTGTTAAGAAAATGCACCCTTTGTGCCACCTTGTCGTTATGCCGGTGCCAGTATGCACACTTCACCGTTCATTCTAGAACAAACGGCTCTGGCCCTGTCGCTTGCAGTTGGCCGCGCCAGTAATTGATATCGTAATTGTTCTGCACTTGGGCGTAATGATTTCATCTCGAGTATCCATACAGCAACGGCGATGTGAAGTGGAGCGGCGGCGGCGTAAGTGCCTTGCTGAGTGGCAATGCCAGCCAGCAGCGCCAGCAACGCGAGCGTAAGTACCGTTACCTGAGACAGGTTGTTTGTCTCTTTCGAATGCCGCGAGAATTTCCGCCTTTCGTCGTCATCTGCAGGCAGGCAATCGCCATTGACGAGTAATGGCGTAGCAGCTGCTAAGCTGTGTATGCAAATTGAACTGCTGCTGCTAGATTGGACGTTAGAATAGAATTACCTGGTTTGTCGCCAGATTGCGTTATATAACTCATGGATGTTATATAAGAAAGCTTATTAGGGTATAATGAGATCAACTTACTGCAAAACATGAAATAAAAGCGTTTAGTTACAAAAATATATCTCTTGGTGTTTGGGGTTTAATGAACAGCTGTTGAAATTTCCGCTGGGTCATCCAGTTTAATCAAAGCCTGAACACAAGGGACGAAAAACTTGTTATATTTTTGACTATTTCTACACACTGTTTTGTGTTCATGAGCAATATTCGGCATCACTGAGTGTCATTGCTGAAATATCAAAACTGATTTTTGAGAGACAAAAGTCGCCTGTCAACTGATTTCAGTCGATTATTTGCTTCATTTTTGCTAAAGATCCATTTCTGGAGGATTTTTTGCATTATTAAAAATGTAATGAAAAAATGAATTTTCATGCACTTATTTGTAGCATACAAATAAACGCAACATTAAATGGATCTAACTGTTTTTTAATCGAAATTAATTTAAACTGTACTTGATAAAAAAATTCAGTCAAACTTAATTGAATAACAAATGTTAATTCGTTTGTTGAGAGCTGCAATTTTACACGTTGTTGAATTTTCAAAACTATTTGCTGTGCTTGACTTTCCGACAGATCATCTCCACTTAGAGTTATGGTCCTATTTGACGACTCTGCTAGTTGCAAGTCGAGTTAAGATTAATCAAAACCTTACATCTCGCATTGGTGTAGCGGCTGTGGTTCCCCATCATGACTTTCGGTAAAAAATCAGAAGGGTTGTGCACAAGACACGATCGCATGACGTAAACTTCGTAATCAATTCGGTGCATTCCATATTGAAGTGCTAATAGCCTATTACAACTTTCGGCTCCGAAAAGTTATTGCGTTATTACATGGATTTTCGGTTAGAATGCATTCAAATATTAAACAATAAATGCGCCCCCAGACCAAAGGGATTTGTTGCGATTCTATCTTGGATCGCATTTACGCTTCCATACCAACGGCAACACAATCGCAGTCGCCAAGCGATAGAATCGCGTCGCGATTGTCGCGTCGCTTGTATTTGGGGGAACCTTAAAGAGTAAATCTTCTTAAATCAGCTTCGTTAAAAAAAAATGCAATCCTTTTGAACGTTACTTGATGAAAAAATGCAATCTCCCGGTTCATGTCATGAAATCTATCCCTTTTCTCCCGATGATGATATTTTTTCCGCAATTATTCCCGTTTTTCTCAATTTGGTGGTCACACCTGCAGCGTGCTTAGGTACCATCCCATCAACACTCTTACCCAGCTTACTTCTCACTCTTTGAGAGACCCCACTGTCCAGCATCTTGAGCAACCCCATTCTTAATCCACGCTCACAATAATAGATAATACCCTAAAAGTAAGAAATTTTCAGTAATAGAAACGCACAATCTACTGGGTTTGAAAAGAATTAAATATTTCAGTAATTAAACGTTGGTAATCAATAGTTTCAATTTTGATCAATGGATTTAGAAAGTTGCTGGAAAGTTTCCAAGTCGATTGATATAAAAATGTCTGAAACCCACCGAAAAATAAAGGACCTATTATTTATTAGTGTTTGAAATTTCTCCTAATTTCATAAGGTCTTGAATTGAGGAAATTTTTATTTTAAACCCTTCCCCTTAGACATAGTATGTATCTGGGAGGGAGAACCAGATACTACACACGAAATCAATATAAAATTAAACGTCATGGCGCAAGCAAATTATCGATTAGAAAAACATATCAAAGCAAGCGACGCGCGAAATCACCCATTTTCGTTTTGCGTGTCATCGATGTTTTCGTTGATTTCTTCGAAGCGAGTTTAAGAAAACGTTCCGAGTGCGGGCAGTTTAAACATGAAGTGTCTCGTGAAATATTGCGGCCGGGCAGTGAGAAGTGTCTGGAATTTAGTTTTTTTTTTTGCTTCTTTACGGAGGAAATCACAAGATCCCGGTGGATCAAATTCTGCCGATTAAATCCGGATGTGGATATCAAGCCAAATTCCAGAATATGCAGTATGAATGAAACACGATTGTCGTGGTAGCAGCTTTCAATTAATAATGTTCGCGAATGCGTTTTTCATTTTTCAAGCGCATTTCAAAGAATCCTGTTAAAAGTGTGCGAAAAGACGGAAGTTGCAATGCAAAAATTCTCTTCCAACCGTTCATGCTTACACTGCGGATCCAGATTCGGACGACGATCACTTCACTGATTTTTTTTATATCTCGTCCTCTGTATTCCTTTCCGGCTCTTCAATATCACAATTACGCAAATTTTGTTACCGCAATTGCGGATTGGGTTGACATTGAAGAACGTGAATCAAGCGACGAAGAAAATAAATCAATGACCGATGGGCAAAGGGCATCAAAATAGCTTCCCGACAGAAATCTCTCGTCCCTACAGATACCACAGATGAATCTTACATGTAATATATAGAATAAATTATTGGGTTTCCAGAAAAGGATCTGAGAATCCCAATTGCAATAATTTTCCCGATCAGGAATGCATAACAAAATTATAACTCAATTCTATCAATTGTTGTTATTTAAAACAACGTGTGTTATAATTAGATAATTCGAAAAAAATGTGTCTTCGACCAGTTGTATTTCATATCATAATTATAGCAACATTAGTTATGTATATTTTTACAAAATAATTGCCTACATTTTTTGTAGACTTCGGAAAAAATCGGAGATAGGGGGAAAGATGGCTTTTGCAGGTTTTGTTCTATTATTGGCAGAGGAGTTTTTGTCGACCAAATTTTATGAAATTTGGCCACAATATTCTTTGATATGCAAAGTCAGTCATAAAAAAACCCCTGCCAATAATAGAACAAAACCTGCCAAAGCCGTCATTCCCCCTATTTACCTTCAGTATAACTTGAACCCGCTCGATATTAATACATAGCTGGACCAAAGTTAATTGCCTACATTATGGATGGAAATCCGGCGTGGTAGCGTACCAGATTTCTATCCGTGATGTAGGCAATTACCTTGAAAGTAGATTTTTGTACAGAAAAATTATATCAACGTTTATTATAATCACTTGTCATAAGACGAGTTAGTACAATCCCATTGAATTCCACCACTTAATTGTATCTTGACAGATACGTATTTCGACCTCAAATGTAAGGCCGTCTTCAGTGTCTCGTACTTGACTCGACTCGAGTCGACATTCCACTAAAAAGCTCAAAATAATTTTCTTATCAAAATGTTTATTATAATGTTGATATGAAGGTATCAACCTCTGTTTTAATTGTGTTACGGCTAGAGATATTTTTGATATATTTTTTGTTATTTTAACAACTAACCGGCCAAATTTATGACACATTTTGTTACAATACTTTTCTGAAATAAATAACTCCCCTTGTTATAATTTTGTTATGCATTATTGATCGGGTTGATAACTGTTAAATCCAATTTCGAGAAATATTTTCTAATTAAGATTGTCGCTGTCCGGAACATCTTTTGCTGGTGAGGATAGGGTGCTAAATGTCAATGAAGGAAGAATCCAACATGTTAAACAAAGATCGTTTCAAATATTGGGAGAGAATGTTCAATATATTTTTTTACTTTTTACGGTTTTCAAGCTAATCATCAGTCTCAATCAAGGCCGGATTTAGCCGGAAGTGGCCCCCGGGGCCGACGGTATGTGGGGGCCCCAAAATGTACAAAAAAGGTTGGTTTTGGTACATAAGATTTGTGGGGGCCCGGGGCCACGCCCCCAACGCCCTCCCTCCCCCTAAATCCGGCCCTGGTCTCAATACTCCCCGTTTGTTGAACATTTTCAGTTAGGTCTACGGTGACATTTCATGACAACTAAAGTTAGGTCTGCACTGACATTCACATTTTTCCTATCTGCATCTCCCTCTCAGGTATTTTATATGCATGTATGTATGTCCATTCTAACCAAAGGCTGGCAGTGATGTTATGGAAAAAAAAAAAAACTGACTGTTTTACCGTCAGATTTAGTTCGGGTGTTAGAATGTGCTAGCTCTACTGCAGCTCAAGTGACCAATTCAGACTGCCTGGTATTTCATAACCAGTCCGTGGTCACTTTTGCTTAAAATAAGCCCCTTCTGTTCATGCTACCATTATTATTTGGATAATGCACCCATGCAAAAATTTATCAATCCGGCACGTATGAAGTTTTAAAAATAAAGTCAGAATACAAACAAATCGAAACAATCTCACTAAATATTTGCATATCCGGAGGACTGAAACTTCACGAACGAATATATTAACTTGACATCCCGTCACAAACTATAGTTCCAAACAAACGGTGGCGCGTTTTTGCACATTTTGAAACTACTTTAGACGAAATCATGCTCAAATCTGAATCATCGGGGCTTCATGCATGAGCTAACTCGCTTGCGATTCTATAGGGAAAGCATCGCGCTTGAGTTTCTCGGCCAGAATCGCATCGCTTCGCTCGCTCACCGAAAAATGATTTCGCTCTCAAAAGCGTCAAAAGGCAATCACGACGGTGTATGTTTTGTTTATAAATGCATTTAGTAGTTAATTTAATGCATTCAACAATGAAGAACACGTAAAAATCATGCAATGATGCAAATCACGATTCGAATCATGAGCGATTTTCTGCGCCATGATTCTGATGAGATTTGACTCACGCATGATTTGAATCGCCGATGAGATTTGAGAATTTGAGGTTTTACCAACACTGGTCACATCTATCACGAAATGCTTAAAAACTTATATGAATGTTTAGGCCTGAATCAATCAGAAATTTCTCTCATATGACAAGGCCCATGAAAACGTTTCTATGGACTTTCTACTGCATGAAGCCACAATTCGTAAATTTATATACCTAATATTAAGCAAACATAATTGTATCGCAAACAAAAATCAGTTGAGTTAAACCTTCTATGCAAGAAACAAAAATGTTACATTCGTTGAAATCTTGATCGATGCACATGAACATTCTTCAGTAATTTGGAGTTCAGATCGATCAATAAAATCGTTGTTTTCGGTTGACCTAATGAAATCATGTGCATTACAGATGCAACTTTCCACAACTTAGTTATGTCGAATTCGTTTTTAAAAAGTTCCAACCTTCGGGTTCGCACTGTGTTGTTTCACGGTTTCGTACCGGGTTCACCAATACAACTGTACTTTAACTGTCAAAACCATGTGAGTGGGTGGGATTGGGCGGTATAAATAAGCAGAAGGGGAAAACGAAACTGTCTGTTATTCAAATAAAATGAGCGTTGAAATTTTTTCCGGAAATTTTGTTATATTTGTTATTGTAGTTTTAAATAAAATTAATCCGGTACTGTTGTCTAGATTCCGTTTTAAAAATAATTGTTAGGGAAGTTATTCATAAGTTCATTCAAGGTTTTCCTCACAGATTGTGTCCTAAATTAGGTCGGTGGATGGAATTAGTTTGGGAATTCCCCTTGAAACCCGTTCACAAAATCCGCTAATTGTCAGAAAAATATATTTGAGGAATACCGAATAGAATAAAGAATTCTATATGCAGACTTTCTTTTGAAATACTGCCAAAAACTCTTTCGTGCGTTTCAGAATTTAATTCCAGTAATTTTTTCTAGAATTCTTGTATGCATTCATTGGCGATATCTTTCAGGTATTCCTCCATATTTTTTTCTGAGAGATCTCTTCGAGATGAATTCCTTTGGAAATCTTCTAGGAATATCTTTAAATACTGTTCCAGGATTTTCTCTGAAAGTTGTTCCAGGAATTAATTTGGAGGAATTCCTCTGAAAGTTCTTTGAGGAATTCTTCCGGAAGTTCCTTTAGGAACTCCTCTGGAAGTTTATTGAGGAATTCCTCCGGAAGGTCTTTAAGGAATTCCTCCGGAAGTTAATCGATTGAGGAATTCTTCATCGATTGAGGAATTCTTCCGGAAGCTCCTTGAGGAATTCCTCTGGAAGTGGAGGTGCTCTTGCGGAAGTTCTTGAAGGAGTTCTATCGGAAGTTCTTCCAAGACATCCTCCAGGAATTGCCCCGGAAATCCTTCACGAGTTTCACCGGAAGCTAAAACTGAAATTCTTACGGAAGCTCCTTCAGGAAGCAGGAAGTTTTTCGAAGAGATTCCTGGATGAATTAATGGAGGTATTTCTTAATGAACTTTCGGAGAAATTCCTGAAGGAGCTTCCGGAGGAAATCCCGAAGGAACTTCTGGAGGAAATCCTTCAGGAACTTTTGGAGGAAATCCTGAAGAAACCTTCGGATGAATCCTTCCGGAAAGAATTCTCAAGGAACTTCCGGAGCAAAATGTTGTTATGTTTTCCATGTTGGACTATTGATAGATAAGGAATTTCAGAAGGAACTCCTAGCATTAAGGTAGCCTCGCACGGGATTATAGAATATAATTAAATACATATATCCGCCGCCCAAAAGTAAATTCCATTATCCGTAAAAATCAGTTCACGCACTTAATGCCATTTTTATTTATCATGATCTGATTAGTCAAGGCCAACGCACTGCCAGTGCACTGGATGTCCTGGATCATATGTTTCGAATCAAAACAAACACGATGCTACGCACACCAACATATAAAATGACAGATGGAACTGAAAATGTTTTTTTATTCAGGGTTCGGGTTGGCACTGACCCAGGTTTAAAAACGAATTCGACATTAGTGTCAAGCGGTTGAAGTTGCATTAAATTGACATACAAATGCCCATAAAAAACTATCGAAAGGATTGGCCGAGTGCGAGTATATGTTGAAACTGATTTGAGATCTTCAAATAGTTGAACCCTTGTTAGTTATTCATGGAATCATTTTCACTGACCACTGACTCGTGTTTTCTTTAAATTCTTGATTCAGGAAAAATGACATAAAACGAATATTTTCTAACCATTTTATTTTAAATCATGATTTCGTGTGTGTTACTTCTACGTGAAGTTAAACGATTTACAATGATATGGAAATGCTAATATCATCTTCCAAACTTGGACGTACATGTTCATGATAGCATTAGAGGCGAAAGTATAGAATTGATAGTTCCGTTAGGATACGGCAGGCATGAAGAATGTTTTTATAGAAGTCGATTTGAAAGCGAGCGGAGGGCAATATTTGTGATGGCACATATCACACGACCTTCCTTCTGCCAAGCTCCCGTATGAAGGGGAGGAAGAATATCAGTGTGGAAGCTGATATATCTCCACTGGCAAAAGGAAGGTGGTTTGACTTGCTCATATGCCATCGCGTGCGGAAGGATTTGCTATCGACGAGTACTGTCTCCAAATTTCTAATATGACATCAGCATTTAGTCGAATAGGATTTTTATTGCACAGTTCTGTTTTCTCATTGCGTCCGTCTCGTCGCAACCAACTTGGCTGCCTCGGAGAGAACAAAGCAGAGAAAGGCACTGCTGCTGTACCGTCGACCAATAACAGCTGAATTGATGGATGCCCCCCACCAAGGGGGTAGTACACTAAATCATGATTTCGTGTGTTACTTCTACGTGAAGTTAAACGATTTACAATGATATGGAAATGCTAATATCATCTTCCAAACTTGGACGTACATGTTCATGATAGCATTAGAGGCGAAAGTATAGAATTGATAGTTCCGTTAGGATACGGCAGGCATGAAGAATGTTTTTATAGAAGTCGATTTGAAAGCGAGCGGAGGGCAATATTTGTGATGGCACATATCACACGACCTTCCTTCTGCCAAGCTCCCGTATGAAGGGGAGGAAGAATATCAGTGTGGAAGCTGATATATCTCCACTGGCAAAAGGAAGGTGGTTTGACTTGCTCATATGCCATCGCGTGCGGAAGGATTTGCTATCGACGAGTACTGTCTCCAAATTTCTAATATGACATCAGCATTTAGTCGAATAGGATTTTTATTGCACAGTTCTGTTTTCTCATTGCGTCCGTCTCGTCGCAACCAACTTGGCTGCCTCGGAGAGAACAAAGCAGAGAAAGGCACTGCTGCTGTACCGTCGACCAATAACAGCTGAATTGATGGATGCCCCCACCAAGGGTAGTACACTAAATCATGATTTCGTGTGTGTTACTTCTACGTGAAGTTAAACGATTTACAATGATATGGAAATGCTAATATCATCTTCCAAACTTGGACGTACATGTTCATGATAGCATTAGAGGCGAAAGTATAGAATTGATAGTTCCGTTAGGATACGGCAGGCATGAAGAATGTTTTTATAGAAGTCGATTTGAAAGCGAGCGGAGGGCAATATTTGTGATGGCACATATCACACGACCTTCCTTCTGCCAAGCTCCCGTATGAAGGGGGAGGGAAGAATATCAGTGTGGAAGCTGATATATCTCCACTGGCAAAGGAAGGTGGTTTGACTTGCTCATATGCCATCGCGTGCGGAAGGATTTGCTATCGACGAGTACTGTCTCCAAATTTCTAATATGACATCAGCATTTAGTCGAATAGGATTTTTATTGCACAGTTCTGTTTTCTCATTGCGTCCGTCTCGTCGCAACCAACTTGGCTGCCTCGGAGAGAACAAAGCAGAGAAAGGCACTGCTGCTGTACCGTCGACCAATAACAGCTGAATAAGGTACCAGTCAAAACGATTAATGCAAGAGATGGCGTTTTTTCAATGGTAGTAAAATCGAAATTTCATCACTATTAGACTACTAATCAGTGCAAACTAAGTGCAGGAGACAATCTTTTCACCTCATACTTCATTCCTTATCACTACTTTCTTCAAAAACACCACCATTTTCCATAAATTTGCAAAATACTTGATTTTCCCATACATTTTATCGATTTCCAACTACCATTCTTCCATGAGCTCATGGTGAAAACTGTGAAAATCTCAGAACGTAGAGTAGCAGGCTTAACAACACAGATAGAAACGCCGGTATCGCCACTCAGTGACGAGTACCGTAAACATGGTGCACGGAAGGTTGTTGTCTACACTTTTTACGGCTGCTGCACCCTGGAAGTAAATGTCATCGAAGTAAACAGTCGGTCCCTTATTGATGGATGCCCCCACCAAGGGTAGTACACTAAATCATGATTTCGTGTGTGTTACTTCTACGTGAAGTTAAACGATTTACAATGGATATGGAAATGCTAATATCATCTTCCAAACTTGGACGTACATGTTCATGATAGCATTAGAGGCGAAAGTATAGAATTGATAGTTCCGTTAGGATACGGCAGGCATGAAGAATGTTTTTATAGAAGTCGATTTGAAAGCGAGCGGAGGGCAATATTTGTGATGGCACATATCACGACCTTCCTTCTGCCAAGCTCCCGTATGAAGGGGAGGAAGAATATCAGTGTGGAAGCTGATATATCTCCACTGGCAAAAGGAAGGTGGTTTGACTTAACTCATATGCCATCGCGTGCGGAAGGATTTGCTATCGACAGTACTGTCTCCAAATTTCTAATATGACATCAGCATTTAGTCAGAATAGGATTTTATTGCACAGTTCTGTTTTCTCATTGCGTCCGTCTCGTCGCAACCAACAGCTGCCTCGGAAGAACAAAGCAGAAAGGCACTGCTGCTGTACCGTCGACCAATAACAGCTGAATTGATGGATGCCCCCACCAAAGGGTAGTACACTAAATCATGATTTCGTGTGTGTTACTTCTACGTGAAGTTAAACGATTTACAATGATATGGAAATGCTAATATCATCTTCCAAACTTGGACGTACATGTTCATGATAGCATTAGAGGCGAAAGTATAGAATTGATAGTTCCGTTAGGATACGGCAGGCATGAAGAATGTTTTATAGAAGTCGATTTGAAAGCGAGCGGAGGGCAATATTTGGCGATGGCACATATCACGACCTTCCTTCTGCTAGCTCCGTATGAAGGGGAAGAATATCAGTGTGGAAGCTGATATATCTCACTGGCAGAAGGAAGGTCGTGTGACATCTTCACCATACGAAATTTGTTTGTATACCGCTGGAAAAAGGAAAAGGTGTGGCCTCAATTGTCATTGTTAGAAATAATGGCGCTCATCAAATTTTTGGATTTTTTTTTTAATTAACATTGTTTCGCAACATTCGTAACTGACGTTCATCGGATAAAATACATGAAAGTTTATCCTAGTTAATATCTTTTGAATAGATATGATTTGACAAATAACAACTCAACTATGATATGCGTTATTCTTATCAAAATTTTTCATATTTTCAGTGGGTTAAATGAACTTCGTTGACTTTCCACCATAATGAAAGTTTGTAAATAGACACCTGTTGTTAGCGATTTATTCGGTTTATTCATGGTTTAAAACAGCAGAACTATAAAGTGGACATTTAGTAATTCACTCGAACACGTACAATTTGATCAAAGTATTATAGTATAAGCAATATTCCTCCAGAGGAAAGTACAGACTACAGACTTTTGTTCTAATTTTGTTCACAATTTGCAATTTGGCGCGACATTCTTGCTATTACTTGCTATTTTTATTTATGCTAATATCATGGTAATTGTTTGGGTAAATCCCTTCTATGTTATATGTGTAAAAAAAGCCTAAAACATCTAGTTATGATTTTTGTTCCGAATTGCCATATATTCAGCGCACTGTGCGTCCCCTCACCCTCACGTCACGAGAAAATGATAGACTTAAATCGTTAATATCTCAGCTTCTTCTTGATGGATTTTTAATTTTGGACCATTCGATCGAGGAAGAGTCAACGCTTCAACGATCCTAATGTACACTGAAGTCGTTTTTATCCGATTTTTTACGTGGATCACTTTTTACGCGATTTTTTTTATCCGGCTTAGAATTACGCGGGTATTTAGGCCTGTTTTATTTATTTATGTTGTTTTAATTTATGCGGCACGTATCCTCCGCGTGAAAACCGACTTCAATGTGTTACACTGTATTGAAAAACTTTGCACCCATTTTTCTTACAACTAACTTTTTGTCACTTACAGCCCTTTGCGTTCGACTCCATCAATTACAAATCTAGACCATCATTAAAAAAGAGCGAAACAGTCAAAATGTATTCTGTCCTGTTCCTTGCTCAGACTTGGTGATCATCTTACCTCCTTCACGATAACTCTGCAAAATCTATCAATGTCATCGCGGTCCATTCATCAACATCATCAACAGCGTCAAATCGTCATAAAGCAAGCGAAGAAGAGTCAGTGGGTGGAATTACTGGACTCCGTAAATCGTTCACAATCGGCAGCTCAGCTGTGAAAAAAAAGTACCTTATCCATCTCGACCAGCAAAAGCGCACTTTTTCGAACCGCTCTGAAGTGGCCGATAGAAGTGGAGGCTCGTTTTGGTCTCATAAAAGCGTTCTGACAAATTTCGCTCTTGTATCCACACCAGAAACCTAACCTTGGAAAACTTCGTGATCCCCCCAGATGACCCTGGCTCCCTATTGAACCAATTTGTCTCCACCGAAAACTGACATTCGGGTAGCAGCAACTGCCCAGGAGTGGCAGCAAATCGTCAAGACCAGATACTATAGGATACCCTATGGGCATATTCTGAAGAAACTTTTGCTACTATCTAGGTTCCATTTCCTGGATAATTGAAAAGTGGCTGACCCTCCCGGAAGAAAGGAGACAGAGCTGTGTCGTTCCGATTCCGAAGAATAATGTCTCCCCTCACAGGACACTTCCAACTTCCATCTGAATTTCCGGGCCTCCTATTCCTGCAAGGTCACGGAGAGATTGGTGAATGGTGATTCGCCGTCTAAGGTTGCTGAAACGATTGAAGCCGAAGAGTTTCGTCCCATCAATATGTTGCACACAGTAGAGAAAATTTTAGAAATTGTTATGAAAGGCCAGCTGCTTATGCATTTAAATAGAACAATTGGGATACCGGGAAGGTCGGGAATTTCGGGTTCTGCATACAATTTGTTTGAAAGCTATTTGTCTGACAGTGACAGAACTCAACGGACTGCTTTTAAGGATTCTGTAACTTGTAGCATCATGGATTCCATTACCTTCTGGAACAATTCAAGTGCACGCACAACTCACTCAGAACATTAAGCGTTAGTATCTATTCATAGATTTGTTTAAAACAAGAAATTGAAAATTCAAATAAAACCCTAAGTTATATGGCAACTTTTATTAATTAAACAATTTATTGCATAAAAATCAAACAACAAAATCTACCTGAACAGACCATGTTTGTTTATAAAAGTAGTTATCGGCCAGAACTTTTCGAAGATCTCTTATTGGTTATACGCGTCCTAAATATCCATCTTGGAGAAACCAACTGATGCATTGTCCGAGCTCAATAGGTCATCCACCAGCTGAAGTGGGTGCGTCTCCATCAGAAGAGCCTTGTTTGTCTGTCGCATATCGCATATCGGGAAATGTTGGAAGCTGACTGGGCTGCCGACAACATGCGCTTCCACTAGGAGTACTACTTCGCGGGACTAGGGGATGTTCTTCGGGGTACCGACCTATTCTTCCTATACATCTCCAAGGCGTTCAATCGCACCTGGACGTCCTTAGTACTCCATCAACTTGCCGAATGGAGATATTCGGGCAACTTCCTTGCTTATATTTGCAATTTACTCACTGTTCTCATAGGGAATGATAAATCAAGGTCTTTCTTCTTGGTCGTCATGAACATCTTTATTTCGATGACATCCTGTTTGTGGTTACCGAGGGTTTAAGAGACAGCCAATAAGCGTGTATTCTGTTCATAACCCAACGGCGAGTATCCTATTCCCAATCCAACTGGAAGATTGTTAAGGTGCTAGGAGTGTCCATTGACAGAGGTCTAACCTTCTTGCCTCTTTTCCAATCCGTGAAAACCATCTGTCGTCAGAATTTCTTCCGGTCTCCTCCCGTCTACACCACCCGAGCCTGACTGCGCCACGGCACACAGTGGGACCGATTCCAAAAAAGACGGTCAAAAATGTTAGATGTGAATAGCATGGTCTAGCAGGCCACATATTAGGATATTTCATTGAATATATGGTTCATCTTCTCGGCATCACCGACTCGTAAGCCAGAATTCCACTACGAAAAATGTATTCCATTAGAAGAAACATATTTGGAACAGGTTTTGTTTCGTTCCTAAACAAAGTAAAGCTGTAGAGGCGTAAATCGTAATTTGATGTTACGGCTCATGTGATGAAACTCATGATCTTTCTAAACAGTAAGTTTGGAAAATTAGAAATATGGGATAAAATAAAATCCACTCCCGAACATGACATGACTTGATAGTTTGTCCTACTTTCTTTAATACCGTCACTTCTCTACATCTCGATATTGCAGAGAACATCGAGATAAAGAAAGATCGAGGAATGAAAAAAAAATGAAATGGATAGGAGAGATACGTATAAAATGCACCGGTTGGGTGAAATGCGCCACCACGTTTTCTTGGTTATTAACCCAAATTTTGTCTCAAAATCGTAAGTGGCTGAAACCAATAACATTTGCAAGCCGTTACACAAAAAAATACTTTGTCAAAAACTCTTTGTTTAATTTTTTTAATGTTGTTTTGACTTTTTCCGATGCAATTTCATTGTTTACGTCAACAATGCTTTTTCTTCATATACAAAAAACATTTTCTCCTTTTTTAATTAGTCTAAAATATTGACTACCTTAAACTTGACCACCTGACACTAATCTTTTGCAAAAGAGTGTGACTATTTCAGTGAAAAATATTGGAATATTTTGATTATCATTTTTGGGTGGCGCATATTGCCCAGCGTCGTTCATTTTAAATGAAAATGCACTATTTTGGAATAAAATCGTTTTCTTGTAATATTGTTGGTTTTTCTTAAAAATTGTTGGACCATGTAATGACTGTTATGCTAGATTAGATTCAGATGAAATCATCATTAAATTGAGAGATTTGCTTAGGGGCGCATATTGACCATCCTGACTAGATCGAAAAAAGTTTGTTGCTGTGAAAAACGACAACAAAACAAATATCCTTCCTTGTTTTTGATGTGTTTGTTGTTGTCCCAAGGTGGTCTAGTAGCCTAGAAATTTGAATATACCGTTTGGACTCAAATTCCGAACACACGCCATTCGGGCTATTTGCGTTATTTTCTCCATAAAAGCATGAATACGTTTGTAATCTTGATCCTCAGTACGGAAAACCAATGAAAGTTTCAGTTTTGTGACGCTAAAACGCCACATTGAGGCTGTTCGGCCACATTGAGAGTTGACGTAAAGTCAATGTCAACTTCTCTCCACGAACAGCCTAGATAGCCGTGTGGTGTCGGCAGCTAGTTATCTGGCTAAGAATAACATTACGGATTGCCTGTTCCAGTGTTAAAAGTCCACCATACAGGTGACCCCTAAGTCTCGGTGTGATGCGGCGTTATGCTTACCGTGCCTACGAATGAATGGTTAGGGGGTCTAATAAGAACCTAACCGCAAACGAAGCCTGTGAAGCACCAGGGCCCCCTTCACAGTATTTTAACCCTCGCTGCGCTAACCGGAGCTATGGCGTAGTTGACTTTTTACTTCTCCGAGATAATCGGCTACTCTTATTCAACCTCATCGTGAGGTTAAATAAGAGTAGGGTTATGAATATGTGTTTTAATTAGTTTTCAACAAATTGTCACCTATATGGATTCGCATTTTGAGTTTTTTACAATGTGCTTTGTGTATGTTACCTATATGGATTCGCATTATACGTTTTTTCCCAGTGTACTCTGTGTCTCGTCCTTGACGTTTGGCTTCGGCTACTCTTGTTCAATCTCAACGTGAGGTTAAATAAGAGTGGGGTTATGAATATGTGTTTTACTTAGTTTTCAACAAATTGTCACCTATATGGATTCGCATTATGCGTTTTTCACAGTGTACTCTGTGTCTCGTCTTTGACGTTCGGCTTGTTCAATCTCAACGTGAGTGTGGGGTTATGAATATGTGTTTTACTTAGTTTTTCAACAAACTTCCACCTATATGGATTCGCATGATGCATTTTTTTACAATGTGCTTTGTGTATGTTACCTATATGGATTCGCATTATGCGCTTTTCACAGTGTACTCTGTGTTTCGTCTTTGACGTTCGGCTTCAGCTACTCTTGTTTAATCTCAACTTGAGGTTGAATTAGGGTGGTCTAACCGGTAGTACCGAAAACGGTAATACCGGTATTACCGGCCAATTTTGGGTACCGAAAATACCGGTATTAGAGACGGAAAATACCGGTATTTTCGGTATTGATAGTTTTGCTGTCAGTATAAAAAATCTGACTTTTTCTTCAATGAACATTGTTGATATCGTCCAGAATTGTATGAATGAAATGTATGAAATTTTGAAAACGGTACAAGAAGTAGTTTTTCTCTTCCGTAGATCACCTATGAAAAACGATTTTCTGCAAAAATATGTCCGTCCTGGATTCGGAAAAGAATTTGAATTAGTGGCTGATGCCAAGGCACGCTGAAATAATTCAAGCCTCGAACATATTCAAGCTGTTGTGGAACTACTGCTCTGTAAGTTTTGCACTCTATATGAAGCCGACGTGGCGTTCCAATTTACGTTGGAACTATTATCAAATCAAACCACAGATATTTTCGCCACTATTTCGAAGCGTTTATAGAATGAATCCAAGAGAGACGATCCAAATACGCCGATCTTTTGCTTTTTGAATAATTCTGCCGTGAAGCAATTGATCCGAAACGATTGTGACATTTCCTTCAAGACATCTAGAGCTACTTTGATTAGGCAAGCGGATGGGATCTTGAAGCGTCTAATCATTCCTGATGCGATCGTCGAAGATGAGACAACGATCACACCTGACAATCGGTACGAAGAAGATGCCTCTATGTATGATTTTTCTGGTTTTAGAACAACTTGTGAAGAGACTGTAAGCAAAGCAAAACACTTGCGTTACTGGAGGCTCATACGTTGACGCCGGGATCCTTGCATACAATCCGTAAGGAATTTTCCTATTATGAATCGGCAGGGATTACGGGCAAGTATTCAACACTGATTTTCGAAGGTCTTGGAACCATTCGTCCTACTTCGGTTGAACCAGAGATGGCATTTTCAGTAGTTGGCAACATTGCTAACAAAATCCAATACGGATTGGGAGATGAGTCGCTCAGTATGTAATGTCTACTTAAGTTTCACTTTGCCCAGCTCAACAAGCAATGATTTTAACATTTGAAGTTTGTCAACAAATAATGTTTTTCATCCAGAAGTCCAAATCAAACGTTTTTCTTTTACTACCTGAAATTTTCACAAAAACCGGTATTCTACCGGTATTACCGGTATTGGCTCCATCAAACACCGAAAACCGGTATTTGACAAAAATGGCCAATACCGACCACCCTAGGTTGAATAAGGGTAGGATTATGAATCTTTTTTACTTAGTTTTTCAACAAATTTTTACCTATATGGATTCGCATTATGCGTTTTTTTTTACAATGTACTTTGTGTTTGTCACCTATATGGATTCGTATTATGCGTTTTTCAAAGTGTACTCTGTGTTTCGTCTTTGATGTTTGGCTTCAGCTACTCTTGTTTAATCTCAACTTGAGGTTGAATAAGGATGGGATTATGAATATGTTTTTTTTTACTTAGTTTTTTTCAACAAATTGTCACCTATATGGATTCGCATTATGCGTTTTTTTTACAATGTACTTTGTGTATGTTACCTTTATGGATTCGCATTATGCGTTTTTCACAGTGTAGTCTGTGTCTCGTCCTTGTGTGCTATACGCAATTAACTATTCTTAACACATCATTAGATTTCCATAGAAAACTTTTACATTCAATATGACACACTAGATCCAAGTGACAAATGACGATTTCCAAACCATCTTACTCGGTAACATTTCAAAACCCTTCAAGTGTAGACATCCTTACCAGTAGAGTGCATAATTTATTTCCATGACTCTATTCCAAACCATTTCCCACAAGCAAAGCAATGAACATGCAACCCGTGTCTTTCAACACCACTTAAGCCATACCAACTCAGTTATCCGTGTTGACATTACTCAACGATTTTTCTTTCCGTTCTAATTCTCACATAGCGAGCAATGCTATACCCATTGACCCACAATACACACATTCTTTGATTCTCACGTTCTGATTGACATAAACCAAAACATACAGTAACTCACCATATCTACTCTCACATTCTATATTTTCTCTTACTCTCACAGTCTATTCCTTTGCTCACTCTCACAAAACTGATCGAGTTAAACCGACGCTAACGAACCAATTAGGAGACTGCATACTTAATGGTTGCAAAAGTAACGCCCCGACGCCTACGACGCCAGTCACGTTCGACTTCGGCTACTCTTGTTCAATCTCAACGTGAGGTTAAATAAGAGTGGGGTTATGGATATGTATTTTACTTAGTTTTCAACAAATTGTCACCTATATCGATTCGCATTAGGCGTTTTTTACAATGTACTTTGTGTATGTTACCTATATGGATTCGCATTATGCGTTTTTCACAGTGTACTCTGTGTCTAGTCCTTGACGTTCGGCTTCGGCTACTCTTGTTTAATCTCAACGTGAGGTTAAATTAGAGTGGGGTTATGGATATGTGTTTTACTTAGTTTTCAACGAATTGTCACCTATATGGATTCGCATTATGCATTTTTTTTTAGAATGTACTTTGTGATTGTCACCTATATGGATTCGCATTATGCGTTTTTCACAGTGCACTCTGTGTTTCGTCTTTGACGTTCGTCCATTGTTACGTCCTCTGTGTTTTTGTGACACCTCTCTTTAGTCCCTAGCTGAATGCGTGTGAGTCTACATAATTGGCTTTCCTATAAATGGTTCCATTCTCCTTTCCAACTTCACTTCCTCTTCCTTTCCCCTTTTCACTTCCTTTTCCGTCAGGTAAATGATGAGAAAGGCCAGTGAAGGCGATGGCACAAATCTCCCAAATTGAGGGGAACGTGCCTCCTGAGCCGACGTTCTGATACCTGATACCTAACGTTTTAGTTTTGTGACGCTAAAACGCCAGTGTTCGGAATATGAGTCAGGCATTGCAAACCATCCCATCATTCGATCTTTTGAGTAAAGATACTGATGAAATGATGGGATATCGATCTTAGTTATCTATCCGCTCAGTAAACAAAGTGAAATGTTCGTCATGGAGAAACCTTTTTTCACAGCTTTTGTTGTAGCAACACCTTCGCAACGCGAATAAACCCCGACATGCGTTGGCCATCCGGATCCGGATGAATACAGTATACTAGGTGCTCCAATCTGCCAAGTTTGTGGAAGAGAAGAAGGCGGGGAAAAAATCATTTTCAGTGCAAAACGAAAACAAATCGACTGGCTTTCCCATACTAAAATCCAAGATGGCTGCATCGTAAATTTGGCAGATTGGAACACCTAGTGGTGTATTCATCTTGATCCGGATCATCATCAAACGCTCAAATGGTAATACCTTTTCAGAGAGCTCTTTGATTAGGGATAATATCTTTGCACAAGATGCTGCTCAGATGGTACTGCAGTGCCTGGAATATAACATCGAGATGCAGAGAGTCGACTGTCATATTTTCGAAATCTTAGAGCGCAGCAGCCTGTAAGAACTCATGATCACGTGGGATTTCCTCAACAAAAGTTCGCGTGCGACTGAAACAAATGGCGCTAGACTGTTTTCAGCTGGTGTCGCACCATTGCATTGGGACAAAATAGAGGAAGAAGTGAACACATATTGTGCGTTGCTGTACTTATATATATTTTTTTTTGCAAGACCGAAAGGACCACAGGCAGTAAAACCGGCATAACGGAACGGGTGGAGGGTGGCGGAACCCAAACTCTGCAGGATTTTATTCCGGATAAAAAAAGCGATGCTACAGTGTGAATTTCATTGATGGGTACCGTATTTTACAATAAATACAGCAAGAAGATAAAACAATAATAATTGTATACCTAATAAAAACCGAGTACTTTCTGCGTGGTCAAAAATAATTTACTAACGTGTAAATGTGGGTCTCCAGTAGCCTTGCGAGCAAAGGCGTAGGATTGCCAATCCGGAGATAGCGAGTTCGACTCTCGGTCCGGTCTAAAATGTTTTCGGGTGGGAAACATTATCGACTCCCTGGTCATAGTGTACCCATTGTACTTTCCACACAAGATACATGCTCATGCAATGGCGGCATAGGAAAGCTTTCATTTACGAGGCGAACCGGTCCAGGGCCGAAAACCTCATTAATAAAGATATTTTTTTTTTTTTTTTTTTTTTCCAGTTCATTTATTTGGTAGGCTCAGTCGTGTGTGACACTTTGCGGAGCCGCAATTCTCAAGTATGATATTTTTACATGGTATATCATCTTATCTTAACAGTTAGTTGGGAGGGGACATAGACCATAATACTCGTGGCGACTCAAGGTTAAAAAACTTAATACAGGACGGACGGGGTAGGGATTTGGGTTTAGGTTATTTCAGCTGCTCATCCGGGCGTTTGACGTTGAACGTTGAAAACGATTTTGCGTGGCGTCGTGCTCGATTTTGGTTCGTCAGGGAGCATCTTCCGGATGGCCGGAGCTTCAGGGTACATGGTACAGAGAAACAGAATCGGACAAGAAAAAACTGAGAAAGAGAAGAATATAGGCATTAAACTTTGATGTCAGCCAAGCAAAGGAAGGCATAGATGGCCTGCATATATATCACATCGCGATCTCCCAAAACACCTCTTATATCCCGGAAGGGTTGTTTACCTCGGGCCACAAGGGTATCCAATAGTTGCTCTCTGGAGGCGTCATTTTCCGAGCAATACCAAACTACGTGATCGATGTCATCGTAACCGGCTCCGCACCTACATAGGTTGCTCTCGACCAGGTTTATTCTGTAGAGATGTGTGTTTAGTGAATAGTGATTGGACATAAGCCTCGACATCGTGCGAATGAAGCCTCGACTTAAGTCCTCACCTCTGAACCACGCTCGCGCAGAAACTTTAGGAACTATGGAAAATAGCCACCGTCCAAGTTCATTGTGTGACCAAATCATTTGCCAATTTTGAAGAGTACTCTGACGGACTAATGGGAAAAACTCGTTATTCGAGATTTGTCTATCATAAACTTCACCTTCCTGTGCGCCCACCTTTGCTAGCGAGTCCGCCTTCTCATTGCCATAGATTAGGCAATGGGATGGGACCCATACAAAGGTAATCTTGAATGATCTTTCGACCAAATCACGCATCTGCTCTCTTATAGTTGTAAGAAAGTAAGATGCGTGCTTAACAGGTTTCATCGACCGGAGTGCCTCGATAGAACTAAGACTATCCGAGAAGATGAAATAATGGTCTACGGGCTGATTGGAAATTATCCCCAAAGCGAAATTAATTGCTGCCAGCTCAGCAACATAAACCGAACACGGTTCCTGAAGTTTTCGGAAGGTGGTTGAACTTACGTTGAAAACACCGAAGCCAGTGGATCCGTTAATGCGAGAACCATCAGTGAAATATCTGTTGTTGCAATTGACATGTTCATATTTTTCAGAAAAAATGGAAGGGATAGATATTTGTCGAAGATGATCTGGTATTCCTTGAATAGCGTGTTTCATGGACAGATCGTATTCAATTGAGGAACTGTCGTTGACGAAGTAAACTCGAGGTGGATTATAACATGGAAGACAGAGATCTGACGATATGTAGTTGAGATAGACTCGCAGATATCTTGAACGATGAGCCAGTTCAAGCATATTATCGAAGTTTTCTAATACAAGTGTGTTACTTGTTCCACATTTGATCAGTATTCTAAGTGAGAGCTCCCAGTAACGGTGCTTTAAAGGAGTGACTCCAGCAAGCACCTCCAGGCTCATGTTATGCGTTGAATGCATACAGCCAAGGGCAATACGCAAACAACGATATTGAATTCGTTCCAATTTGATCAGGTGGCAATCAGCTGCTGAGAGGAAGCAGAAAGAGCCATACTCTAAAACAGAGAGAATAGTCGTTTTATATAGTTTGATGAGGTCTTCCGGGTGAGCGCCCCACCAAGTTCCAGAGATAGAACGGAGAAAATGGATCCTTTTTCGGCATTTCTCTAACAAATAATCAATATGGGTTTTCCAGGTACACTTGGAATCAAACCAGACCCCAAGGTATTTAGAAGATAAAGATTGGTTGATGTCATCATTCAACAGTTTTAGTTTCAGTTGAGCTGGGTACCGCTTCCTAGTAAACACAACCAACTGAGTTTTTTGCGGAGAGAACTCGATCCCTAAATGTCTGGCCCAAACAGTCAGGTTATTTAGGGAATTTTGCAATGGTCTTTGCAGGACATTTGCACATGAACCTCTTAGGGAGATCACGGCATCATCTGCAAGTTGTCTAAGCGTGCATTGTCCTTCCAAACAATTGTCAATATCTTTAACATAGAAATTGTAAAGCAAGGGACTTAAACATGAACCTTGGGGAAGGCCCATGTAGCTATTTCTGGAAGTTGTCAGAGTGCCGAGAGTAAAGTTCATATGTTTTACTGACAACAAATTGTACAAGAAATTATTCAAAATAACGGGTAATCCACTACTGTGCAAATTTTCCGACAGTACTTCTATGGAAACAGAATCAAAAGCGCCCTTAATATCCAAGAAAACTGAAGCCAGTTGCTCCTTGTGCGCATAGGCCAGCTGTATATCTGAAGAGAGCAACGCTAGACAGTCATTTGTTCCTTTACCTTTTCGAAAACCGAATTGAGTATTTGACAGTAATGCATTTTGCTCGACCCAATGGTCAATTCTTGAAAGGATCATCTTTTCCACTAATATCCTCATGCACGATAGCATGGCGATCGGTCGGTATGAATTGTGATTAGACGCTGGTTTCCCAGGCTTTTGAATAGCTATTACTTTGACTTGGCGCCATTCTGGGGCACAATGTTGTACTCCATGAAACAGTTGTACAGGTCAAGTAATCGTCTTTTAGCGATATCTGGGAGGTTTTTAAGAAGATTGAATTTGATATTATCGCATCCCGGAGAAGAATTGTTTGATGAAAGAAGAGACATAGAAAGTTCCAGCATTGAGAATGGTCCACCCAAAGAACCGGGATCAGTGACTGATTCTCGAAATAGCGGTTCTGCTGGTACGGAATCTGGGCAGACCTGTTTTGCGAAGTTGAATATCCATCGATTGGAGTATTCTTCACTCTCATTGGTGGAAATGCGGTTCCGCATGTGTTGTCATTGAGGTTTCTCGTGATAGTCCCTCAACAAAACGTCGCCAGTAGCTACGTTTTATAGCCTTGAGAAGATTTTTGAGCTTTCTTTCAAGCCTCAAATACTTTTCGAAAAGCTCAGACCTTCCGTGTTTACGGAAAGCCTTGAAGGCATCAGATTTCTCGGAATACAACTTAGTACATTCATCATCCCATCCAGGAGTGGCTGGTCTTCTTATGACAGATGTACTTGGAACGCGTCGTTTCTGAGCTTCTAGTGCGCTTTTATGAATCAATTCGATAAGGAATCGATACTCATCCAGTGGAGGAAGAATATCAGTTGATTCAATACCAATTTTACCGCCGATGCAAATTTTTGCCAGTCAATGTTTTTCGTGAGGTCGAAAGGAACATTAACTGGCACTGATCGTTGATAGCCGCTTTTGATTGTGGTGACTATCGGCATGTGGTCACTACCATGGGGATCTTGGATTACCTTCCACGTGCAATCTAATGATAGTGAATTAGAGCATAAAGACAGATCTATTCGACTTTCCTGACCTTGAGGTCCTATTCGAGTTACTTCGCCTGTGTTCAAAATATTCAAGTTGAAATCGTCGCACAAATCATAGAAAATAGGCGCTCTGTTATCGTCTCTAGTTTCGCCCCATGCAATACCATGTGCATTCATATCACCCAGTATTAAAACTGGGGATGATAAAAGAGAGACTGCGCTCCAAAGATGCCGACGATTAAGTGAGGCATTTGGGGAATATACACTGAAGCTATGCAAAGGTCTTTTTCTTTACATTTACTTGGCAAGCGACGATTTCTAAACCATTAACAGTCGGAATGGGAATTTTGTAGAAAGTGTGACATGTTTTGATTCCCAAAAGAACGCCACCATAATGATCATTCCGATCTTGGCGAATAATGTTAAAATCGTGGAAGTTGATTTCATCTTCAGAAGAAAGCCATGTTTCACAGAGTGCAAATATATCGCAATCGGAGTTGCGAATTAAAAACTTAAACACGTCCAATTTATGTTTCAGACTGTGACAGTTCCACTGCAGCACAGTGATTGTATCTTGTATGGCCGTATTATCCATCGAAAGATACAAGTCCTGCAAGAAGGGGCCATGAAACAGTCAATTGCTTCAGATAACTTTCAACTGTTGGAATAAAGAGGTCAATGATTGGCCTCAATGAATTCGGAATATTGAATAAGTTCAAAAACGATCCACAAGGTCCTTAAAGGATATCAATCCTCTATTGGACGAGATTCTTCTCTTGGAAGTGCGAGTAGCAGTTTTTCTGCTCAGAGATATTCCTTGACTGATGTTTCTTTGAAACATCGGTTTTAGGCAATGGCGGGAATGTCCTACTGCAACATGGGTCAAAAGGAGCAGTATAGACAGGTTGCTTCGGAATTTTAAATAATCCCCCATTACCATCAGATTTAGGCAAGCTTCTAGGGATGATTTTTGTTTTCTTACGGCGCAATCCCGGGGAAGACGGTTTCTTCCTCTTTTCGGGTACGTGTACCTCCGCAGAATCATCCATATCGGCTACGTCAGAGTCCGATTCGTCTATGGAAATGACATCATAAAAATCACTTACTTGAACGGCAGCTGAAATAGCAGCCGTTGCGTTGGCAGTTGCGGATGTGTCTTGCGACTTCACCATTTCTGCATACGACTGCTTAGAGCGCTGTACTAATGTGCGCTTAACTTTTTGGGTGCGCTTTTTGTACACCGGGCATTCTTGCAAACCATGGGGAGGGTCCATGCCACAATAAGCGCACTTTGTAGCTTGTTGTTGGCAGGACTCCTCCCTATGCTTTTCAAAACATTTGCCACAACGGGGCTTGTTGTCGCAAAACTCGGCAGTGTGCCCCAACTGTTTGCAGTTGGTACAATTAAAAACCCTGGGTACAAAAGACGCACCGGAAACAACATATTTTCGATATCTACATATTTTGGGAGTATCGAACCGGCAAACGTTACCCGTAGCGAACCTGACTTCGAATATACTTTTTACCATCTACCATAGCTGCTGAATGCAATTCCTTGCAGTCCAGAATATCCACGGTAGACTGCAGGGCATTCTTTAAACGGCCTTTTCCTGCAAGTACATCCTTGCAAGTCAGGCTCGCTGCGTTAATTACGCCTTCAATCTCGACCTCCCGCGACGGGACATAAACCAAATATTCCACATTATAGTTCTGGTCTTTTGCGATAGCATTTGCATCCTGGTATGTAGGTGCGGTTACACGTAGTTTGTTCCGATTGATCTGATGAAAATCAGTTTTCGGAAAACGACGCGTCAAGTCACGTTTGATTCCTAAAAGATCAATACTTTTCACTTTCTGCCGGAAATAAACAACCCAGGGACCAGGTGATGTGGCCTGGTAAAATCGCGTGCGAACGACATTGTCTTTGGGAGGCGTTTCGCCTCCACTCACTTCATCCATGTATCAAAGATAAAAAAAAAACTTAAATAAATTTATTTAAGAAAAAAAATATTTTTTTGGACCAGGCTAATGCCCACTCTTTCTGCACTGTCCGATTCTTTCTGTCGAGAAAAAAGTGTACCCAACTCCACCGCATGCAAACAATACAAAGCGAATAGGTACTTAGCCGTTTTGTTGTTGCCTTTGTAGGTGCCTACGAACGTCGTCGTACGGGGATGGATGATGCTCTGTCCGAATGCTGATATTCACGGCGCTGTAATGATTACCGGTTGGTAATTTACCAATTACAGCCCGCTTCCTTCTGGTCGCCAGGAATTCACCTTGCGAAACTTCGGTGCCGTATATTTGGCAAAGTAAACTTGAAAAAGCACTTTATCGAGTTCGCGTGAAGAGATCCAAACTAAATGCGTCTGACTCGGTCCGATGCGACACAGGGAATGATTAATAAAGATATTAATAATAATAATAGCTTTCATTTAATTACCGAGGAAATCCTAATAGAATACTATATTCAAAAGCAAGCCAAGTTCCAGTTGGAATGTAGAGCCGTTGAAGAAGAAGAAGACTTCCCCTGTGCATTATGTAGATTTCTGTACGGTTTCGTATCAATTGGCTTCTTACAAGTCTTCTACTATTTATCATAATCTCCACTGGAATGAGCAGCAGTCACACTAACCAGTAAGCTACCGTCCCTGTTATAGAAGCAAACTAAAAGAATATCCAAAACAACCCAAAACATGTGCTTCCGATTCACATGTTCACGGCCAGTCTCGACTTGAACGTTGTATGGGTTGCGTTGCGTATTTCTCCTATATTCCACAACAGCTGTTTGCAAACAGTAGGATTTGTTTTGCACACGTTTCCATCGCCCTCAACTCGGCTTTAAGCGGAATTCAACAGGAGCCTGCTAATGCGCATCCATTGGCATTCAGAAGCGAGTCCTTTCTGCTACGGAGTATGGGCTGACATAACTTAGGCAACCGCTTCTTGTCGGACGTCACAGCGAAGAATGACAACGGCGGCGGTGGAAGAAGTGGAAGGAAGCAGACCATCCAAACCGTAATTCAATATTCCAGCCAGGTCACGCGTCTACTTCTTCCTCCTTATATACCTATCGCTATGTCAGCTATTTTTTTCTGCTTTTATCGTCTCTGCTCGTTACCATTCTTTCTCGGATCACTCAAATAACAGAGCTTACGCAACAGTGGAAAAGTTCACTCCCTTCCAAAGCTCAATGGAGTCACGTTTTTCCTTTGTCGACAGCCAACCGCTCCTTCGGGGTTCGCCCCCTTCGGGCTTAGAGATGATGAAATTCAAAACGTTTGAACTAGTTCCGCGCTTGTTTAATTTCGGATCACTACTCCGACCGGACCGATGAGATGGCGTGGAGCAATTGACTCCTGATGGACCTTGGGCCCATTTCATCAGTCGGTATGTTGAAACATCAAACCTCGTATGAGGCATCGTCCACACCGGGAGATCGGAAGCTGAAGGTGCGAGTGTGTGCACGTTCCAGCGATGACAGTCAACAAATCTTTCGACATCCCAGTGGAAACCCACTCAACGTTTCGGCAAAGTGACAAATCCCACCCATTTGTTTGGTTATGGCTCTTCACCCCATTTTTCTTGCGAAGGAGTTGTGTATCTTATTCCAAAATTCGGTGCCATTCCGGTGGGAACGCATGGTGGCAGGTAGGTGAAAGATAGGCGGATGACATTGCCGAAAGAAGCCGACGCGAGCGTGCGAAGAGAGATTAATGGTCCTTCGATACACATGGAGATATGTTGGAACAAATGGGGCGCGTTTCCAAGGAATTGCTTTCGTCTGGGATCAACTTACACCGCACCGGTCGGATAGGGTGGACTGCAATTAATTTCTTGCTTCAGATTTTGGCGTTTTCGGAAGATAAATGACAACTTGTTAACATTATTCTTACCAACTTTCCAGTCTCATTGTGTGAAGTGGATGCAAAACTAAAACGGGAAAACAAATGTTGATTGTCATTTTATTATAATGTTATTTTAAAGCAAAAACGAAAATTAATTCGAATCTCAATCTCATTTCCGACGGAAATTTATCCAAATTCCTAACGGAAATTCATCCAAATTCCTAACGGAAATTCATCCAAATTCCTAACGGAAATTCATTCGAATTTTCAACTGAAATTCATTCGAATTTCCAACGGAAATTCATTCGAATTTCCAACGGAAATTCATTCGAATTTCCAACGGAAATTCATTCGAATTTCCAACGGAAAATCATTTGAATTTCCAACGGAAATTCATTCGAATTTCCAACGGAATTTCATTCAAATTTCCAACGGAATTTTATTCGAATTTCCAACGGAATTTCATTCAAATTTCCAACGGAAATTCATTCGAATTTCCAACGGAAAATCATTCGAATTTCCAACGGAAAATCATTCGAATTTCCAACGGAATTTCATTCATATTTCCAACGGAATTTCATTCGAATTTCCAACGGAAATTCATTCGAATTTCCAACGGAAATTCATTCGAATTTCCAACGGAATTTCATTCAAATTTCCAACGGAATTTCATTCGAATTTCCAACGGAATTTCATTCAAATTTCCAACGGAAACTCATTCGAATTTCCAACGGAAAATCATTCGAATTTCCAACGGAAAATCATTCGAATTTCCAACGGAATTTCTTTCAAATTTCCAACGGAATTTTATTCGAATTTCCAATGGAATTTCATTCAAATTTCCAACGGAAATTCATTCGAATTTCCAACGGAAATTCATTCGAATTTCCAACGGAAATTCATTCGAATTTCCAACGGAAATTCATTCGAATTTTCAACGGAAATTCATTCGAATTTCCAACGGAAATTCATTCGAATTTCCAACGGAATTTCATTCAAATTTCCAACGGAATTTCATTCAAATTTCCAACGGAAATTCATTTGAATTCCCAACGGAAATTCATTCGAGATTTCAACGGAAATTCATTCAATTTCAACGGAAATTCATTCAATTTCAACGGAAATTCATTCGAATTCAACGGAAATTCATTCAATTTCAACGGAAATTCATTCAATTTCAACGGAAATTCATTCAATTTCAACGGAAATTCATTCAATTTCCATCGAAATTCATTCGAACTTCCAACGGAAATTCATTCGAACTTCCAACGGAAATTCATTCGATTTCCAACGGAAATTCATTCAATTTCCAACGGAAATTCATTCGAATTTCCAACGGAAATTCATTCGAATTTCAACGGAAATTCATTCGATTTCAACGGAAATTCATTCAATTTCCAACGGAAATTCATTCGAATTTCCAACGGAAATTCATTCAATTTCAACGGAAATTCATTCGAATTTCAACGGAAATTCATTCGAATTTCCAACGGAAATTCATTCAATTTCAACGGAAATTCATTCAATTTCAACGGAAATTCATTCAATTCAACGGAAATTCATTCGAATTTCCAAAGTAAATGCATCAGAATTTCCAACTGAAATTCATTCGAGTTTCCAACGGAAATTCATTCGAGTTTCCAACGGAAATTCATTCGAATTTCTAACAGAGGTTCATTAGAATTTTCAACGGAAATGAATAAAACTGAGTCTGATAAGTTTTGCAGTATAATAGAGAAAGTATTATAGCATTCGATTATAATTTAATAAGAATTGATTGAAGATCGAACGAACACCCTGATCACTGTCCTGATTGTGCGGTTCTCCGAATTCTGTTGTTAGGTCGAAAAGCGTCGCATTTCACGAAAATAGAGCACACGTTCGTATCGACGACGCCAGATCCGGTGAGATTCTCCTCTCTAATAGATTGACAAATGGTTGGACGTGAGGGTTCATGCATTTTCCCCCACAGACAGACACAGTTTCCGATGAACGAATAAGATAAATGATTGCTGGATGATTTACTGCAGCCAAAAATTGTTGTTTATTCAACTGGCTGTGGAAGATATCTCGAGCTGTGAAAGTCATTTTTAGCGCACGTGTACGCTCGGATCGTTGATTTATGGAGAGCTAATGATTATTACAATTGAGATGTGTACGACAGAATGTTTTCTGTTGAAATTTCCATTGGAAAAAATCATAAACCTAAACTCATTTTACATTTCCATTCCTTCACGCAGTAGTGAAAACCCGATTCAACAATCCGTCTGATGGAATCTCGTTCGGAACGCTCCAACTGAAATAATTATTAAGGCTCTGTCTCATTTGGAGAATTAAACTGAAATTAAACTTAAAAGTGACATTTCAATAATTATCAAATAACCCTGCTCGCAGAGCAAGATTACTTTTGACAGATATCGAATCATTTTGCATCGATGTCTTATTGGAATTGCTGGGTAGCACCAACCATTCTTATGACTGGGTTATTTGCTAATTTTCGAACTGTCACTTTTAAGTTTAATTCTCCAAATGAGACAGAGCCTAAGAGTGTTTGATCACTCGATCACAGTCGAGTCTTTTGATCTGACTTCAATCGAACCACAACCAGTCATTATCACACCAACCCCATTAGAAATTCACACCTCCTGCATACATTGTTTGACTGTATGCATGAAGCAGCTGACATGTTGCTTCCATTTTCCCCCGTGAGCGAACGAATGATTATCCTGCCACTGACAGCTGAGCGCTTTGTAGTGTCGGAACGTAAGAGCTTCGAATGTGGAAATGTTCACAGGACTATTAGCTGGGGGGGCTCAGTACAGCAACCACAACATGGCTTCATTGAACGTTACCTCATCGAATCGATAGTACATGACGTCCGATGATTGCGCTGTTACGAAACGATTTTGCTGTTAGTATCCTCTGTTGTTTTCCCGTCCTTTCAAAAAACAACAGAAGGGAGCTTCTCACATATCTCGTGTGTTTTTGTTAGACCGAAGCCACACATTTACTCTTTAAATTGTTAAAATGTTGGCACCAAATTAGTATACGAAAAATGATAAACATAAAGCGCAAAAATTATGAAATTTATTTTTCGAAGGAAAAGTTACGTCCTTGTGATACTGAAATTATGAAATCATCATCGCGCCGGTTCCCGGTCGTTCGAGTGTGGTGCTGGTGTTACATCACGCACTCCGTTGTCAGAGCATCAACGGACGAGCCACCCAGTGCTGGAAAGCCGCCACGTTTCCGCCGGGTCACGTTTGACGGGGCCGGTCGGTAGAAGGAAATTCTCTCACGCGTCACGTCTGTTTTTCTTCATCCGCTTAACGGCTGGGCTACTGCCGGCTGGCGCTTGTTTAAAATTGGTAACGTTGTGGATGTATCCTACCCGGTTAAGAAAGAGGTGCATTATGCGGCTTCGAATAAATAAAATATGTTATTGAATAAAATGGAACGAATCATCGGAAGATGTTGCTTATAGGCGGAATTGGAATAGTGATGTTTAATCCTGTATTAGATTGTTCCATTTCCATTCCAAGAAGGAACGGCAAACGACTTTAATTTGAGTCTGTGTCGATTTAATTGGGATGGGCGTAACTGATTCTTCAATGAAATCTATTCCACGCGGTTTTTTGCATTGCATATAGTTTGTATGCGGAATACAGAAATCAAATCTGCAATGCCAATGTTTTTTGCTCGGTTGTTTTGATTTCAATTCCATTACTGAGAATTTTTCTTTCTTGCAGATCCTGGGCTTGACATAAGGTGAAGGTTGGCTACGTACATTTATTTACATAGTGCATATATTTGCTTCGCATTTTCTCTTGCGATCCGGCCAATGTAGAGGACTGTAAATGCTTGTTGCTCAACCCATTAGCACCCAAAGTTTAAACAAAGCGTTTACAAGAACACTGAGCAGCCGGTCAATGTGGCTACTAACTTTGGTACTCATCCAGCCTTGTCTTTAACCTTGCATCGGGACGAAAATAGCTCGCTTGTTGTTCACAAAAAGGGCTGTATTGCGAGAACGATCCAGAACCAAGCGTGTCCCGGAAGATTTAAATCCAAAACTGTGAATTATTAGAGCTAGTTATCACAAATTGTTGATGAAGGCATTTTGGTACCAGAGCATCAGATCATATTCTCCGGTGTTGGCTTAGCCGAAACAATGCTCTCGTTCCGTTACACCCAGCTCAGAAAATCAAGGATTTAAGCTCAGTTGCTTCCAGCCGAAAAGTTTTTTTCAACCCGTCAATTTGTTGGAAACGGTAGCTAACCGGAAAGTGTATGTTCCTGGTTCACATATGGGCTCAAGCAAATGAACGATCTGCGGATTTTGAGAATCATACCATAATTAGAAAAACATTAGAAGCACGTCCTCAAGTATTTCATTAGAGTTCCAATTCCACTCCTCCATCAAGAAACCGGCGCTTTCTTGACGTCGAACACGGGTGGCATCGTCGGCAGCGTAACGTAAATAAACGACGTAAAAGTTCCAGAAATGCGTAGTTAGTTTCCTCATCTCAGGTCCTTCCTGCTGTCGGCCCATCTCCGTAGGAAAACAGAAAGAAGTTTCTCACGTAACGCGTTGATTTGTGACAAATTATAGCTACTTATCTCCTCTTTAAATTATTGCATCTATGGCACCAAATTGGTACGGGAAATGACGTTTTATTATTGTCGAGCGGTTTTTGTTGACCAAATTTAATGAAATACAATATTCTTTGATATGCAAAGAATGTTTAGGCCAAATTTGACCATAATTGATTGGCTATACACCCAAAAAACAGATCTTACAATTATTGTATGAAAACGTGGCATATACAAATCTGTAAGATTTTTATACAGAAATTGTATTAAAATAATACAAATCTGTATAATTTCAATACAACGATTGTATTAAAATCTTCCAAAAATTGTATATGCCTAATTATTATACAGTTTCTGTAAGGTTCTTATGCAGAACTGTATTAAAATCTGCCATCCGCTAGTTGGGTGTAAAAAACCCCCTGACAATAATAGAACAAAACATGTTAAAGCCGTCATTTTCTCTATACGAAATTTATTAAACACAAGGCGAGAATTTTATGAACACATAAAATAAAAGAAAATAGCGTTTTCTAAAAAAATACCATTTTCTTGATAGTAATCTTTTCCCAAATATAATATTTCCTCGAAAATATATTTTATTCTGAAATAATATTCCTTCGAAATTAACATTTGCTTGAAAACAAGATTTCCCCAAATTAGAATTTTACCTAAAAGAACGAAAACTCGAAATCATCGTTTCCTTCAAAAATACGTCTCCCCACATGATAGAACGCAGAATTTGTAGCTTTAGTTCGCTTCAGATCCCTATGGAATGCCCGCATCTATGCTGAAACTATGCATTGACGTTCAAAGCCACCCATTAGCAATGCTATTCAGCGAGGTGAGTTCCCGAATTTTCCTTTATGATGAAAGAGGCAAAGGTGATATTGCAAACTATCGAGGCATTACTTCTCTTACTGCTCTCAGTCCAACTAAGTTGTTTGGAATAATAGTAAACGATTGCCTATTACAAAAACTACATCGACAAAGACCAGCACGACTTCTACCCGAAGCGCTCTGTATTTGATGCAGTTTACTTCTTCTTGCTTGCGAAGCATGGCCCTAGGTTGGCAGGTCGATGCTGCATACATGGAATTAAAGGCGGCGTTCGACACAGTTGACAACGGAATTCTCCTTGCCAAACTGGAGACTTGGAGCATTTTCGAAGAGTATGGCCTGGTTTAGATCTTACTTGCCAAACCGTTCAGTCAGCGTTAAATAGGATGTTCGGAATCCAGTCTGTTTCCAAAAAACTCTTGCTAGCAGCACCGCCCGTTGCCAAAGTCATCGCCAGATCGTGGCCTTTTACAATCACGAGCCTGAATTCAATCCCCTCGTGTATCCAATCAGAGATTGAAGCGATCTTCGTCGTTCAAACTAACTACCACTGTCTTCTGAATTTTGCTTTGCCGTACAGTCGACTTCCACGTCGTCTTCAAAGCCAACTATATTCTCGACTACAGATCGGAGTAAATGCCTAGAAGCCGTAATCGATTCTCCGCAGAAGATGCCACTTCGACGCCCCACCTGACATCGGTACGTTCTATCCTGGTGAACTACTCGAACTAGTTTCCGACGGTGATTTTAGCCTACTCTTATTACCGATTACATTACAGTGCCATTGAATCAACTAGCTCCCAGCTTACTCACAAACGATTATAATGATTATAATCCCCGGTGGTGGATCTATCTTACTTCGACGAAAAGTTCCCCGACAGCGGGAGTACCACCACTTGACTTGACTTAATGACGCCTAATATGGACCAAAAGCAGACTTATCCAGCTTTCCACACTAACCATAATTGCGGCTAGCATAAATAATTCTGACAGTAACTGCTTCCGATGCCTAACTAATTTACACGCCGAGTGGTATCCCAGCAACCATTTACTTTGTTTTTTACTGATGGCATCGAAAAAGTGAACTGCAATTAAAAAAGTGTTGGTGCCGTTCTACTTTATTTAATACAAAATTTAAACTTTTAGGTCTCAAGAGCTTCAAAACAGATGCCAATCCCGAGTCTCTAGGATTTCTAAATAATTCAAAATTTACAGTACACAGATTGAGCACGCTCGCAAACAGTAGGGCTATTACAGTATACAAATGGATGGAGGAATATCGGTGATCAAGAAATCGGCTACAGTAACATATTTGTACAAAAAAATGAAAAAATTAATCTCAAAAATGGACTTTAGTAGATGATTTCCAATAAAATGTTACCTGTATGTATGTAGAAACGAAACACAATGAATTCATTGAAAGTTGGTAGCTAAATATCAAATTTTTTTAAAATGTCTCGAAAAAGATGGGGAACAATAAAACATCCTTAAGCACACTAGAGAATCTAAATAGTTTATGATTTAAAAATTATAATTATGGAATATCAGCAAGAATACCAAGTTTTGCTAAGCAAATGCGGCTAGCTAATTAATTGCGTGAATATGTAATGTGTCTTTTTTTAACACAATGAATGTGATTTAGTCACAGTGTAAATAATTACGTAAGAATATGACAGCTTTTGAGACAGAAACGCTTAAAAAAATCCTGACATGAGCTATTTAAAACTTTAAATATGATTCCATTTCCATATGATTCTTACAGAGTATAAGTATATACTAAAATGACACGTTGTTTATACCAATTATTCCATACTTTGTAATCATATATTGATCGACCGAACAATTGTTGGATGGTTTCCGGAGCATCTATAATCCAATTCGGAACAACACTTATAAACTATATGTTCATGTCCTGTTATTTTAGCGTGCAGATTGAGTGCTCGGCATCTTCGCAACACATATTAACAATATTGAGATCGTAAATATTCGTCAATTGTATAAGTTTCATGTTTCTTTGCGAAGTACAAAAAGTACAAAATTTTCATATTAGATACACAGACATTGACCTTTTAGATTGTAGATAGTTTTTTCTGCATTCAGTAAATAGGGCAATACACGGAAACATCTCTTTCTCTTTCGTTCCTCATAAGTTTTGACGTTTACTGGCCTTGTTGTTTTCTAATTTCTTTGCAGCGAAAAAGAGACAAAGCAGTCCGTGCAGTGCCCTAAAAACATCTTGAAACGGTTGCTGAGATACGGCTCAACATCGGAATGTCGGAATAAGTTCGGCGTCGGAAGCAGTTGATGCCAAAATAATTTATAGCAGCCTGGAAAGCAGTATAGCTGCTGTTTTAGTCCATTATTATCTGTTTTTGCTTTGTAGAAGTAAACCATCAAAATCTGTACGGATAATTTGTAAACACCCTGTAGTTCCTTAAAATATCGGGGATGTCCAAAATCTTCCTCAATAATTCATTAGTAGCAACCCTATAATCAGAGACCGGCGGAGTGAAAAACTGTCGAAATGGCAACGTATGAAAATGCATGAAATCGTGAAAATAATTCTGGCAGCACTTGAACTTTTTGCTTGCTTCTTATGGGTGCAAAAAGTAAACAAGTCGAAATGGAACCGCTTTTGACGGTTCGATTGGAAACAAGATGGCGTCTTCGCCGATCTCTTATTCTAGTATTTCTATTCATTAGATACTATAAAATCCCGCGCTTAGTTTCATAGGGGCGTAACTGTATTGATCGATTTCTCTTCGTCGATGTTTTCCTTTTATTATTGTGCCGAATTGCGCTAGTTTGTCGTTGATTTAATGGTTTGGTGTGATAAAGGATGATTGTATCTTGCACCAGAATCAATAATCACGGTTGAAGCTTTTGAAACAATTGAGTTATTAACAAAATATAAAATCAATACAGTTACGCCCCTATGAAACTAAGCGCGAGAAATGTCCTGAAAAAGGAAAGAATAATTTAGAAATTAACGAGAAAACCATTTGAAGAAAACTTTTCCTCGCAGCCACCAGTAAATAAACAATTGGTCAATAGACGTCAGAAGCAAGTACTGTCAAATTAATTTATAGTAGCCGCCATTATGGCGACCGTGGAAAGCTGGATTCGCGCTTACAACCCTCCCACAGCCTCCAAGTACGGAGGCAATCTGTTCAGAATTATTTTTCTAGTAGTATCCCTCTTTTTGTTGTCATAATTTATTTTTTCGGTGACAAAATTTTCACCGAGAAAAGCCATTTAAAAGAACCAATACCCTTTCACGGTGATTCAACTACGAGTCAGCTTCTCTACGGTGTCTATCAGACAGATTGGTATGTATGTCGAGGGGTCTGCTGATGGCTAGCCAGGTTTCGGCAACAAGATCGAACTCTGTCTCTTCATCTATCCGGGAATGTTCGCTCGTCCAGGCACCTCTGCATGACTGGCCTGAACATGTCCGGATTTTTCTTAAATAATGGCTGCCTTTAACGCCATGGTCGGGATTCGGTCGATTTGTAAGAGTCTTTCCCCGGATTTCCTAACCTCGCTTCCTATGCTGTATCAAACCAGACTTGGGCTGCAGTACGTTACGTAGATTATCGATTCCACTCCAATTTGCGGTACGGTATTATACCTCGAAAGCTGTCGGTGCTCAGCTCGATGTCCAGCGCGAATGCCCTTTTTGGTTAGAACAGTGGCAACCCCAACCTGTGTGGCCTATACATTCGCTGATGACCAACCGCTACTGACTTGCGGCCCACCAGATCTGATGGTATCCGATTGACCAGCTGAGTGATCTGATTATTGGCTACCCTGGGGCTATTATGGTCAAAATTATGTCTACATCAGGTGCCGTAAAAACAATTTAAGATATTATTGGCATCCAAAAGTAAACTCATAAGAAGGCAATCTTATAAACTGAAGAAACGCAGTAGGGTAAGACACCCAGAAATCGCCCTCCCCCCAGTTTTCGCCCACCTTTTTTAAAATCTTCATTTCTCGAAAACTAGTTGTTGGAAACAGTTAAAGTTCAGGTTTTTTCATGATTGATTGATGCTTGTATGGAAAAACCTTAACTGTAACTGTTTTCAACAACTAGTTTACGAGAAATGAAGATTTTAAAATGGGTGGGCGAAAACTGGGGGGAGGGTGATTTCTGGGTGTCTTACCCTAGTTGTCTTGCGTTTCAACATTTACCTAAAACCGTAAGCATACTTCGATTAATAATCGATTTTCAGGATTTGTTTTGTTTATTTCTACTTGTCACTCGACTCTATTCTGAGTATCAGCTAATTTATTTATAACTTTTGTAAGAGCGAAGCATCAACTTTACCTTCAAGAACTATTCACTAGGTACAGTTATCTCAACCCAGGAGGATGAAAAATCATTCATAAGAAAGCCGTATAAAGTTCCTCCCGGTTATTAAAATGCGTTATCCCCACAACCTGCACTGGATAGACATCCGTGAATTTCAATGTTGCTACAAGAACGAAAGAAGCGAAAGCAATCAGGTAATCAGGAACAATGCAGTTGCTGGCGTCGGAATGCAGTGGTCGGAGTCTAAAAGCCAGACTGACTTCTTAAGAAAAACTCTTCAGTGAAAACCAATGTGCTTAAATTGAATTTGAATAAAAAGAATATTAGCACGAACATATTTTAGTTGTATTTAGACTTGAATTTGACTTTTATTGAGAAAAGGCGACGCTTAGGAAATACTAAGACAACACTGGTTTGAAGTATGGACAACATATACTTAGGTTACTGCCCCATCATTTTCTAATTAGTCACATCTCAATCAAATGCGATAAATTTGTACCTCACAGCCAGTACTTCCGTTGAAATGTGACCTTCGGGGATCGAAATTTGGGATAGATGTGTTGCCCAAATAGATCTACTCCCTGTTGGTCATGTTCATGGTCCTTTCGATAATATATCAGGATAGAGCTGGATTAGACAGAGTATATCACAATTTCAGTATTTTGGCAATCGTTCTTCTTCTTATATCTATGCCAGGTTACTGTGATTGAGGAAAAGTGAACTGTTAGCAACGAATTTCTCAATAGTCTAAAAATTCGTATCATACACAGTAATTTGCGTTCGATCATTTAGTAGTTTGTCAATAACACAGTCCAGAAGCTGAATTTCAAAATATGTTGTATGGTGGACTTCTAGTGCGGAGGTTTTTCTACAACTTTGCCTAATGGTTCGTTATTAGAATTCAACTAATAACGGAGTTAGAGCGCTAGTTGCAGTAACTTAAACTAAATGATTGGAATTTTGTTATCATTTAGTCTAAGTTACTGAAACTATAACTATAACTCCGTTACTAGTGGACTTCAAACAGCGAACCATAGGCAGAGTAGTAGAAAAACTTTTGCACTAGAAGTCCACCATAAAACATATTTTGAAATTCAGATTCTGGAATGTGTTATTGACAAACTACTAAATGATCGAACGCAAAGTACTGAATGATTGTTAACATCCTTGCTTCAGAGTTTTATGACAAAAATTGACGAGGAAAGAAGAGTTCAAAACCACCAATTGAATTAAAATTCTTTTTATGTAAGCACCTGTAACCTATGTTCGAATACCTATTCATTCGATATACATTTCGATGAAGTATTTCAGAACATTTTCCATACGAATTGAAGCGACCGAAATTTGATTATCCACGGTATAGATGAAATTTTTTTTTCTCGTGGATCACGGACTACTAGATTTAAAATCCAGTCCCCGGTTGGTTGAGGGTCGGAATTGCATTAACCAATTTGGATCCAAAACAATCCCTCTCCAGAGTAAGTCCCGCAGTGGTTTTGACGGCACTATTATGTTTTGTTGGGCTCTGGAGTGGTCGAAACCAAGATTTTTTTTATATACAGGTTATCCAACTTGTCAATATCCCCAACTCAACCATCTTGGATTTTTGTATGGAATTTATGCTCGTTTGTTTACGTTTTGCACTGAAAATGTATGCCACCCACCCCCCTCCCCCGCGCTGGTTATTCCCATCTACTGACGAAGTCGGATAACCTGTACATAAAAAAATTTTGGTCGGAACTATAGACACTACAGATTCCATAGACGAGCGCAGGCACGGTTGACCCTCAATGCAGATGTTCCTATTTAGCAAAGCCGTTAAATAGGTGCCAACATTTCAATTATGCACCCTCGTTTGAAGTGTTCAATTCTGATAAGTTTCGGTGAAAAAAGTCAAATTTAAATTATCACTACAAAAGATATTTTAGTTACCAGATAAAGATTGTCGCTGTCCGGAACATCTTTTGCTGGCGAGGATAGGGGAGCCAAATGTCAAAGAAGGAAAATCCATACTATTTGACAGCATGGTACCCAACATGTTCCGGACAGCAGAACAAAGGGAACCGAAGCGACAATCTTTATCTAGTAACTAAAATATCTTTTATCACTACCTATCGAATATTCAACGGACACGCCTGTGTCCTCCACTGCACTCGTACAAATGTTTGGTTCGCAGGTATCGGAAATTTCTTTGCGTAAAATTACCGTATTGATCTGCTTTTCAGACTAAATAGTGTTTTTTTTTTCAGAATGAAACGAGCAAATTTATTATAAATTTACACAAAAACCTTAACATTACTTCCTTGTAAAAACTCGGATGGCCAAATATGTAAATTATCCGTTATGCGCAATATGGGAATCAATCCTCTTAGTTTTGTATTTTTCTTATTCAACTGGCTGCTTGCAACCGGTTCTGGAAGTCATAAAGAAACCAAAGTCAAAACTTGGACGAACCATCCGATATATTGCTTTGGAATAAAAAAATATGTGTGTATGCCCTAGGGATTTGTTATTAATCACCCTGTCAACTAATAGAATTGATCTATCTCTTATAGGGCAATTCTTGATTTTGGCGCGCCCCTAAGGACTGGCGCCGTTGGCGGCCAACATGGCCAACTGCACGCTATGGCGCTGCTTGGACTACACGCCACTGGTTATTAGACCTTTCCAAATATGATTCATGTTCTCTGTGATCCGTAAAAAATTGGATGAGCGTTAAACAAGAATCACTAAAAGCATGCTCAACTTATTAAGGGAGCAAATAGATCTTTCGTTATGGATATTGACCTTAAGGTCTGTATTCCAATTCTTGGGATTCTTTAGCGGCCTGGAATGGAAAACGTTTTCAATTCATATTCAATTTTGATTCTAATGATCTCTAAGAGCATGTTGCATATCTAAATGGAGCTAACAGATCTTTCATTACGCGTATTGACCTTAAGGCCTGTTCTTGGAATTCTTGGATGACCTGGAATTGAACACAAGTTGAAGACATGCAATTTTTGTGCCTGCTCTCCTTGTCTTCGCTTTTCCAACGTCTTTTTGGCATTCTGTGGGTAGCGCTTATTCCTGAATGAGAACCTGGTTCCCTTGTCTATCCTTGTTCTGCCACTCTACCACTGAGAGAAAATTTCAACGCCTCCTGTACCATTGTCGTGAGACTATGAAGGAAAAGTGTGTAGTCTATGTGCGGTCTATCAGCCTAGCTGCTAGCACTTCCTGTTTCTGCGATGCTCCAGCAGGTTCAGGTCTTTCGTAATATTACCCCGTCAATTGCTGAAGTCGGTAATGTCATCGAGTTGCTCCACGACGACGGTATGCTCGACAGGACGCCGCTCGACCCCAATCTCCACCGCATTGTGCTGCTGCATACCCGGTATTGGCGCACCGTAGTCCGTCAACGCTCCTTTCGACAGCTTCTCTGCATCTCGTGTTCTTCTTCGATGCGTTGAATGGAGACCTCACCAAACCCCTCCTTGTCTCCGCTGCTTTGTTGGGTATGTTAGCTCTATGCATGTTTACTGGCCCAAATAGCACACATGTTGCACAAAAGTTTCTGTGACCTTAATACGATCAAATTTAGTCACATTTGAGTTGCTGCAACCAAAAATACCTGGATTGTGTTGCTAGAGGACCCCCTAGTAACATTTTGATTTTATTCTGGTTTTATAACACTCTGGTAGAGTAAATTATAGTCTTCAAAAGCGTTATAAAACTTAAAATGTTACTTGGGCTCCCTTATGCCGTCGATCCCAGCTGGAGTAGTCACCTTCTTGATCCCATGGTTATCTTTGCGGATGCAGTGATGCCATGTGGGGGTTGACACCTCGGTGCTCAGATCCGTATCGGCGTAAGCCAGAAAGGAATCAACTGATCCTACTCCCGTCTGGTTTGGGTAAGCCAAACGACTGGATTGGGACGGCGTACCGCTCGTATCCGTTGACGTTGCTGTTGTCGTAGATTCTTGGATGGGCTTTAGCGTGCTTTGAGCGACACATGATCGCTTTGGGGCTTTCCACAAATTACGTAACGCCAAACTAGGATTTCAGTTTTAAACTTGGATCAGTGGTCTGCAACGTTGAAAAGCAAGAGCAGCATGTTATTTCATCAGACGGATGTGGCTGAGTTTCAAGCTTAAGGCTCAGGAAACAATTGGACAATGGAAAGAGGTTTCCGATCGAATCACCATCGGCAATGTGTCGTTTGTCTATTTTCAATACCGCGCAATACCGAGCGGTAGCACAAACACTCACTTGAAACACGTGGTTGTTGGTTGCCAATTTTACTTCCTCCTTAAGATGTTTTCGAAACCTGGGAATTTAATATTTTTGAAGGTTTTAACCTAGATCAACCATTGGTTAGCTGAGGAGTCGAGTCAGTAAGAGTAAGACGTAGATTGTTGGCATATACGCAGACTGCAACGAATCCTATTTAGACCGAAGTTGTGTGAGAAATGCTGATTAATTTCATCAATCTTATCATTAAGAGTTTTTGCGATTCGCAGAGCGATCACTAACACTGAAAACTGTTATGTACGGTAAAATTGCAATCTTTATTTTTACTCAGCTCTTTAAATCATGTTTATATAGAGTTTCCACATCAATCACTAATAATGGTTTTTTCCATCTTATTCCTTTCTCCATTTCAGGCACACTATCACCGGGCCCTAGCGCTGTCCGCCTTGGGCAAATCGGAACAAGCCATAATCTCGCACTGCATTTCGATTTTCCTGGACAAACAGTCCATGTGTGTGGCCAACGGAATAAAAGAGGATCTGGCAAAGGTAATCACCGGAACTCGCGTCGTTGCTCAGCCCTTCACTAATCTCGCTCCTCCCAATTTCAGGACCTTCAAAAACTACTCGCCACGGTTCGGTCGGAGCCGGAACTCCCCGCACCGGTGCTGGACCCCCTCTCGCACTTCTTCAGCGGGCCCTACTCGCTGCTGAGTTCCCGCAAGCGGCGGCGCCATCGAATCCCATCCGCCCATAAGCACAAAGCGAAAAAGCAGTTCCTTAGTTTGCGGACCAGCGACTTCGATGAGGACCATTCCGACTGCGGCGACGAGGAGTACTACTTTCGGTCCCGTTTTTTCGACGAAATGGACGACGAGTTCTACCGGCAAGCCATGAACCCGCCCCACCACCGGCGGAAATCACTTTCGGCGTACAATCTGAACATCTTCAACCCGCGGATGGATGTGCCGTTGGGTGCCGGCAAGGAGCAGAAGTACCTTAGGCAGCAGCTACAGCAACAACAGCAGCAGCATCAACAGCAGACTTCAATCATTCCAAGGCACAGCTCGAAGCTGCGATCGTTCGTTGACCGAATGATCAATGAGCTGGAGGCCGTTCGGTGGGCCGAAGGAAACCCAGTGCGGTTAAACGTTCACCCGAGTCAAATTGAGGCGTCCGATTTTGACTGTGTGCTGTGCTGTCGGACTCTGTGGCGTCCGGTGGTGACCCCCTGCGGACACACCTACTGTTGGGTGTGTCTCGATCGGTGCATGGATTACTCCTCGTCGTGTCCGCTATGCATGGCCCCTCTGATCGAACAGTTCCGTCATCATTTGGCGAGCAGCAGCAACAACGGTACCAACAATGGTAATAGCCTCGCCCTGCTGGCTGCCACCAATCCTACCCTGATCTCATTATCTAAACGTAAGGTAACGCAGTTTGTCGAGGAGGCCATGCAGCGATTTATTCCGGATGCGTACGAAAAACGCCAACGGCAGGAGCTGGACAGGGAACCGACGGTGCCGGTGTTTATCTGCACCACTGCATTTCCCTCGGTGCCATGTCCGCTGTTTGTATACGAGCCCCGCTACCGGTTAATGGTCCGGAGGGCGATCGAAAGCGGTGAACGACAGTTTGGGATCGCATTTCCGCAGCAGAACGGGCGCCAGCGGTACGTCGAGTATGGAACCATGCTGGACATCCGGGACTGTGTGCAGCTCGGCGATGGATGCTCGATTTTGTCGACGGTGGGAGCGAGACGTTTCCGGGTCGTGGCCCGGCACGAGAAGGATGGCTACGACACGGCCAACGTGGAGTTCATCGAAGATGACAAGATTGTGGACGGTGCCAGTGGAGGTGGTGCCGGCGTCGAAGATGAGAAAGTGCATTTAATTCGGGAACTGCACGAGAAGGTCTTGCTGAAGGCCATCGGGTGGCACGACAGCTTGCCGGACAACATCAAGTTTGAGATTTTCAAGAGCTTTGGCAAAATGCCGGACCTGGAGGAGAACTGGGAAGATGTGGTAGATGGCCCGGCGTGGGCATGGTGGATTATTGCAATTCTACCGTTGAGTCAGCCTTTGAAGGTGAGTGCAAGGAATTGAATGGGGTTCTGTTTTGGACCACCAGTGATAGTGAAATCGTTATCAAAACTCAGTTGTTAATTTCAAAAAATAAATAATGCTAAATAATTTTCCTCTCTTTTTAGGTCGGCATCCTGTCCGCCACAAGCCTGGAAAAGCGACTTCGAGCCATCGATAAAACGCTGAACTTGGAGTCCGCTCAGCAGAAACGGAAACGCTCCGTTTGCGTTGTTCCAGCCGCACCGGCATCGCCTCCTCCGGCGGGTTGCTGCGATGGCATCCAATCGTCTGCCACCGTTCATCAGCAACAGCAACAACAGCAGCATTCGCACCACAATCAACAACAATGCCAAGCAATTGATTGTTGCATACGAGAAAGAACTACCTCAACGCATCACCATCACCACCATGATCATGACCACGTGCACCACCACCACCACCATCATCATCACGATAGCGATAGGAGCAGTTCCGGGGATCATCATCTCAGCCAATCCGCAGCGGAAGCGGCCGACTATCTGCTTTAAAGGCGAAGCAACACCAACCAAAATAACTTGATTATAGATGTGTGACGGTTTCCGCAAGTCCCATCTCCCAGAGAAAAACGACACACGATACAGAAGCAAAATCAATCCAATCCTACTAATAAATCTAAAACGCAGCAACACAGTGGAAGCAAATGCAACTAAATGGTTCTCTTCTCTTTTAGATTGTACAATAAAAACACATCCAAAAGCAAGCACTTTAATTAGAAATGATGCACACCCAAGTAAGATGTGTGTGTTAGAACATTTGTGGATCAAGAAGCAGTAGCAAAAAAATGTATAACCAACAAACAAAACGCCATAGATCAAATGATAGTTAAAACAAAATCCTTCCCTTTGACACTTTTTTCCTAAGACGGAGTTAAAAGAAAACAAGCAAATATTATAAAACAACTACTAAAATAGGCAAGCAGTGCGAAGCAAGAAGTATGAAAGAGATCAGAGACAAAGTGCTGGACAGCGAGAAATAAGATTGCGAAAAGGACAAATCCGGGACCGGTCCCATTTGTTCGTCGTGTGTTAGGCTAAAGGAAAAAAAAACACATTCATCTATTTCGTTAAAAGAAACCAATTCTACATCCTCTTAAGCCATGTGTGATTTTTAATCTTAAACCAAAACCATTTTGAAAACCCTCTAATTCGTAAGAATATCTTTCTAATTGAATTCAATCCAAGCTTTAATTCGGAATCCTTAATCAAGACAAAAGCTATTAATCTTTAAACTAGGAGTTTCTATCCGTATTCCTGTTTCTTATTCTTATGCTAGTAAGGGCAACAATCGAAAACCATCATCGCCAGATAATAGAGCTATTCCTAAAAAGTAAATAAGTCATGTTCTGTACACATTGGGAAGAGCGCAGAAGGAAGCGAACGGGAAGAAACGCCAGGACTATAATGTGAAATCAGTGAGAACTCTTTCTAAACGTTAAGGCCAAGCTATGTGACATTGTAAAATTTGAATAAACGTGAATCGATCTGTATTCCGCCGCCCCACGGTTCTTTCTGGGGTCCTTTTTCAATGCTGTTGGTGTTAGTGGCATTTATTTTATCCGATAATCAATTATTCTCCGTCTTTTTGGGGCAGTGTTAATGATAAACTGAAGGTAAGTTTGATGTTGGGTTAATCAAAGAAAGAGAGAGTACATAATGAAACACATTCTCGCTATTTAGCCAGTCGACAGTGTAGGATTTGAGAGACACAATAAATCAGACACGGTGTTTATAGCATATTATAACGTCCTGTATTTCCGGTATTTTCGTATCCGCTCACTTACATATGTTCGCGCACAACGGTCTCTTCTTCTGCACTACCTATCTTCTTGATACCGTGTTGCCAATAATCCTCTTGCTAGCTAAAAGGCCTATTCGACTAGCACTGAACCCGACATCCTCCCCAAACTCTATCGTGTTAAACTTTCTCAGTCAGGTACTCATCCAAATAAGCTGGTTTACGGGTAGAACGGTCGATTCGTAAGTACCATCGTGGGCTGCGATTTTGTTACATCTATCGATATTCCTTCAGTAATAGCATTTTCATCACCGTTAAACGTAGCTGGTGCTTCCTGGGTATCCTCTGGCGATGTTTAAACTGGTTTGAGGTGACATATGTTTCGATGAACGACGCGATTCTATTGAGTGGATCGTAGAGTTGCATCGGATCCCGATATGTCAGTGACTTCGAATTCTTCTGGCATAAACGTCGAGGAGAGTTTGTTTTCCTTGATCACTCTCTTTGCGACGATCCTATCTCCCACTTTCAGTTCAGACAGTTTAGCATTCCTACGATTGTTAGTGTATTTGGCACCTTCGAGCTTTCGGGTCCAATCACGATCCTGAATTTCCTCATTTAGATAGGTTTGGTTTTCCTTGAATGTGGGCAATTTGTCGCGTAACACGCGTCGAGGGTGCAACACCAGTCAGTGGTTGCATGAGTCGTTGAATTGTACATTAGTAGAAATGTTCTCAAATACCAGATCCAATCTTTTCTTCTTGTTTCCTGGATGATTTTAAGATGTTTTAATATGGTTTTATTTGCTGGCTCCACCTCACCATTGGCTTGAGGCCAAAATGGTGTTGTGCTACGTACTTCGATTCCCCATTTCTTACAGTATGAACACAACTCTCCGCTTACGAACTGAGGTACGTTGTCAGCTCTAATAGATTCCGGAACTCCAAATCTACAGAATGTTTCATGCAAAACTTGCACGGTACGACTAGCTGTTATCTGTGTCATAACGACTACTTCAGTGAAACGACTGAAGTAGTCCACCATAACCAATAGGTTATGTCCCGACGGCAATGGTCCCATGAAGTCTATGGCAATGTCGCTCCATGGCTTTTCGGGCATTCTTGTATGTTGAAGTGGTTGGGGAGGCCCGAGGAAAGACACTAGGATGCATTCTTTGCAGCGTTTAACACACTCTTCTGCTTGTTTGTCCATCGATGGCCACCAAACTTTTTGCCTTAAACGTCGTTTCATCGCGGCTATTCCCGGGTGCGCTTCATGGGCCAGTGTCAAAACCCCGTCACGGAGCGTTGAGGTATAACGTAACAAAACACCGTCTGCCACACACAAATCATTCTCGTATGGTTTGAATTGATTTGGAATTTCGGATTTAAGACGTAGGGCTTGTAGGGTTTCTTGATGAGATTGGTCTTTCAGTGTTTCCTGCACAATTTCCGCCTGTGTTATAGCAATGGGTAGTGCGTTTTCGACAATACTCTGGATATACTTCTCCACTGATTCGTCTGATTCGTCGAATGGTTTAGCCGTGGTGCTTATAATCGATAGACGAGAAAGTGCATCAGCAATATTGGCCGATCCCGGAATGTGTTCTGCGTCATATTTATACGCTTGAAGCTGTAAAACCCAACGCTCGATTCTCGCACAGGGCTTCGATTTGGGACTAAATAAGAATTTAAGAGCTTTACAATCCGTTAACAACGTGAATTGTTTCCCTTGTAGGTATAGTTTAAATTTGTCGACGCCCCATACCAGGGATAAGGCTTCACGCTCTGTCTGGAAGTATTTTTTTCTAGGTCAGTTAGAGGCTTACTAGCAAAAGCAATGATCCTTGTTCGTCCTTGAGAGTCCTCTTGGAGCAAAACCGCCCCTAGTCCACATGGACTAGCATCTGTGATTAGTTTTGCCCGATCCTTCGGATTAAAGAATCCCAAGTAATCGATTTTACAGATTTCTTTAACTGCTTCGAACGCCTTGCTTTCTACTGAAGTCCATTTGAATGGTATGTCTGACCGAAGTAGTTCTCTCAGTGGTGCTGTTCTTGACGCCAGATGTGGAACAAACCGGCCTACATAACAGATAAGACCTAAGAAACTACGCAGCTCGGGCACATTGGTCGGTTCTCGAAATCTTTGGATAGCAGCGATTCTGCTTTCTGTTGGTCTGACTCCTTTTACTGAGAGTTCATGTCCCAGAAACTCCAGCGATTCGATATTTAATACACACTTTTCTTTGTTCAATAGAACGTCGTATTCTGCCAATCGCTGAAGAACCGCCGCTAAACGTTTATCATGTTCATTCCTTGATCTGCCATACACAACAATATCGTCAAAATATATAATCACCCCATCCAGGCCTGCCAAAATTGATTCCATTGCTTTCTGGAACAGTTCTGGTGCGCAACTTATGCCGAACATGAGACGCTTATATCTGAATAGTCCATGCTTAGTGATGAACGTTGTTATCGGCCGGGAACGCTCAGAGATTTCGATCTGGTGGTATGCCTCACGAATGTCGATTTTTGAAAACCGCAGAGCCCCATTCACTGATCCCAACAACTCGTCCATGAGAGGTAATGGGTGGGTTTCTCGTAGGACCGCCTGATTTGCCTGTCGCATATCTATACACAAACGAATTTCTCCCGAATCTTTAGTTATTGGAACCATAGGAGATACCCATGGAGATGGTCCCTTCACTTGCTCAACAACGTCCTGGTCGAGTAAAGCCCGTAGCTTCTTCTCAATTGCATTGGTAGCTTTTTTTCATCGATCGGAATTTCTATTATTACGCCTCGGAATTTTGGAAACGGCTTTTTTGACTTTGTTTCGATCGAGTCGACATTGAAACCAATCTTGAGGACGTGTAACTTTTTGCCGGTGTGGTCTCCCAAAATACACTGCTGGCCGTTTTCCACCACATAAAACTTGGCAAATGTTTTGTGGGATCCTGCTTCTATTGTTGTACTAAACATGCCACAAATCTTCATAGGCTCGTTTGAAGCGTATGCAACCAGGTCCTTGGAAATTTGTTGAGCATCCACTCCGGCTTCTTTCAACTGGTCCCAAACTACTTTCGTTACGATGTTTGCATCCGCCCCAGAATCAATGTTCATTGGAATCTCAATGCCGCCTACCTTGAAGACAAACACATTTCTGCCCATAGCATAAAATATATAGTCCTTTCCCTGTTCCTTTTCGCATTCTTCTGTAACCGCTCTTATTCGTTTGGCCCTAGGCTCAGGAGCTGAAGAATCGTAGCGACGTTTCTGTGTGTTATTACGAGAAAAACACCTTTTTGCCCAATGGCCCTCTTTTCCGCAGTTCGGGCACTTAGTTTGCTTCGCTTGACAATCGTTACTCCTTTGTGTGTGTCCGCGTCGTCCGCACCCATAGCATATAAAGCGATCGTTCGATGTATATCCACGAGCACCACGGCTTGGATCACCAAAATTGTACCTGGTGTTCGTTGGACGGTTTCGATCACGCTGTATAACCGTGTGTATGTCCTGGGATTCAGCATTCGGCGAACAGTGCAGCTTCCTTGACTGCTCCGACGACTCGGCCAAGCTAGTGCCCAATGCTACGATCTCGTCAAGGGTTCTATCACGTTGAAGAAGTTTAAAACGTAACTCTTCCGACGCACAACCTTGAGCAATGCTATCAGCGATCAATTCGTCAACAACTGTCGGAGCATAACTGCATTTGGCAATTTGCTTCCGAAGACGTATTACAAAGTCAGCAAAACGTTCCTCTTTCGCTTGGGCGATTTGATGAAATACGTGGCGTAGGTCTTTCGACGAAAGGGCTCAAAGTAACCATCCAGACATTTAACTGCTACGTCGTAAAATGGTGGATAGACTGTAACGTGTGGCACATTATCCACCCCCGGGAGATGTCGCAGTAGTTCTTGCAGGCCCGGTCCTCCGAAGTATGCAGAGTGCGCACGTTTATCACGCTGTGAATCAATATGATGAGCCGCAAAAAATGATTCCAAGTCATGCTTCCAGACCTCCCACTCTGTAGTCAATCGGCTTGTATCGATTGACACGTCAAACGGTTTGATTCTGCTAGACATGTTCATCCTGTGTAAATATCAATTGTTTCCCATTGTACTTATTTGAATGAAAAAGAAATGCAATGTATACTACACAATAGGGTAACTGTCCTATTTTGGACCCCTAGAGGAAGTGCATCCCAATATATGCTTATATCTATTGAAATACAAGTTCGATGTGGGCGGAATTGACACCATTTCACACTTTCATATGAACTGATCCTGGAACTGCAGCGTTGAGCACAAGATAGCGCTATAGCTTACTTCATTAGTGAGACTTTCAGCTCAAGGCTGGCTCGTCTCGTCAAGTGAAGTTCCTCAGCACCGAAGTAACTCCCCAGTGTAAACAGCTGGAAGAAGTTATGGACCCAGAGGACCTCGTTTCCCGAGCAGCACATATCGAATGAATTTTGTTGCAGCAAGTTGATCGTGACTGATTATTGTTACATATAAGTTGCAGTAATCTTTGTGTAACATGTGTTTTATTAGGGCTCGACGGTTCGGGTGCAGTGCGGGGCAATGAAGCTGAGCAGGCTTCTGAGAGACTAAGAGAGGGGCTTTTTGGTACACAGATAGCTTAGTTCGAGTTATCAGTCGTGAACGCCAGAAAGGTCCTAGCGGTCAGAAAACCGAAGGTTGACTGACTAGTCAATAAACGCAGAAAGTATATTTTAACCACCTTCCACTTAAAAAAATTGTTAGGTGCTTCGAATCTAGAGTTGATTTAAAAGTATAAGATCGCTAATGTCGTTCCTGTTCGCGTGACCAACATTCAGGTTAGGTACATTGACCTGGCAGCCAAACTACAGGTACTACAAGTGTCAAACCGATGTTGGCAATGAAACCAAACATGCAGTACAACATGATGCCTAAATTATGACCAATTGCAGCTTGTTGAAGCATAATTCGGCAAAATAATTTAAATGACTACAGCGCCACTAGCGTTCTAGTACTTATGCTTCTGTTGAATTTAGTCACAAATTATGGGAATGTAAGGCATCGTATCCACCTTTGTAAGAGTTGCGGAGTGGAATGGTAATTTTCTCAGGTCTGCGAAACGTCTCTGAGTCAGAGATGTACGTCGCTATTCTTTCATTTCCGTACCATGTCCCTGCCAGCAACGGTAACTGGGTCGCGGACGGATCTAGGACATTGGCGATTAGCACAACGGGCCGGTTCTGGTCCACGAGGTTTTTCATGTACCTCAACTATATCAACGGGGTAATCTATTGTAGCTGCTATGCCCCATCACGGTTGCCAATAACACAATTCACAAAATGGTTGATAGCCTATCGACCAACCGTCATGGGTCGAAAACCGGTGGTCATCGCAAGGTGACATCAATGCTTGAGCAGTGGAGAGGTTTGAATGTGCACTGTATCAAACAGAGTTGTCAGGATTGGCTAGAGGCCCTAGCAAAACTCGAGGTGGTGCTAGTCAATAACGGTTCAACCACCACATTCCATCGGGATGGGATCAAGCATGTTATCGATCATTTAGTAATTTGCGTTCGATCATTTAGTTATTTTTTCAATAACTCATTCCAGAAGCTGAATTTTAAAATGTGTTGTATGGTGAACTTCTAGTGCGAAGATTTTTCTACAACTCTGCCTAATGGTTTGTTGTTAGAATTCAACTAATAACGGAGTTATAGCGCTAGTTGCAGTAACTCAAACTAAATGATTGGAATTTTGTTATCATTTTGTCTAAGTTACTGATACTATAGCTATAACTCCGTTACTAGTGGAATTCAAACAACGAACCATTAGGCAGAGTTGTAGAAAAATCTTCGCACTAGAAGTTCACCATACAACACATTTTGACATTCAGCTTTTGAAATGAGTTATTGACCAAACCAAATGATCAAACGCAAATTACTAAATGATCGGCAACATCCTTGGATGGGATGCAGTCTTTTATTATGGGACTAAACTGAGGGTCGATGAGGGCTACATCCAAAGCGATCTTTTGGCGCTCAGCGGTGCTGTGCAGCAACCCTAATCAAGAAATTCTTTTCAGGTTCGAGGGTACTAGCTTCGACAATAAAAATGTCGTGTAGAGTGTTGCACAGCAAGATCTTGTCCAATTTCATCCGGGTAGTGGCTGGTGTTTGCCAATGATGATGCAACTGTTCCTCCTATAGTAAAGAACGAGATTCTGGTAGGTACGAATCATCGTGAACCAAACCGTCGATAGCTTTTGCATCCTTGGTACAACCGAAAAGCACTATTACATAATGAAAATATTTGTAAAATACAAAAAGTCACAGTTTTGATGTAACTTTTAATGTTTGTTTGTTTAACATTCTGGAGCGAAGCTGGCATACTGTTCGCAAAACTTGCACTGGAACACTTAGTTGGGCAACAAAATAACTTTTCTCAGTGGTTAATATAATATGAAATTGCTTCCATCTTCAAAAATGTAACGTTTTCCAAAAACATGTTTCACTGAAAAATATATTAAGCTCGTTTAGTGGAATGTATTAAACCGTCTAAGACGAATTAAGTACTGTCCATTTAATTCCACCAGTTAATTAACTGGTGGAATTAAATGGACAGTACTTAATTCGTCTTAGACGGTTTTATGTTTCACTGGTCAAAACGCCCCAGTGTAGGCAGGACAATATGCCCTTACCAATTGGACACAAGCGCGGCGCGCTTGCATCAGTTCCCGAGCAGACGAAAATAGCTCAATAATATCAAATCTTGATAGGATAGCAAAATGAGATATGGACATGATTGATATAAGAGATAAAAGATCAGACGAAAATATCTAAATTTTGCCCTAAAACATCATAAGGATATCAACTTATGCTATTTGTAAGAAGTAATCAATATCATGTGCTATCGGCTTGTTCTTATCCAAAACATATCTTGATATTGAAATGATATTTCGGTGCAAATTTTTGATATTGTTGGCTGTTCTTTTATCTCTTATATCAATCAAGTCCATATCATGTTTTGTTATTCTGTTCATGCCTTCTGCCCGGGTTGCTTCCAAATTGTATGGACAATATTGAAATGCAATTCCAACCTGCTTAAATGGACTTATGTTGGTTTTTTACTGTCAAGCACATAAGAATTTGTAACCTTTTTATTATGTGATTGATTAAATACTAATGCAGGGGTATGAAACGTCTTTGGTTAAGGTGGGTGCCCAGGCACTTTTTGAAATCCATTTTTTACGAGTTTTCAAATAAGTTTTATTACGTGTTATCTGTAATATTTATATATGACTACTTACGAGCAATGCATTTGCGACTTCCTGGACTACCAAATAACACAAAGTGTGCATAAATTACGTTGAAAAGTAAAAAGTTATCGAGGAGTTGCCTTAGGGGGGGCATATTATACCGTCTTACCCTAGGTACATTGTTGAAATAAATTTTTCAAATGAATCATCATTATATTGCGTTCATTCTTATCCTCCCAAGTTTCATTTAGCTCAAGTCAGAAGGACAACAGTGCGGCTGGCTATGGTTATGCTACTAATTTTTCACTCGATAACATAAACAGGGGGATAATTGTTGAACGCTCCTTGCACGTTGTGAACTCACCCTTTTTTAGAAGGTATTTATTTAACATTCAATAATTTTCTTAAAAATAATTTTCTTAACATTATGAAGGGACATATTTGCATTGAACAAAGCTTGGATGGATGGAGAAGCACGGTATTTTAATATCATCATTGCGATATGTCACAGTGTAGCTGATGGACTGTGAAGAGATTTTTGTAGGTGTGGCGCTACAACTTCAGTTGGGTTCACTTATCTAGTGAAGTTGCGTGCAAGTTGGACATAAAAGTTTGCTTACAAGTTGACCAATAACATAATGTACGATAATGCTAAAATGTATGAATGGGTTATTTCTCCTGCACAATGCACATCTGCTCACGTTTCTCATAATAAAAAATTTGATATGTATTCAATTCAACGAATTAAAGCGCAAATTGTTTTATTTTTGTGATTTGTTATGAGCAGTAAGTACGTATGATTAATTATTATTAAGCACTAATTAATTATTTGAGTGTATTACCTCTACGTGAAGTTAAACGATTTACAATGATATGGAAATGCTAATATCATCTTCCAAACTTAGACGTAGGGGAAGAGGTGGTAAAATGAACAGTTGGCTATATTTATATTAAAACACTATTTAGGCGTATGTTAATCATGCACACGTTTTCCTCGAAATAAAATAAGGTACCTGAGCTAATATTTTGGTTTTGAGACCGAACGAATGGCTATTACTATTCAAAATATCAAAAGAGGCCGTAAAAATAGGGTCTGATGTAATTTTTTACCATTTTTCCGCAAGCTTTAATTCTTAATAAATTCATAATAACATTGATTTAAACCGGTTTTAACCACAGCGACAAATAGGACAACCTTTACAAAGATGTTGCAGGGGTAAATAGTAAAATTATTGGTTTGCATAGTTAGAGGAAGAGTTATTTATCACAAAGCACGTATGGGGGTAAAATGAACACTTGTATCAAACTTTCACAAATTTATGGTAAAAGTTGTGCGATTGTGAAGCGGAGGTTCAAGAAACAAACCATATCAAATAACCAAGAAAAAACTTTGAATATGTAAATTTAGTTAAAAAATAATTGATATTTTAAAACTTTTTTCCTTCTTTTTATTATTTTCATAATTAAGAGCTTTTCAAAAGTTATACCAGATTTTTCAAAAGACTCTCGTAATCTCAATTAGTTGTATATACAGTGCCAGAGTAAAAAAAGAAGATTAAATGTTTCAAAAGGGTTTAAGAAGCGATGTTCATTTTACCACCAGGCAGTGTTCATTTTACCCGCACTATTTTTGTACATACGAAATTTCGATGTTTTTTATTTCGATGAAAAACTATATAAAACAATGTTTATTAGCGAAAAAAATGTTCACTGCAATAAGAATATGAGTTAAATTACTGAACCAAGTGGTAAAACTAGCAAATTATCCTCGTTTTATGATTGAATTCAGCGCAAGTCCTTAACGTGTTCATTTTACCACCTGTTCCCCTACATGTTCATGTTAAAATTAGAGGCAAAAGTATAGAATTGATAGTTCCGTTAGGATACGGCAGACATGAAGAATGTTTTACAGAAGTCGATTTGAAAGCGAACGGAGGGCAATATTTGTGATGATATATGCAGAGCCTAAAATATTCATCTTCATGAAGCAACTTCGGTCCGAATTTTGACAAACATCGCATGAATATTCAAAACATAGAATGACATAGTCAGATGACTACTCCACGAACTCATTCATTCGACTGTCACTGAATGTGTTTACTATGTGCAGAAAAAAACATAATTATCATTGTTTATGTTGATGTTTACCGCTAAAAGTGCCTCGCGGATGAAAATCGGATTCAGTCCTGTGTGATAAATCACTTTACTCATTTGAAACGTGTTCAGATTTCAGATAATTTATCAATTTGTAAAATGTGCATAAAAATTCAATGACTAAAATTCAACTGAATATTGACTGTCCAGAGCCGACTATGAATGTGTCGGAAGTGAACTGACAAATGAAGAAAAATGGACTTCACTAAAAATTTTCGATTATTTTACACTCTGGATATATGTATATCGCACGACTTTCCTTCTGCAAACTGGAGTATTCACGCCAGCAGCAGCGAACAATCCTGCGTGCACGAACATAACATCGTGAAACGGGTCCACGTATTGCTCCTTTCCTCACTTCACTCGGCCAGAAATTCGCCCTCCGTCGCCACTCTTGGTGCAATATTGCACGGCATCGATCAATCAGTCCCCACTGACGACGCCGTTCCAACCAAGATACCAAGTGTCCCACAGACACCGATGATCAGTAATCTTGTCGAACACCAGATCCGTTTCGCCACGTACCATCTTCTACCAGTACAGCCCATTACCGTCGACATTTTTCAAATGAGTCCCGATCCTGCTACAGTGTGGTCCTTTTGGGAGAGCATTTCCGTTTGCCTCTATTTTTGAGCTCTGTCCGATTAGCTTGGGTTTCGCCTTCGTTTCTTCCTGCCATTTTTTATGGAACATGCGGACAGACTTCTGCTTTCAAGTACCTATAAAAGGAAAATTTTCCATGTTTAATGTTCTTCATCAACATGCCTATTGTTTTCTTTAGAATTACTTACGTTTAAACAAATATACACTATTAATATACTATATTTGGTTTAAAATATGAATGATTTGCCATAAGTACGCCACAGATCTTTATATCGAAAGAACGTTTTTATATTTGGTATAGATCTCATTACCTCCCTTCTGCCAAACTCCCGTATGAAGGGGGAAGGAAGAATATCAGTGTGGAAGCTGATATATCTTCACTGACATGGAGAACAAGAACTGCGCAACTAGATGCTGATGTCATATTAGAAATATAAAGACAGTACCCGTCGATAGAAAACCCTTCCGCACGCGATTATAATACCCCCCCCTGATAAAGGCTGGTTTATATCTCGGAAAACGTGTCACGGAATTTGGTCCCCCATGTATTTTTAAAGGGGCAGGAATTTCGTTTTCCGTGCCCAAATCCCCTAAACCACACTTTCTTGAGAAATTCCTTCGGCAGTTCCTTGAGTTCCTGAAGTCTCAACTAAAAATTCACCAGGAAAAAGTTCCTTCAGGAAATCTTGAGAAAATCCTACGGAAGCTCCTTGAGGAATTCTCCCGGAAGTTCCTTGAGGATTTCCTCCGCAGAAATCCCTCCGGAAGCTCCAACAGGAATTCTTCGGGACGTTCGTTGAGCAATTTTTCGGGAAGTTCCTTAAGAAAATCCTCCGGAAGTTCCTTGAGAAATCCACCCGGGAAGCACGTCAGGAATTCTTCCGGAAGTTCCTTGAGGGATTCCTCGGAAAATTCCTTAAGAAATTCCTCCGGAAGTTCCTTGAAAAAATCACTCGAAAGCTACCTTCGGAAGAGGCCTCAGGAGTTCTTATAATTAATTTCAATACCATAAACTTCTGGAGGAATTTCTGGAGGTACTTCCGAAGAAATTCTTAAATGAACTTCCGGAGGAAATCTTGGGGGAACTTCCGGAGGAATTCCTGGATGAACTTTAGAGAAATTCCTGGAGAAGCTTCCTGAGGAATTATTGGAGGAGCTTCCGAAGGAATTCCTGAAGGAGATTCAGAAAGTATTCCAGAGGGATTTTCTGGAGAAATTCTTGCAGGAATTTCCTGGTAATACTTACAGAAAAATTACTGAAAGAGTACGTTACATTATTTACAACCACAACCCAAAGGCTCTATCCCAGATAAAATCACAGTAGGAAGTAGATGGAGAGGGAAAATAATTAAATCAATTTATCCATATATTTGGGAATATTTTATGAACGGGCTTGGTAGTTATATGGCTACTGCTTCTGCCTCATACGCAAGAGATCGTGGGCTCAATCCCAGGTCCGTTCCATTCTCCTACTTTGTATCTTTCTCTATATTCCACATGTTCTAGCAATTTCTAGAACTGGAAATACCGTTTCCATTTTTATCCTAAACCTTCAACTTGTGAATATTCTAGCAGTAGCTGCTCGAATTAGAAAAGAAATAAAAATCTCGTTTCCTTCTTCTAAATTCCATCAGTTTCTTCTTTATATCACATTGGCAGCTCGTAAACCAAGACGAACCTCTGCCCCTCGAACCTAACCCTAAAATTCCAACAAATTCCGCATGAACTCGTGGCAAGTGCACAGGTATATTCGGCTTGCAGTGGGCGAATGATTGCATCATCATTTCCTTCCCCTAATGCACTACATTATGTAAGCACTTATGGAGGGAAGGGGAGACTGCCATTTTCTTACGCTCCATATAAATAAAAAATATGTGTGTGCGAAAAATATTACGTGGGGGGAGAGGGATTGAAAAACCTAGAAAAATTGCTTACGTAATTTTTGTACGGCTCCTTCCCTACATTGACTTGCATTCTGACGTGGCAGGCGCCAGTATGACCTACCATATGAGATCAGCATATGCGGTATTTTGGAAAATTTCGTTTCAGGTGCTTCGAAACGAAATTCCGCTGAATTTCGCGGAATTTGAGCATGGCGAAATCTGATTTCTTGATTTTGTTTCGTTAATTTGCATAAATTTCGCCATCAAAAACTAGCTTTTAACGAAATTTAGCGGAATTCCGCGGAATTTCTATACCTACTTATTTAAACTCATATCATACTTTAAATTACTCAAAATTTCGGCTGCGCCGCTGAAAAAATCATAGAGGCTCTTTTTTTTTTCAAATTTTGTTGCCTATATATTGACACCTACTATTTACGTAACCCCATTCCGAGTCGATAAATACGTATTAAATTTTCTTCTAGAAAACGTCTTCAGTGTTTTGTTGGAAATGTTCAACAGAAAACGAAAAGCATCTTTTACTTAATTTTTTTTAGGTTATCATATTTTTAACGAAAATGCGTCGGATTTAACGCAACTTTGAGTACGTCAGGCTTAGAGTGTAAATGTAAGAATTAGTTATTCTTATAACTTTGTCTAGCAGACAAAATTGTGAATTCCTAGCGCCCTTGACGATGTCTTTTCTGGGCGCCTTTTTCGAACTAAAGGCCTCCTCTTAGGCCTTAAACCAGGTTTAAGCGTATGAGCAAGCACCGTTCAAGAGTTAAGCAAGCATGAAGAAGGCCCTAAGAAAAACAAAATGTGCAACATTTCACATTCAAACTACAATTTGATTCTCACCGAAAGTAAGAATAAAATTTCTAGAGGATTGAAGATGCTCCATATAACTTATATGTGATATAACAGTCAATATTCAGCGAATCAACTAAATATACATACAGTCCTTAAGAAGGTTTGAAATTTTGTCATATTGTTTGACTATTTGAAAAATATGTTTGTAACATTGCAGAGCCGTAGGTACTTCTAGATCTTTGTATTGAATATGAAGTCCAGAACGGATTGAAAGATTAGTAGAATTGATGAAAGTAAAGACTCATGGTTGACTTCACTACACAAATCCGTATTTTCTGAATGAGTGTTTGTTGTATTTCTCAGTGTTGGACTACTGCAATAACAGTTTTCTGAAGGACCAAAAGAGACAGACGACACAACGCCGTTGGTAAATCATTCAGAAAGTACTTTTCATTGCTCAACTTTTATTAAGGCTTAATTGAAGGAGTCGACTTACTTACACTAGCTTTATGTACCCGGCCTTGCTCGGAGTTGCCAGTTTGGTTCGCAGTTTTTTTTCACAATCGGAAAATAATAAAACCAATTGGTTAACAGTGTAATTGTGTTTACTTGTTGATACTTCATCATTTGATTAAAAGAAGGCTTTTGGAAATATTGACTGATTTTGAAGAAGGGATTGTGGGTTTGAATAGCCTTATTCCGGGCAAACGTCTATTTCTAAAGAAGGGAAAACATCCACTGATATCTTATTCCGGGCAAACGCATATTTTTAAAGAAGGGATCACACCCACCATTGCCTTATTCCGGGAAAATGCCTACTTTTAAAGGAGCAATCACATCCACCATCCAGAAGAAAACACATTATTCATTGCTTTTCACTGGGCAAACTATGATTCCGATGAAGGGTGACAATTATCATTGCTTTATATCCAGCAAATGCATGCTTTCTATGAAAGATTTTTCTGATGCTGTTCAGTATTATCCCAAATTCACTTCATGTTGAATGACCTTAGGCCAAATAGTGTTATGTTAATGGCCTGCTTCATTCAGGGATATGTCATTTTTAGGGAAATGTTATTGTCAAGGATTTGCTATTTTTGAGGAATTGTTTTCGGATCATTGTACAATGTCAAAAAACCTCGGATGAACTAAATAAGAGGGATTTTAAATTAAGCCGTTTTCTAAACAATACCCAACCCCAACATCCTCCCGCATTTCAAAAACTCCTCCCAGCCTCTGTAAAATAGTTTTGGGTTAACAATACATGTTTAAATATTTGGTTTGAATTCACCCATGCGATAAAAAGGTATACTAAACTGTTCGTTTATTAAATATACCCTCTCTCGTTCAGCTATGACAGTCCTAGACAGAGAATATGGGTTCCAAATTTGGTGGACATCGGTAAATGGGTTCTGTTGGTTTTCGAACCACCCTAATGAACCAATTTTCAAAGCAGTGCTCGGTGTACGGTTTGCAACAGCTTAAAACTATTGTATTTAATTTGCAGAATAAACGATAAATAAAATATATGTTACATTATTCGCTTCTTTTCCAGTACTTTCTATTACTAACTACTTACATTCATAGTTTCTTCCCGTTCCATCCTTTTTCTAAAGGTTGATTTACCGACGGCTTATTTCGCTTTATCCTTCTACAAACATCGTTAGATTTTAGCAAAAATACAATATAATAAACCATATTTATCACCTTTTACCGATTTCAGAATTCACTATCCACAGCACTCCTTCACTTTCAATAGTCTACAAATTCAACTTCTAACTATTAAATCAACTTTTCTACTTCAATAAACTTTCAATCCATTTATATCTAGCCCCAATTTGTTTTGTTTATTTACCTCCCTTCTCTTGCTCTCGTCTTACTCACACATATTAACTTCTACGATGATACCGTTTCGCCTCGACAACATCATTTACTGCGAAACGGACGCACCATCGTTCTCGTCGGGTGCGCGAAGCCTACGGTTGCTCAATGCTGGGTGGTAGCGGTGCCAACAGGTTCAGAAGTTATGCTGAATTGATCGCTAACTAAACAATACCTTTCTCTCTTAACCTCCCCATTTTAAAAGGACCTACCAATATCTACTAAAATCGTTTTCTTACGACAGACAATATTTGATACAAATTTGGTTCAAATCGGTCATGGAGCTCAAGACTTACATTGAGTTGATCGATTTCTGAACAGTACCCCTCCCCATATACCATCTCTTATTTCCAAAGAGCATGCTTAACCTCCCTATCGTCGTCTCCTTAAGATAAAGAATGCTTGTTCCAAATTTGGTTGAGATCGGCCAGAGGGGTTCAGAAGGTACACTGAGCTGATCGACGACTAAGCAATACCCCTCCCCCCACACCCTCCCCCTTTTCGGAACAGCATCCATAACCCCCTATCGTCGTCTCCTTAATATAAAGAATGTGTGTCCCAAATTTGGTTGAGACCGACCAAGGGGTTCAGAAGGTACACTGAGTTGATCTACGACTAAGCAATACCCCTCCCCCCACACCCTCCCCCTTTTCGGAACAGCATCCATAACCCCCTATCGTCATCTCCATAAGATAAAGAATGTGTGTTCCAAATTTGGTTAAAATCGGTCAATGCGTTCAGAAGTTATGCTGGAACATACATACAAACATACATACAAACATACAAACATTGAGTTTTATATATATATATATATATATATATATATATAATATATAATATATAATATAATAATAATATATAATATATATAATAATATAATAATATAATAATAATATATAATATATAATATATAATATAGATATAGATATAGATAGATAGATCACGAAGAAAAGGTCTTTAAAAACATGACGAATCGTGACAAATCATATCTTGCGCATAGTTTCATAAGATCGTAACTGCATTGATCGATTTCTCTTCATAGATTTTTTTTTTCGTTAAAAACGCAAAAGATTCTAAGCTACAATCATGATTGTTGCTTCTGAAGAAAGATGCAACCATCCTTTACCACCTCAAACTATAAAATCCGTAGCAAACTGTCTAAATTCGCTGCAATGTTAAAAAGAAATCATCGACGAAGAGAAATCGATTAATGCAGTTACGCCCTTATGATCATAAGGGCGAGATATACAAATTTAAGATGGTTAGTCACCTCTGAAGTGGATCGGTAGATGATCGGATTCCCTATCGAGCCTTGGATAGCTCGTGCTGATTGTATTGCCGATTCATTTTGCTCATCTTTAGTATACTTTAGCAAACTTTTATATCAGTTCTGATCATATTCGGGGGCATACGCTTCACGATAAATTTCTTTTCAAACCGCCTCCATAACCTGATTTTTCTGTTACTAAAACTCTATTTGTTGCATGACAGTTGGGACAATACAAATATTTAAAAACAACTATGTCTCCCCCCTCTCGGATTTTTTTGCCCAAAAATAATATTTTGACGGGGCAACAAAAAAAATCGTGTAATTTTGAGGATATTCAAAACATTCTTTAACAAATCCGAGGAGTTTTATTTTTTATTTTTTCATTTTTTTTGTTATTCCCCGCTCCTTCAACCCACCCTGGACCTTTCGGAGACCAGTAGGACATATTTCAAATTAAATATTTTTAACGGCCTTATTTGACTTCCAAAAATTTTACTTAAATTGCGTATGTAAGCAATTTAACAAAAATTCCATGAAAAAATTTAAAATTTCGTTTCGTTTCGAAAAATTTCGAATTAAATAGACTTTGATTTCGTATCGTTTCGTAGTATCGAAAATAAATCTATATTTCGTTTCGCCAAGAAAAAGTCTATTATCGCATACCCTTAATCACCAGTACTTGTACATTAAAGATGAGTGCTAGTCCCAAGCAAACGTGTGTTGGTCCTCTGTGTAAGAACAGCTGATCTGGTCATAATTAAGTAGCAACTACCAACGGGCAGTAAATCAATCTATATTTATAAATATTTTATAATCAATAAGGTGTTTTCCAAGTTATTTCTTAGTCAAATCGGCTCGGATACTATTATGTGTATATAACTCTCCGGGGTACAGAAAGAAATTAAATTTTGTACATAGATACAAAATTAAGCTAAAAATAATCAAACTTTGAATACAAAAACATATGTTTAACATAAAATGCATTGTATCTCCTATTTCCTCCTCCATTGTAAACCTTTCGAAAGATGGTTCCTTCACAAAAGTTGATTTGCAACAACTTTGCGGAAGACATCAAATTTCTATAAGGCAACCCTCTGGAGTTATGAATAAATGCCATGATTTCATAATATTCGACCACAGTGGTTCACCAATCGGTTTTGTAGGTTTTGTACGAGTTTGACGTTTACTCATAAAGTCATAATTTCGTGATTTGCCTGAGGTGCCCGCCAGAGTAGACGCGACGTGCGATGCGACGGGACTCACGCGAAGGAATAACAATTATTATCAATAAACGGTCAAATTGCACTGTCACGTCGCGTCGCATTTTAATCAGGAATAATTTTTATCAGGAAATGTTCCATTAGTTATGTCTGTGGTAAAACCATGCAAAAATTCGAAATTACAAAAATGGGTTTTTTGCCATCCATTTGTTCTAGCTACTCCATCATCCTCAGACGATGCGATAATTATTTTTATTTGAAAATGTCTCCGATGAGAAAAGTAGACCAGTTATGGGGAGGCGATAGCTGCTCAAATTTTGGAATTGATAATAAACACAGAAATATCGTCTAAGACGAATTAAGTACTGTCCATTTAATTCCACCAGTTAATTTTCGTTATCTTTGCAGATACGTATTTCGACCACAACTGTGTGGTCGTCTTCAGTGTCTTGTACTTGACTCGACTTTACAAGACACTGAAGACGACCACACAGTTATGGTCGAAATACGTATCTGCAAAGATAACGAAAATTAACTGGTGGAATTAAATGGACAGTACTTAATTCGTCTTAGACGGTTTAATACATTCCACTAAACGAGCTTAATATATTTTACAGAAATATCATTCAAATAAATATAAATCATACTTCATAATACCAGCTAAACTTGAACAGTTCCGTTTAATCTCTGTTTGGCGTTATGGATTCGTGGTAGAAAAAGAATGAGTTCAACAAGTAACTGTAAATCTTTTTAATCAACACTCAACATAATTTTCACTTTAAAGCTACTTGAAAACATATGCAGATATTTTCCATGTAGTTTCGTGTGTGAAACTTAAATAATTTATTATTGATGGCACTCATTATTCTCAATTCACTAGAGAATAAAATAAAATTTAAGTGAATTTTTGTTTGGCCATGTACTTAAATTTTACGTGAAACTTTGATAATTTTTTTCTATAGTATCGCTATTAGTGATGTGTATCCCGTCCACTAGAAGCGGACGAGGGCATAAATAGGAGTACAATACTATTTCATACTCAAATATTTTGCTTTGCAAATCATGCTCATAATGCTTTTGCAAAATGTTTCATTAGCGATAGTTGATAGACATACATTTCGCTCTGAGAACCCCACTCATATATTTTTCATACATTCATTTTGAGTAGAATTCACTAGAAGAGTATATAGATATTATTTTCAATGTTTTCTAATGAATTCCACTACATTTCTTATTATCATGCACTTGTGATTTGAGTAAGTTTTATTTGATTCCAGTAAGGCCGATGAAAGTTTCAATTTTTAAAGTCTACATGACTTTTTATAGTGGAATTAAAGTGACAATTATTTTGAGTGAAGATACGGTTTCCAAATGAGTCATTTTCGCTGGCGAGATTTTATGACTTGATAATTCAAAAGTAAGATCGCTTTTTCCCTACCCAGACGGGATTTATGTATTTATTTGCATTTGAATGCATTGCTGTGCCACGTTTGGAATTCGGTATTAAGGTAAACATACTCGAAACTCAAAACAAATAACACGTAAAGCATTTGAGTGTTTTCCAACTAAACGCATAGTTTTACTTGCGAATATTAGAATATAGATTTCACGTTTGAGTTGGATATCGGGATCAGGGATGCCAGATGATATTTTCCAATGTCTTCACAGTCGTTTAAAAATGTCTTCAAATGTCTTCAATATTAAGATTATGATTATCAGCGAAAAATTTCAAAATAGGTCTTCTTCTTCTTCTTCTTCAATGGCTCTATATTCCAATTGGAACTTGGCTTGCTTTTCAACTTAGTATTAAATTAGCATTTCCTCAGTTATTAATTGAAAGCTTTTCTATGCCCGCCATTGCATGAGTATGTATCTTGTGTGGCAAGTACAATGGATACACTATGCCCAGGGTGTCGAGAATGTTTCCAACTCGAAAACATCCTAGACCGAACCAAGAATCGAACTCACCAATCACCATCTCCGGATTGGCAATCGTACGCTTTTACTCGCAAGGTTACTGGAGACCCCAATAGGTGTGTAAATTCAATAATCTCCTTGTATTACTGATGTTGAAAAAGGTTTATTTTTTAACATTCTAATTATTAGAATTCAAGAGAACATTTTTTTAAAATTCCTCATTTCATTAAAACGAGTTTCCCCTGAATTTTGTACTGAATCGGATTTTTAAACTGAATTTTCACGTGGAACGATTCCGAATTTCTTTTTAAAGAATACCCTGTTGAGATTCAAAATTTACTATGAAATACTTATCCGGACTCCGGATAAATATCTAGATCAACTTATAACTTTCTTATAACTTTCTTCTGGATGGAGGTTCTTATTATTTCTGAAAGTCTCTTGAAAAAAAATCCTGAGGAATTCCTGTTGGAACATCTAAAGGATTTACTGTTCTGAAAGTTCTGAAGGAACTTCCGGAGGAATACTTGGAAGAAATTAAGAAGGAATTCATGTAGAATCTTCTGGATGAATTCCGGAGCGATTTTCTGGAGGAGTACCTGAAGGATTTTCCTGATGAATTTTTGAAGAATTCCAAAATAAACTTCTGGAGAAATTCTTGGAGGTAGTTGGAGAAGATTCTTGAGGTATTGATGCAGAAAATTCCGAAAGAAATCCTGGAGTAAATAGAAGTATACTTCCGGAGGCATTCTTGGAGAGTAATTCGGCAACCGTGAAGGATCTTTCAGAGGAGGGACATCCGGAGGGATCCCTGGAATAGCTTTCGCAGAAATCCCGGTGAAAACTTTTAAAAGAATTCATGGAAGCACTATTGGAATTCGTAAAGGAACTACAGAAGGAGTTCTGGAGGATCTTCCAAATGAATTCCTGGAGGATTTTTCGAAAAAATCCCTGAAACTTCCGAACAATTTCCGGGATGAATTTCGGAAAGAATACCAGAACGTATGTTTGAAGAATTGTTTAGAGGAATTCTCAGAGAAAATGCTGGAAGAATGGTCAAATATATTTCTAGAAGAATTACAAAAGGAATTCAAGGAAGAATTTAACGAAGGTGTGTAACAAGTTTCCTCTGATTTTGCTACTTAGTATTGAATTAAAATCTCCTGATTTTTTTCTGGAATTTCTCTGATTTTTTTAGGAAGATTTTCACTTAGAAATTTACCATGGAAATAATGAGAAATAACCATTTAACACCAGAACAAATTCAATTTCTTGTCGACATTCGTAAAAAATTTCTATTAAAATTAATTGAAACAATTTTCTTGTGGAAATTGAAAGGGATTTATTGTGGGAGTTCAGAAGAACTTGTGGAAATTAAGGTGAATTTTCAATTTAAATTTTAGAGGATGTCCTTTATATCTTTTTACGGAAATTATTAGATATAAATTTTGTACTAAATTTTCAATTTCAATTCTCTTGAGTTTAGACAAGAAGTTCCTCATTATTTTCATCGAAAATTCTCCTTATTTTACACGAAAAATTCTTTGAAATTTTTACAGAAAATTCTTTTAAAAATTCACGGAAAATTAAAAGAGTTTCCCGACGGATATTTAGAGGAAAGTCACATGGAAATGCCGAAAAGATCAAATGAATTCAAAAGGAATTAAGATAAAATTCAGGTTCTAGCTCAACGGTTGAATAGATTAAATCAAGTCATAGAAGAATTCAATCAACTTTTGCGTTCCGATGTAATAATCGAAATACCTTTTTACATACACGTCAAAAACGCCGCCGCCGCCAAGGAAAATTCAAACAAATTCTGCCATCTGGAATTTTTTAACCAGCGCACAACTCAAAGTTAAGTGCGTATGATGTCTGAAATGCGTTATAGTTATCAGCCCGCTAGCTCGCTAGCATGAAGGTATTTTTATGTTTGAGATTCAAGGCCTGAGACAAAGACTTTTCTAACTTTTGTAATTTTTGTTGTATAATTTACATATAGAAGTCGCAGAATTTATAACTAAAAAATAAAATCGTATTTTTCACTCGCTGGCTTATTGATTGTCTTCAGGTATCTTCAAATATAAGTAAATAAGTCTTCAAATATTTTGAAAAGTCTTCAAAATGTCTTCACGAAATAAATGTCTTCACAGAGAATCAAATGTCTTCAAATTGAAGACATGTCTTCAAATCTGGCATCTCTGATCGGGATCGCGGTGCGTTGACTGAATCTGATTGCTATTTTATTTATTTCTCCAACTTGATACGCCGTCCAATGGCTTCGTCCGACACCATTTCGCGGCCGAGAAATTAAAAGCTTCTAAGGGTCTTTACTATTTATCTGTTATTCAAAAATACTATTTTTGTATTTCTACTATGTTTCTGAAATTACCTATTTATCGTATATATTTAAACCTTCATGTTATGGAGGAACGTAAAACGTTTTTAAATTTTGGAACTATGATAAATTTAAATATCATCTATTGAAATCATTTGACCGAAACAGTATATGTGCAAGGATCCTATTCAAAATGTAATAAATCATTAGTCTAACATTTTTAATTTGTCTGATTAATTACAAAACACATTGTCAACTGCCTGACTGAAACGCATCGTCGTGTGTGAATTCTGCTTCTTTATTGTCAACGGAAACCGTACAGGTCTCAGTTAGCGACCACCATCGAAGCGTGAATTTGCAATCCGTCGGCCATCGCCCTTTCGAAGGAGATCTCATAAAGCATTTTAACAGAATATGATTGTTGTGCTTCTTATCGGCCTTGCATCAACTATCTGGAACATGACCGGCCAGACACTTAGTGTTCTTTTGATCTTTTGACAAACTATCTATAGCATAGGTACTTTTAACGATTCCAGCGGCCAGTCAAAACCAACGACCTACATCAAAGTTTTGCATCGAAGTTGTTCGGCTTAGGGATCGTTCAAAAATTACGTCCATCGTTTTTCGGCATTTTCAATCCCCTCCCCCCTCCTGTCACAAACTGTCACAAATAATTGAGCCCCCCCCTCCCCCTGTACGTACATGTCTCATTTATATTTTAGCGATTAGTGTGGTTTATCTTTTTCGTACACTATTTTCACAATAACATACAGTCGCGATTCGCTGGTTGGGCCACGACCTCGGCCCAACTAACGAATTCTGTTTTTTAGTTGGGCCAACTGACAGCCATTTGAATACGTGTATTTCGACTTGAACATCACACATGATGTCCAGTGACGCCCAATCCCGTTTTCCGTGTTTACACATTTTGACGTTCGGATGCTTTTTAGTTGGGCCATGGCCCAACCAGCGGAGGCCCAACTAAAAAGTGACCCAAGTATTAAGATCCCAACCAGCGAATCCCGACTGTAGTGAGTTATGTCCCTTACTAACAGTTTGAATGTTTTTAAAATGCAAGTTGTTTCTAAAATGCTTTCAGTATTTTTTTCTTGTGGACGGACGTCACATAAGACGAACCCTCCCTCCCCCCTGTCACAAACTGTCACAAAACTCTGACCCCCCCTCCCCCCCTCAAACCTTGGACGTAATTTTTGAACGGCCCCTTATCGTTGAATTTAAAAAAAAGCCCACACACTACGTTCGCTGACTTCTTCCTACGCGACAATAGGACAATCTTTAAAACCAACGAATCTTCCAGCAAAAACGATGCGCTAATAAATGTGAATTTCACCCCTCATTCATCATCATAACCAGCCTCGTGCGTTGCTCCTACAGCCAGTCGATGCATGGCCAAAATCTTCAACTACCTCACCTGAGATCAAAATTAGCATTCGAAACTGGTCTTTTCCTTTGGCCAGCATCTCAATGGCGCCGCGAAAAAGTTCGTCCACTGGAAGCGACAAGTGCTTACCGCAACTCCATTGTTGTGTGTTTTCCAGCAAGTGGGTGGGAAAGGGGGTTCGATGGGTGTTTGCACAGGGCAGATAGGCAGATAAATCCAAACATCACGCGACGATGACGGACGGTCAAGACGTGCCGTCGTCGTGTCGTTATCGTTGTTGACGTCTTTTTGTTTGTGCTTTAATCGGAAAGGCCGGTGGTGGCTGCACGACGGTTGAAAACGAAACTTATCTCGCGATGACATAATGGAGACCCCAAAGAGTTTTTTTTTTCTTCTTCTTATGGCCAATACGGGAGAGGAGGTTATAGCAATGCAAATAATCGTACACTCATTATATTGCTCGGCAACGTGGTTGGGGTTGTTGTTGTCTGCCAGACGGTGATCTGTTGGAGGTCCCACCTCAAAATTGAGAAAAGAGGTGTAGAGACTAGAGACTCAACGAGCTGCCATCGAAAATCTGAATAATGTGTCCATGCAACATTTGTTTTTATTTCATAGCTACGTGTGAGATTTGACGATTCTTTGGCTCATTATAATTTACTTATCCGGAGAGAATTGAATGCCTCTGCTTGCCCGTTTGTAAATTGGTAGCGTGGCTAAATTATGTATGGTGCGTAATATGCTGACGCATGTGTCTCCCGGCTATTTGCTTTCATGTGGATCATTTGATATAGATATGAAGTCGTGTCCGTGGGTCACCAATTAGTCTAAAATATTTTATAGTGGGACACTTTCTCAACTTACTAAGCATGCCATAGGCACAAAATAGAAATTGAAGCACAGAAAGCCTTAAAAACAACAAATTGTCAGAACAAAAATTAAGGAGTTTGGCACGTTGGTTTCCAGTAGAAAGATAAAAACCCAGAATAATCCACCTAGTGATGATGGTGCCTTTCTAGTGTATTATAAAACAAAAACTCAAACACTTGTCATAAGACGAGTTTGTACAATCCCATTGAAATTCCACCACTTAATTGTATCTTGACAGATACGTATTTCGACCTCAACAGTAAGGCCGGCTTCAGTGTCTTGTACTTGACTCGACTTGACGAGTGATCTGATATGGGTGTAAATAAAATGTGTACTCATAACGATTAATGAAGGGTCGGGGCTAATGGAATTACTTCATTAGATATAAAAAAGATGCTTTTCAGCGCGCACGAGCCATTTTGATCGGGATTCCGCAGACAATGTCGGAGAATGTTATTTACAACTGCCTTGCAAGCGGGAGAAAATGCAACAAAAATAAATAAGAGATTTAAAAAAAATAGGTTTTAAGTAAAACAAATCAAAACAAGGCACGTTACATTTTTTAGCGAAGAGTCCTAGTTGGAAAATCATCATAGCAGAGTTGCATCACAAGTGAAAAAAAAATTGTTTTGCACTTTTTTTCCCAAGCAATTTTGTCAAAAATCCAAAAACCAAATATACAAGAAAGGCAAAGCATTTTTCACGCTAATCACGCCATAATCTAACACATGAGATTCAAAATAATTATTACCAATGGGAAAAGTATATCTTTGTCGTCTTTTTTCAACGAATTATAACTGAAAATCCATCTTCCAATCCTAACTTCGTAAAAAACCGTTCTCAAATTGACATTTCAATTTTTATGGCTCAAATTCATCTGGGGGATTACTAGGTAGTAAATATAGTCACTACATGGGAAATGCTAAGTAGAGCTCTTGTTAATAAACAGAAAAACATATAATTTGTTGGTGGCAATATAGTTGCTACTGCCTTATAAATGGTTTAACCGCTCTTTGCAGAATCCCGATCAAAATGGGTCGCGCGCCGGAAAGCAGCTTTCTTGTATTTAATATATTAAGCCCGTTAATTTGAATGGATATAATCACTAACAGAAACCAAACTTCCAAATGCCGAGGCCACCGAAACAGTCCATTTTCGCAATTAACCTTTTCTGTTCAGAAAATGCTAGTCCTGAGAAGAACCAATTTTCTTTCCCCAATGCGCTTTCCCAATAATGTAATAAAAGCATCGCCACTGGCGGCACGGGATCGCAACAGTGCTATTTTTATATTCAACCCTTTCTTCATATAAAATGATTCTTTTTTTGCTGTCACGTTTTTGTTCGTTCCTCGCAACAAATAGATTTGGCTGATGTCTATATTTTGCATATATGCTCTAGAAGAAAAAAGTTTATGTGATCTGAAGTTTAAAATTTATGCGTTTGGTTATCTTTAATGAAGTGTGTTTCTTAATTAAGTGCGCGAAATCGTTTGAGGAGTTTGTATACGGGGACGTCCTTGGTGCAATATGTGTGGCTGAGTGATAATATCAGAAATACATGAACATAACATTGCTCAGAATAGATCTGGAAGAGTGAAGTGAATTGCTTTTGGATACTAGAAATGATCATCGTTTCCTCAGTTCATTGAACCGGAATTGGATCAATTTGGTAAGATTGTTTCAATATTTTTTTTTTATCTTTCGTTTATTTGGAAGGCTCATTTGCCGTGAAGCGTTACGGAGCCGAAATCAAGTTTAACAATACATTTCTTGATTCTTATACATAGTGTTAGTTTTGGGGAACCGAAAGACTCGCGGTTTAGTCGAGGTTAGGGAATACAATAATACAGTAGGAAAGGAAAGGATTTTAGGGTGCTTAAGTAATTACTATGCTGATGTTCACAAAGTTGACATTCCTCGCATTTTTACATCTGTAACAGGACAAACAAACTTTTTTGGGAGACAACGACGAGAGGAAGACATACGGAAGGGATTAACGACAGACATGGAAATGTTCAACAAGAGGAAGACATTCGATATGGGGAATTTACGACAGACAAGGGAATGGGCAGACAATGATTACAGTTTACATCAGCAACTTTCAAAATTGGATAACCAGGGACATGTACTCGAGATTAATGCCCGACAACACTTCCCTAATAGGCTTTGGTTGTATTCCTCGGACCCGGAGATGTTCAGTTAGCGCAGATCTGGGGCCACGATGCTCCTCGCACGCCCACACGACATGATCGATGTCCTGATAATCCTCGCCGCAAACACAGAGATTTCCTTCCGAGAGCCCCACTCTGAAAAGATGTGCATTTAGAGTGTAGTGATTGGACATTAGACGACACATGGTTCGAATGAAGTCTCGTCCCATATTCAATTTTTGAACCATGGACGCTTCGACACCTGCGGGCGAATTGAATACAGCCATCTACCCAACTCCCCATTTGTCCATTTTCTGTTGCCAGCTGTTCAAGGTTTCCTGACGAACTAATGTGAAAATTCATCGAAGGTGATTTTCCGATCGTAAATATCACCTTCCATAGCGCCCACCTTAGCCAAAGAGTCCGGTTTCTCATTCCCTGAGATCGAGCGATGGAAAGGGACCCAAGCCATAGTGATTGCGAATGACTGTTGTGATAAAGGCACTCAAAGCTTTCCGTATCCCATTTAGAAGATACGCTGAGTGCTTAACCGGTTTCATTGACCGAACAGCCTCCAAGGAACTTAGACTGTCGGTGAAGATGAAAAAGTGGTCAGGAGGTAGGGATGCGATTTGCTCGAGTGAATAGTGTATAGCTGCTAGCTCAGCAGTATACACGGAACAAGGCTCTTTGAGCTTAAAATAGGCGCTATGAAAAACGTTGAAAACACCGAAACCAGTGGAGTCATCCATTTTTGACCCGTCTGTAAAAAAACTTCTCTCCTCACTGGCGTGCCCGTATTTGCTTGCAAATAATGGAGGTAAGACCTCCGCACACAGAAAGTCTGGTATTCCATGAACCTCCTGCTTCATGGACAGATCAAAACTTTTGATTCAAAAGTAACAGAGGAACTGTAAGAGTCTAAGAAGTTAGCACGATTGGTATCTACCGAAGAAGGGCTTACCTCCAGCGTTATGTACCAGTGGTAAATACTCATGAATCGAGATTGAGGGTTTTGTTCGAGCAGCTTCTCGAAGTTATTAATGACCAATGGATTGAGAACCTCACAGCGGATGAGGAACCGGAGCGATAATTCCGCGAAACGATCTGTTAGTGGCAG